>NW_024610243.1:0-546163 GCF_016920785.2 Ixodes scapularis | reverse complement strand
TCATGTCTATATGGTTTTTTTAGATTATCGAACGAACATCTATGTCCTGACGCTTAAAACGCGAGACTGTGGTGAGGGAAAGATAGAAAACTTTGAACTAGAATAGAAAGGGCAGAGAAGACATCTCTTTACCTTTCGACTTCGAAGTTTCAAACTTTAGCTCACCACAGTCTCGGGTTTTGAGCATCATGATTAACTATCACCAGCTCGCCGCACACTCACTGTTTTTTCAATAATCTATGTCGTGTTTGCGCTTTTATTATACTTTATTATAAATGAAAGGAAATGAAAGGTAATAAGCATTTTTAGGAAATTCATTCACCCCCCCCCCCTTTTTCTGTCATTTCTCTGCCACACACATCATCCTGCAGCTAATGCACACTCTTGACACAGCTGACGAAATAGAATTAGTGACACGAACCTTAACCCTCTTTTGCACTTATACTTTCACGATACAACCGTTGTAAATAAATGTGTACCGCTTCCAATGAGTTCTAGTTACACAATAACAACACACGAAGTTTTTTTTTTTTTTTTCTTGTTCTTCTTTTAAGAAAAAATACCGCGCTATAAAGGCAGAAAAATATCAGCCGTTTTGTGTGACTTCTAGAAGATTCGAAACTATAATGCTAAGAAAACGTTCAGAATCAATGTGGAGCTACGCCGCTCCACAGATGGATCCGCTCCACGGATGCCGCTGGAACGCACATCTTCAAACAAAAAACGATATGTCCAGGATTGCAACAAAAGGAAAACCAGAAACTGTGTGGTGTTTGAAAGAATTGACAGCTTCACCGCGCCTAGAAACCATAAACATAAAACAAAACTAAGAAAAAAAATAACAAGATAAAAGCGGATGCCGCCAGTGAGGTTTGAACTCACGACCCCTGGTTTACGAGACCAGTGCTCTACCACTGAGCTATAGCGGCAGTTATCCTCAGGCTTGCACGGGATAAACTAGAACCCCTACATCAATCTAAGAACACTTTTTTTTTTTTCACAGCTTAATAAATCTAAAGCTTTCCGAGACACGATTTAAAGCATGGAATCCTTTTTCACTGAACACCACACTCAATACGCTCGCATTTGGCAACAAATAGGAGTTCGAAGCTGGTGTTCATGGCTATCTGGTTTATTAAAATTGTCGAACGAACATATATATCCTGACGTTTAAAACGCGAGACTGTGGTGAGGGAAAGATAGAAAACTTTGAAGTAGAAGAGAAAAGGCGCAGAAGACTTCTCTTTTTCCTTCGACTTCGAAGTTTCCTACGTTAGCTCACCACAGTATCGGGTTTTAAAGATAATCATTCCCTATCACCAGTTCGCCTGCACCCTCACTGCCTTTTTATAAATCTATGTCGTGTTAGGCCTCTATTATACTTTATTATGATTTAATGGCAAACTAAAAGTAATTAGAATCGTCAGCTAATTTATTCACCCCCTCTTCTGTCTTTCTCTGCCACACACCTCATTCTGTGGCGAATACACACTCTTGACACAGCTGACGAAATATAAGCAGTGACATGCACGTTAACCATATTTTACATGCCATACTTTCTCAAAATGAGTGCTGTATCAGAGAAAACATATAGGTGCCGCTTCCAACAAGTTTCATTTACAAAATAAACTACATACGAGGTTGTTTTTTTGTTTTTTTTGATAAAATGCCGTTGCACGTTTTAAAAAGACCGCGCTTTAAAGGCCGATAAATGTCAACAGTTGTGTGTGACTTCTAAAAGATTCGATACTATAATGCAAGGATAACTTTCAGCATCATTGTAGAGCTATGCAGCTCCAAAGATGAGACCCCGGATACCGCTGGAACGCTCATCTTTAAACAAGAACCGACATTTTCTAGGATCGCCACAATAGGAAAACTACGAGCTGCGTGACATTTGAAAGAATTGACAGCTTCACCGCTCCTAGAAGCCTGAAGTATGGTACAAAAATAAAAAAAGGCAAAACCAGATGCCGCCAGTGAGGTTTGAACTCACGACCCCTGGTTTACGAGACCAGTGCTCTACCACTGAGCTATAGCGGCAGTTATCCTAAGCCTTTCACGGGATAAACTAGAACCGCCACGGCATTCCAAGAACACTTTCCTACACCTTAATATATGTACAGCGTTTCGAGCTGAGATTCAAAAGCATGAAATGCTTTTTGTCGGGACGCCCCACTCCCAGGAAAGGGCCCATCCGTCCACCCTTAGTAGGAATGCCGTGAACTTTTTCGAACCGAAGGTTCGATGATCGATTCAAGCGGTTCGAAAGATTTCGATTTTTGAACTTTCCATATCGAGAAATTCGACGGAAGTCGAATTTTTGTACTTATTAAGCTAAGAAGTTCGACGCTTTTCGAAAATTCAAACTTATTACGCTGCAAAATTCGATGCTTGTCCAACTTTCGAACTTGATAGACTAAAAAGTCTATGATTTCCGAACTTTAGAACTTCTTCCAAAAAAATTTCGAAGCTTTTCAAAATTTAGAACTTCCTACGCTGAGAAATTCAATGATTTTTGAACTTTCGAAGTTATTAATCTAAAGAATAGACCCTTTCCGGAATTCAGGGCCATCTGGTGATTCAAATGGCAGTTTGACTTTTACCGTACTAATGGCGGCGATGAACCTGTGGTCTGTAGTACTGTATGGGGCACCGTCACCTCCGCAAGTCAACTGTGAATGAGAATGGGCGCGTCACTGGCTAGCTCTTTTTACATCTCTTCAGTGTCGATGGCTAAAAAGTTGCAACCAGTCAGAACGAAGCGCCAGCCCACATAGACGCCTTCATAAAGTTCTATACATGAAGGGGCTTTGAAGCCAAGGGTGGGCTACTAACAGATTGACTGGGCCCGAGTTAGAAATGAACGCTTACGCAGCTCTTGCGTCCGATTCCTGCTTCACGCCGCGCTAACATCTAGAATGTATAGGCATAGAATCATCTGCTTAGGAGCATCTTCAACTTCTTCTTTCATCAGTAAACAGATGGCCGCCATTAGTATAGCACATATGCCATTTTTCAGATGATGGTAGTGATCAAAGTTGCCAGTCTGAATTCCGGAAAGAGTCTATTCAAAAATTGTCATACTTTTGATTTCTGAAAAGTCAAAAGTTCGACGAACTTCCAAAGACCGGCCGGCGGTTTCATTTGGATTCAAGCAGTGAGGTACACTCGTTTCTTTGTTGTTGTTTTTTTCGCATTTTTACATGCGGTGCCACTTTCCTTGCGAAAGACAACGCCGTTTATTTCAGTCATCTGGAATGCTTGGTTTGAAAGAAATAGATTCCCGAAGGAGCGAGGAAGGACGACGGGTTTTGTTGTCTTTGTTAATTCCATTCACAAGCTGTTCCGAGCACAGTCGAGAAGATTGCAATCTACATAGGTCCTCGGACGGTATTCAACGCTTTCTGTCGTTATTCGTGCACCCAATGACCGAGCAATGGTGTCCCGATGACCGGGGATTTGTTGCCATCGAAGCCCGTTACTTTAATTAAGTTTACGAGTCCAAAACAGAAAAGAAAGCGCGAACGAAGTTGGGGCACAGCAGACACCCAACACCGGCCAAGCCTCTCATTCGGGACTTTCACTCTTTCTTCACAATCAGAAAGGGGGAAAGCGCCGGTAGCCCTTTCCCCTTTTCTCTCTCGCCCTCTTTCAGTAAAACGGTCTATACACTATCATTATACGGTATAACAACGCCATCGTTTACTTGGTTTAAAAGTTATATTACTGATCGTCAGAATAGTGTACCTGTACTGAGCATTCTATCAGAAGTTCTTGTACACTATTTCGGTGTCCCCCAAGGATCGAACCTAGGGACACTCTTTTTTGTTATATGTTGCAATGAAAACAGCTTGTGCGGAAAGAATGCGCTGATGATTTTATACACGGATGACAAAATTTTTGTATAAAAATTAAGTCAGAAGATGATTGTGCTCTTTTACAGGATGACATATAAGATATAACGCATTTCTGAATGGTGTTCTGATAATGTTTTACTTGTTGACACAGTTAAAACCAATATACTCACTGTGTGTAAAAAACGCAAAAACATTTCTTTCCCGCACATATTTGGCAATTGTACTATTCCACGGGTTGAAAAAGCACGTGACCTTGGCGTTTATTTTGATTGCAATTTTTTTTTTTTATTTTTATTTTGTTAGCCCGATTGTTGCTTCAGTTTTTCGAGTCATTGGAATGATATCACGCGTGAGACGCGTAACTTTTCTGATTCTATATTTGTTGTCCGCTTGTTTTGCTCCTTGGTGCGAGTCAGACTCGAGTTTTGCAGTGATGTATGGAATTCGCTGACTGCAGCTGTCGCAGAGCGAATTGAAAGGGTTCAAAAACGATTCGTTCGAATTGTTTCAGATAGGTATTTTGGCAGGAAATAGTATTACGACTATGAATACATTCTTATAGAACCTTCCTTGCGACACTTGTTAAAAAGACGGACTGCTCGTGTTGTTTTTATATTTACATAAATTTGTTCAATGGTATATGGATAGTGAACTGGTGTCATCACTGGGATTTCATGTGCCAGCTCGTGGTATTAGAGGTACGAGTGTATTTTATCCCTCTGTGCAATCATAATTGTCACCATTGGTGCGGATGCAAATTTGCGGAATAAATTGTCACCTCATGTTGGTGTTTTTTTCACACTTTTTAGCCTTGAAACGAGAGCTCAGTATATATATATATATATATAAATATATATATATATGTTCAAGCTATTGACCCACGCAGTATTTTTTAACAGTAGCAGACATCGTTATCGGAATTCCTACTGTATTACATTCTATATGCCGCCACATTATAGTGTATTGGTTGTTCTGAACGATAAATCAAATAAAGCATTTTTATTATCAATAATTTTATTATTATTATTATTATTATCATCATCATTCTTATTACACTTGATAGTTTTTCCTACCATGAGTTGATACTAGCGCTAATCGGGCTGATAAGCCAAGCAATCTTCCCGAGCCTTCCATAATCTCGAGCTCCTCTCTCTCGATGCGCACAAACGGTCAAGCTCCTCCACGCCTACCCCTCTGGTCACATGACCTCCCCGTTACCAATCAGCGTCGCGCACCTCACATCTCCTCTTCCACCCGTTAATCAATCAGTGTCAAACCTCACGGCCGTGATTTTTACAGGCTTCCCGAAATGACAAACATCTAGCCGAAGAACGTACCACGTTAATACGTGAACGCGGTTTTCCCGTTGAATGAACAAAACCGAAAAATTAGACCAACTTAAGTTTTACCTCTACGAAGCAGATCTATATAACCCTTATATAACCTCTTTGACTCAAGGTAAAAAAATAAATAGCTTCTTCATTTCCACCCATAATTTGAAAAGAGGAGGGTGTGATGTCGGAGCAGCCGTGAAGTAAGAATCCATAAGGGCTAAACGACAGTTCGGTAGGCAGTCCAAAAACAAGAACAAGAGCGAGCGCGCACCCTGGCACGCGCTCCCGGATCAGGGCCACACCCATCCCATACAAAAATGATCTATGGACGTCTATAGAAAATCCTATGGTGAGCTATCACCTTCTATGGCCCTCTATGGTCAGCCATTAGAAACCATAAAACACGCTATAGCCACCTATAGGAAAATATATGTCTTCAAACTTTAGAATCTCGACCATTCCGATTTCTATACCTGGCTATAGAATAATTTATGACTACGCAGCTATAGACTCGCAACTATTCAATATTCTTTAGCGAGCTATAGAAATATGTATGTCCTTGATGCTATAGATTCGCGACTATTGAATGTGCTTTAGCCGGCTATAGAGTGGTGTATGTCCCTAAATCTATAGAATCGCGACCATTGAATTTTTTTAGCCTACTCTATAGCGTTTTATGTCACCAAAGCTATAGGCCTTTGACCTTTCAATGTTCTTTAGCCAGCTATAGAGTGGTGTATGTCCTTAAATCTATAGACTCGCAACCATCGAACTTGTTTTAGCCGTCTCTATAGCGTTTTATGTCACCATAGCTATAGGCCTCCGACCTTACAATGTACTTTAGCCGGCTATAGAGGGATGTATGTCTCCCGAGCTATAGACTCGCGACCATCCAATTTTTTTAGTCGGCTCACTGTTTTGCTTATTCTATGGTCCCGCGACACTCTTTTTTTTCTTTTTTTTTTTTTTACTGCACATGTACGAGTGGAAGAGAGTGATTCATGCGCTCGATCGGGGCGAGAATTTTCTTCAGCCAGGTTAACAGGTTATACGCCCGCGATCACAAAAGCGTCCATAGCTGCCTATAGGACTATTGCAGTTTTGCCGGCTGCTTTCCCTGCGCATTGCCTTATTTCGGCGTTGACGTCATCTCAATCTTCCGTTTTTTAGCTCTAATTATCTATCGTTTCCAGTGTATTTTGTAAGTATATGTATTTCGTAGGGCGCCTTTTACGTTGTCCGTGCCCCTGCCATGTTTGTATTTCTTTCTGCCTGCTGTGTTAAATATATTTAATGTTTTTTTTTTTTTTTGTATATTTCGTCGTTCTCGACGCGGCGTCAAGAACGCTGCTTACGCCACTACAGAGGTGAGCTTTACTCTTGTCACGACGGTTTATCGCGCTATAAAGCCGTCTATTGGACTCGTATAAAGTCTCGAGAGGGCGGTTTCGAATGCCGGTGCACATGTCATCGGTGTAGGCAGAGCAACGACGTAGCCATCGCGACGCGAGTGCTGACTGCGCCTCGATCTGGCCGGCCGCGCTCGCTCTGTGGAAATGTAAGCTTGGGACTCTCGAGCCCCGTTAGCTTACTGAAGATGCAAGACACTACTTGGTCGTCGCGAATCCTTTGCCCTTCGAATGGCTTCGAAGCCGTTCCAGCGCCCGGCGTATACCCTACGCAGCGTCCTCCAACAACCGTTCGCACAGCATCGGAACCCTGCGTCTGCGAGCGCCGGCGGTTCGCCGTCGCGGGGATTATGTTCGCGGGAGTTCGTGTTCGCGGTGTTTCATGTTCACCGCAGGAGTTCATAAAATGCTTCCATAAAAGTCGCAACGATAAATCGTCGGCGCTCGCAGACTGCCAGTAGGCTCCAGAAAGGTTGCGATGCTGCGCGGGCGGTCGCTGACAGGCGCTGCTGCCTAGGGTACGCCGAGCGCTGGAACGTTTTCGCCGGCATTCGCTGGACAAAGAATCTCAACGACAAAGCAGCGCCCTGCATCATCAGCAAGTTAACGCTGCTCGAGAGTCCCTCGCTCGAGAGTCCCACGCAGTCGTCTCTCATTTCGCGATTGCTGCGTCGTTGCTCTGACTAAACAATTCACAGTTCTCTCGAGACTTCATGAGCGTTAAATCGACGCGCCTATAGCGCGATAGAGTGTCGTGACAACAAAAAAGCTTACCCCGGCAGGGGCGTAAGCAGCGGTGCAATGTCCGTCAACGCCCATGTCGAGAACGGCGAAATATACAAAAATAACAGCAGAAAAAAAAATAATATCATTAGGCACGCGCTACCCTAGGTGCGTCCTATTATCTTTCTGTTCTGCGAATTCAACAAATCAGCAAGCGCTGTGGCTAATTTTTCTTCTTTTTCTTTAAATTATGAGACATTAAACTCATTGGAGCTTCTTGGAGCACACATCCCCACCATGAGTCATCATGGTGCTCAGAGATTGTAATTGATGGCAGTGATATAGACTGAACTCACGGATGAAAAACGTATTACGGCACAAATTTCTTAAACCCCTCAATCATAGATGCCACAACGATGCAAAGATTCCCAAAATTGACGTTTAAAAATGCGAACCTAACAGTGTACACATAATTCAAAAGTGCTTGGTAAAAAAAGAAAAAAAAAATATATATATATATATATTTATTTATTTATTTATTTATTTGTTTGTGGACATCCTGCGCATAGAGAAAGTATTCGCCATTAATTATTCATATTGAATTAGAATGTGGGCTAAAAGGCGTAAAATATGATATCTTCAAACATGCCTCGTTTTGGGTCACTTCTGGGAAGTGCAGCTTTAGAAAGAAGTTCAAAAGCTGGGGGGGGCCCTCATGGAGCTGTCCTGTTCACTCGGTAGTAACAGCAGAGTAGACGCTATGCGTGTTTAAGGCCAATCATGTCTCCGGTTAGGGTCCGGTGACAACTGTCTCGAAGCTGGTGATAACACTGGACACGGCACCTGCCTTAAGCCCAAGGCCACACATAGCATCCACTGCACTATCAACCTTGGCTCGAACTGTCAACAGGATATAAGTGACACATTCTCTCGCTGTGTTCATTGTTGGTGTGCCCCTGAGGATTAGTCTTTGTGATCCAACGAGGTAGAGGGGCTTAGAGCGATAAACCGGGGTTCCGGTCTGCACTCGAAAGTGACCCCCATAAGGAGGCTGCCATTGTACGCAAATTTGACCACACGTCACATGACCAAACCAAATACGTGACGTCACAAGAAAGATGGCAGCGCCCATGCAGCGGCTGGCCCCAGCTGGGCCGGAGCTTGTCGGATGCTTTGTTGGTTGTCGTTCGTCTCGGCGAGTTGATTTCAGACGCGGAAGCCGTCATATCAGGCCGGTCGAAAGCGAGTTCAGAGTTCAGCATGGTGTTTGACGTAGGTATAACGTGAAAATACGGAGAAACGGTGTGCATTTTGCTGGTGACCGACCGGGATATTGCCACGGAAGAGACAATCTGACCTACGTTGCTCGGACCTCGGATTGATTCGGATACCACTAGGATAAAATTTGAGGCGACGTTTCTGTGCTCTCGTTGACCATCGGAATCTTCGAGGTTTGCAGTGAAGCGTGTGCAATATATTTGGATACACAGTTTAGCAACGGAAATTGCCTGAGTCGTGCTTGGCGGTGTGCAATCGCAGTGCAGCTTCGATCAAATGACCGAGGGCTCACTTCGGTTGTGCGGCGCACCGGAAGACTGCCTTGAAGCTGGTAGTTCCCGTGCCGTGCTGAATGATGCTGTGCTGCTTACAAATTGTTCCGGCGTAGAAGGGCACTTTCACGGAGCACAGGTGTGCGGCGCACCGAAGAGCTGCCTTCAAGCTGGCAGTTCCTGTGCCATGCTTTAGGTGATGCTGTGCTGCTTCCGAAATTGTTCCGGCGTAGACGTGCACTTTCACGGAGCACAGGTGTTGCAGTTGGTATTGATCCCGCTGGTCTGTCGCACGTTTCGTCAACACAAACGTTTCATCCACACTCGTTACGCGAATTGCAAGCTGTCCGGACATTTCACCGAGCGTGTTACGTACCCAGCTCACGCCGCTTTGTGGCAACAGTCTGCAGTGGCTCATTACCAGAAAAGTGGTCCCACATCCATTTCAGTTCAGTTCGTCCACGGCAGTCGCCAAACCCCGAAGGAGAGGATTTATTCGGACAGAATGCCACTAAAGCAATGCAGCTTCTTCAGTGGTCAGGATAGATTCTCTTCTGCTAGTTTTGCTATACTGTCACGGATCCTTGTTCCAGTCCTATCTTCTATCAATATTCACTATTCTGGGACACTGCAGGTTATGCTCAGCTGTAATTGTATGTTCAGGTGGAGGTACTGGGCACTTTACCCGTAGCCCTTCACTCTGTGTGAACCCGGCGGCTCTTCAGCCGAGTTACCCGATAATGGGACACGGCTGGCGGACTATTCTGTGTCTTATACCCCTGTCGAGCCGTAGGTAAAGTCCTTACCCGAGCCTGGCAGAACAACCGCAAGACGACCGAGTACCACAAGGAGTAACCTCGGAAATACACCACGAAGCACCTGAAATCCGAGCCAGTTGCTGCTACCAGGAAAAACCACCGGAATTCGGTCTCCTGTCAGAAAATCCGAAGCTGACTAAGCCAACAATGACAAACCTGTAGCAGCAAACCGTGTCCCCTCCCACCATTGTTTGCGTGCCCGTCGCAATTCACACTCTGACGCTTTTTCACGCAAGCTGTATGAAGACGTCAAGGACTGGATTGAACAATATGACAGTGTCACCCGCCACATTGGGTGGACAGACAACCAGCTCCTGCAGAACCTATACTTCTCGTAAAAGCAACTGCCGGCGCTGGTCTGAGAACCATGGATCCTCCTTAACGTCATGGGAAATTGGCAAGATCAAGCTGAAGCGCGCATCCGTCAGCCAACATCAACGAAAGAGAGCCGCATTCTTGATTCTGTCCAGGACACTGCCCCAATGAGAGCGCCACCGCACTCGAGGAGAATGTTTTGCGCTTGATCGAGCGCCCATGCCCACGCCGACCTTGATGCTACAGAAGACAAGAACCTAAGAATCCCATGCGCCTCACGTGAGGGACAACACCTTCGGCAGCCTTGTCCGCAACCCCCCAACAACAGTCGAAGTATTTATATCACTGAGGCTTCCAACATGAAATGTGCACTGCATGCCCGAGCCTGCCACTATGAACAACTTCCCGGCGTCTCGACACCAGCCTCCCAGGCATCCACGACATCACCCACGACGTTGTCTGGGAGGAGATCAGGAAGCTACTTACTGCCATCAGTTGCCCGGCTTTTATTTTGATTGCCGAGATTGTTTCGGAACAAGTTTGACAGGTATTTCAACCGAGACTTCTGCGAGCGAAGCGGCATCTGACAAACCAAGGGCAACTTACGCCACAATGGCACGACGACCGCACCGGCTGCCCGTTAGTATTCAATGCCAATTCAATGAGACGCTCTAACGCTGAAGCATTCCCGACATTGTGTGTAGGACTGTGCTCAACAAAGTACACCGAGGAAAACGTAGGTGATGCGAATGTGCGACCGAAAACCACTTTGCTACCACTGCATGAAGCCTACCATGTCTACCAAAGCAGCCCGTACCAATGAATTGGTCGGCGAGGGTTCGTGCCAAACGACCCTCGATTCCGTCTCGAGGAGCGACCACGGGAGATTAAGGATTACCTTCGGCGACCTTTGTCCCTGATGCCGAAGGTGCTGAATCGAAGATTCTGAATCCCTGATTACCCCAAAGCTCCTCATGTCCATCACCTCAACAAGAGGTAAGCACGACAAAGCAGGTGAGCGGCGATGCAGTGACAGTGGACTTGGTGTCGGTTGTCGTCCAAGGACAATACCTAAAAATTTGCTGACACCAATTTTCTGTGTCCACTCCACGAAGCACACAATTTCCAACTTTGAGGGAGAATGCCCCTGAGTGACTTGAAGGAATAGAATGGTTGGTTGCTCTCAAAAGTTAACTGCAAGCATCACCAGACTTGGATAGCAAACAAAAATTGTTGCCAGCTTTCAAGTCAACGGTACATCAAAAGGCACAGCCACGTAAGCAATACATGCCCGAACTTGCTACATTGATGCCGAAAACTACCAGGAAAATTTTCGGATTAGAAGCCACCCTGCAGCTTCAGTGCACATGATGTATGATTACAAGACAGCATCAGTCAGTCAAAGTTGCCACTCGACCAAATTGAACACCGACGTGCCAGGAGCGTCATCCGACAACAAGGTCCACAGGTACTACGACTGAACGCCTGACACGAGACTGTCGCAGAAAGAACTCGTTATGGAACCATTTACTAAGAATCAATAATTTTGTAATCAAGTGGAAATAAACATATTTGATACACTAACCAGATAAACATATTTCCGCTAGCCTTCATGCCTTGAGAGTCTACACACCGAGAATTGTGTCCATTGCACGCTCTGGACCTTACGAGGACACTCGCTTCTCTGACCCTTCAATATTAATTAAGGGGTCATGCCAGACTGGCAGACTTCTTGCAAGGGGCTGCACTCAATCAACCTTTCCTGAACATGTGGTGCATCCGAAAACCAACTCCAGTGATGTGAAAATGTTACTCATTAATTTATTACTTCCAGGGGCCTTCGTAGGCATTGCAGAGAGGATACTTAAAACTACACACATGATAATAGCATTAAAGCACACTGCTGTAACTTGTTAATTGGAAAAACAAACATACCTCTGAGCGTAAGTGCGCTGCAACCTACTCGGCGACAATTGACCGTTCTGTAGTGCCTATCTCCTGGCAGTGCCCATCTTCTGACAGCTGGGAGAATAAATTCCTCGTAATTCTACCGCAGTCGCCTGCCATTAGCTCTCTGAAATCATGTGAAAATTGTAGTTAGAATACTGACATTCTTATTCTCTCTGCGTTTTGTGAAAAGACGTTTCATGGACACCTTTTCGTGGATAGACGCTTCATGGACACACGTTTAGTCAGCACTCGTTACGCAAATTGCACGCTGCAGGGACATTTCGTCGCGCCTGTATTCCTGAGGCGCGTGCTCACCGACTCAGCCCACCCGTTCACGCCACTTCTTGGCAAGTCATTACAAAAAAACAAACAAAAAAAAACATATTTTGAGTTGTTTATAAATGTCACGTGTTGATTAAACGTTCTCGATGAAACGTCTTTTGATAAACTGATTGCAGCGCCAATGAGTGGCGACTGGCATTAGAATTTCGGGGGGAAAGGGGGGGGGGGGGGAATTCGGCCGGCTGCCGGGGGACGAGACACTACCCAGGAATTGCCTTTGGTTCTTGTTTGCTTTACAATATTCTCAGTTGTATAACAGCTCAGTAGTACTTCTTCACGTAGTAGAGATTGCTTAGTGTGTACTTGTCTACAAAATGGGCTGTGTGTAATAAACTTCTAGGAGATTTGAAAACAATACCTTGCGTCTGTATACCTGCGCTTTTGTAAACACCTGAGTGAGTGCATTTGTTTTTGTTGTTCTTTTGTTGAGATGTTAGCTCTTTGTTTTAAATGGGGCTATGAAGTTCGGCACGTCTCACAAGGTTCTTTTTTAAAGATCTCCAGTGACAACAAAATAATTTGTTTCACATTTCATACGATTGCGGTAAAAAGAAAAACTACAGGCAGCTATGGCACGATGGTAAAGAGGCTCATAAGACGAGATATAGAAGAAGCTATAGCAAATTATACAGAGAGCAATAGGCAGCTAAAGAAATCATAGAAAAAGCCATAGGCAGTTATTGCACGGTGTCTAAAAAGATCCATAGAGTAAGGCATAGAGATTTCTATAGCACACCATACAAGATGCTATAGGTGGCTAAAGGAACCATAGAACATTCTATAGGCAGCTGTAGCACCGTGGGTATAGAGAACCAAAAGACGAACTTTAGAATGAGCTATAGCAGACCATACAAAGAGCAATAGGCGGCTAAACAAACCATAGGAAAAGCCATAGGCAGCTATAGCACGGTGTTTAAAAAGATCCATTGAGTAAGCCATAGAGATCTCTATAGCAAACCATACAATATGCTATAGGCGGCTAAAGGGACCATATGAAATGCTATAGAAAGCTGTAGCACGATGGGTATAGAGAACCATAAGCGAGCTATAGAATGAGCTATAGCGGACCATACAAAGGGCAATAGACGGCTAAAGAAACCGTAGGAAAAGCCATAGGCAGCTATAGCACGGTGTCTAAAAAGATCCATAGAGTAAGCCATAGAGATCTCTATAGCAAACCATACAATATGCTATAGGCGGCTAAAGTGACCATATGAAATGCTATAGAAAGCTGTAGCACGATGGGTATAGAGAACCACAAGACGAGCTATAGAATGAGCTATAGCGGACCATACAATGGGCAATAGACGGCTAAAGAAACCGTAGGAAAAGCCATAGGCAGCTATAGCACGGTGTCTAAAAAGATCCATAGAGTAAGCCGTAGAGATCTCTATAGCAGACCATACAAAATGCCGTAGGCGGCTAAAGGAACCAAAAGAAAAGCCAAACGCGGCTATAGCATCCTTTCTAAAGAGGCCCATAGACTAAACCATACCGAATTCGATAGCGAAATTTCCATTGAAAAAGCTATAGACAACTATAGGGGAGACCATAGGGAAAGCTATAGACAGCCATAGAAACGGCTATAGCTAATTGGGCCAATTTGCTATAGCCGGCCATACAAAGGATTTTCTATAGCCGACCATAGACGATTTTTGTATGGGTTCCCGCATCTATCGCAAGAATTGTTCCTGACCATTTATTTAGCAGCGCCATAAATGATCTATACTGCTCAGATTGAGCTGCGAAGTGTACTACTGCCACTAACCCCCACTCCCCTCTGTAATGCCAATGGTGTTGAGGGTATTTTAAATAAATAAATAAATAAAGACTTCGATCGCAAGAGGCCAGACGTCCCCCAGAACGGTATATAGGCTGCGGCTATGGGTGGAAGAGTTCATGCGTCAGAGGGGCAGGACTATCATCATCGCCACCGACCATAGGTGTGGCACTATCATCATCGCCACCGACGATTAAGGTGGTTCCAATCCACTGAAGTTTTCGGAATGAATGACTCTTGGAATGCATTAGTGTTGCATTTTAGAATGTCTATTTTTTACATATGATCAATGCGAGGTGAAATATAAGACGGTTGATTCAGCAGTCGGTTGTGAAGTAATACGTTAGTATGGTATATCTTATGAAAAAGACATAAGCGAGCTATTTTACGGCGTAAATTTATGTTAGGCAACAATAGGCTAGTTTTCATTGAGGTCACGCGTGCGGTGCGATAAAAGTTATTAAGAATAAAACGAGCAGAGCGATTCTGAACTGATTCCAGGGCGTTAGTTAGTTTGGAATGACCGGGGTCCCAGATAGAAGAAGCATATTGTAATTTAGAGCGTACAAGCGTTTTGTACAGTGTTAGTTTCAGAGATGAAGGGGCAAGTTGAAAGTTTCGGTTTAGATAACCCCGCATTCGATTAGCGTTATTAATAACATACGCAACATGCATTTGCCAGGAAATATCTGAGGTTATATACACGCCTAAGTATTTGTGATAAGAAACAGAATGTAAGGGGACATCTTCAAGGAAATAAGAAGAAGGAAAATTACATTTACGCGATACTGTCATGGCCTTGCATTTAGTTGTGTTAAGTTCCGTCCCCCATAATTCACACCACTTTGAAACATGGTTGATGTCAGCTTGTAAATTCAGACCATCCGAGGCGTTAGTAGCTTCTCTGTAAATAACACAATCATCAGCGAATAAACTAATTGAACAAGAGATCGAATTCGGCAAATCGTTAATATAGATAAGAACAATAGCGGACCTAATACAGAACCTTACTGCACTCCAGAATTGACGGAGGAGACTGGGGATGTTTCATCGTCAGCGGTTACAAACTGGGAACGATTAGTGAGAAAACAAGTTATCCAGGACAGAACATTTCCGTCAATGTTAAGACTGTTAAGTTTTAATAGCAGCAATCTGTGTGAAAATTTATCGAATGCTTTGGAAAAGTAAAAAAAATGCAGTCTACCTGGGACCCTCGGTCAAGCGCTAGTTGCAAATCATGGGTGAATGACCAAACTTGCGTTTCGCAAGAGAAGGATTTACGAAAACTATGCTGAGCGGTGCTGAAGAAAAGGTTCGATTCTAAAAATTGAACTAGTTGTGAGTAGATGATATGTTCTGGTATCTTGCATGGAATGCTAGTAAGCGAAATTGGTCGATAGTTATCCGGGCAATATTTATCACCGCCTTTGTGAAGTGGCACCACCTTCCCCATCTTCCAATCAGCAGGCAACTCTCCAAGTGAAACCGACTGGGAAAAAATTTGAGATAATTTCAAAGAGCAATACATTTTTGTGTTTTTGAGGAGCTTTGAGTTAATGCTGTAGGTGCCAGCGGAGGAAGAAAGTTTTAAGTTATCGATTATTTTAACAATACCAAATGGGTCGACAAGAACGGGTCCCATAGGCAAAAAATCACTCGCGTCAGATCTACAAATAGGCGTGTTAATAACAGTCTGAAAGGACCTAATAAAGACATCATTAAAAACGCGAGCACATTCATCGCTAGTAATTATGTCTCCATTCGCGGCCTTAAGGGAAATTACGAATTTTTCTTTTTTACTAACAACATTCCAAAACTGCTTTGGGTTCGTGGCTAACACAGAAGGTAGCTTAACGTTAAAATACTGGTTTTTTGCATCGTGAATAGCAGTTTTGTAAACTGCATTGGCGTTGTGATAAGATTCCCACCGGTTACAGGTATTGGAAGATTTAGCGGCACGAAACAATCTCTTTTTCTTGTTCGATAGCCTCCTCAGTGATGGGTTATACCATGGTGATTGATTGTGAGACGTTACACATCGCAGTGGAATGTACTTGTCGTTGAGAACGGCGACTTGACCCTTAAACATATTCCAGTTCTGCTGAATGGAACGCTCGGAGCAGTTAACAAAATAGTGATCAACGAAGTGACTCAGGGCATCGTTTATAGCGTCAAAATTAGCTTTTCGGTAGTCTCGAATAAGTTTTATCTGTTTTCTACTATTACACTTTGGTATGCTTAGAGAGATAAGTAACGAGCAGGGATCACTTAGTCCTGGTAGGTGAGATATTAGGGATACAAGGTCAGGTGTGGAGGTTAGAACAAGGTCAAGAACATTTTCTGACGTGGCTGCAATTCTTGTGGGTTCCATAACTAGCTGTGACAAGTTAAAAACGAAACACATGTTCAAGAAATCAAAACACTCCGACGAAAATGGATTAAGGAGCGGGCTCTCATGTGACCAACAGATGTGTGGGTAATTAAAATCACCTAGAAGAAATACTGGACTGTTTGGAAACCTTGTTACAACCATATTGACAGCATCATGAAGTTAGTTTACAAAACTAGAGCTGCAGTTTCGCGGACGATAGCAAACACAAAGAATAACTTTTTTTATAATTCCCCCAAGACAAACGCAGAGAAACTCAATATTTAACGCCAAGTTTACACAATAGGAAACAATACAGTCGGCTACTGCAATTAGTACACCACCTCCAGATCCAAACTGCCTATCGGAACGATACACGTTAAACCGCTTTTGACAATCGAATATTTCACTATTCCGTACTGTAGCGGAGTACCACAGCGGTGTACCGGTGAGTACCACAACGTCAGTCGATGACGAGTCAAGCACAGCGCATAACTCATCTCGCTTTTTTAGCACGCTCCTTATGTTAGTAATAAAGCTAGACATATTTTCGGAAGAATGACAATGATCATTTCTCGGTTGCTATGACGGAGGGGGTTCACTCGCTGACTCAGCAAGGGCGCCAGCGGCTGTATCGGCGAGACTCAACTCAGAAAGAGCCCCGAGCTTGCGCACACTATCGGTTTCGGAGCAGTAAACATAAACTTTCTTGGCAAAATGAAGCTCGTTGTACCGTAATCTGAAGTTAATATTAGGATGTAATGCCTTCGCAAATTCAATTAATTTCTTTCGAGCCTGACGTGTAGCTGGCGAAAAAATCTCATTAATAGAAACGCCACTGCCTTTTGCCTTCGGTCTTAACGACAAGATACTCTCTCTAGATTTCGAATTTGCAAACTTTACAATAATTGGTCGGCACTTGTTCCCGAGAAAAAGGCCTATCCTGTGCGCTCGAGCTATGGCGTCATGCTGGCCTGGCTGGCTCGGACGCTGAGATGGTGTTGCACACTTGCCTTGGGTTTCAAGAGCAATCTCCTGTCGACTTGACTCGAGAAGATCGTCTGTCATGCTCCAGTCTGGCGGTCGTGAAGGTGTAGTGTTCACCTGCGACGTCTTTCGCATGTGATCTATGTTACGTCGCACCTTACCCGCGGCACATCTTTCGAGCCAGGAACGTGGGCCGATTCGGCGCAGGATTTCCCCCTGAATTTAGTCTAGTTTTGTCAGGAATTGGCAGACAAGTACTTTCTCCCCCCTTGAGAAGCAATCTGCTTGACGTTGTGTGTCTTGGCACTTCCTTGCTTCTGTTTCGGTTTTCAGCTTCAACAAGTCTAGGGGACATGGTAGCTCTCGGCCGAACATTGCGTTTGCAGGTGTCATTCCAGTTGTATTGGGGACCGTGGAATGCTGACAAAAATAAATCGGGCCAGCCGGCGCTGTGTGCACCCAGATGCATCTTTGATTAGTGCCTTTTTGAGCTTTGCGACATAGCACTAGGCCTGCCCATTTGTCGCAGGATGGTACGCTGCTGCTGTCACAGCCTGTACTTCATTTGGTGTGTAGAAGTCCTTTATCTCGCTTGAAACAAATGCACTTCCGTTGTCGGACATAATCTTTTCCGGTATGCGAAACGTGGCGAGGAGGCTTCGTAGCACATCAATGACAGCTGCAGATGCCGCACGAGGCACATGACGTACCTCCACCCACTTTGTGTACGCGTCAACTACCACAAGGTATGTGTGGCCGTGCACTGGTCCTGCAAAGCCCAGGTGTAGCGTGTGCCAGGGCGTCTGAGGACGTTCCGACACGGGAATCGATACTTTGGTTGGATCCCTCTGTGTGGCCTGGCATTCACCGCAGTGTAACAAGTCTCCTCGATTTCTCGATCCAGTCCTGGCCACCAGACGTAACTGTGTGCGCATTTCTTCATAGCCACCATGCCCCTGTGGCCTGCGTGTATAAGTGCCAGTTCATGAGGACGCGCTGAGGTTGTTACGATCACTCGAGAACCCCAGATAATGCATTCTTAATGAGTTTGTCTACTGTGCCATTTTGAACGGCGGTGTACAGTTCACACAAAGTGCTGTCTTGCTGTGTCAGACGAGCTATCTCTGTGGCTGTGAACGATGGTCTTGTTAAAGCTTCAAACATTAAAATGTCGCCAGGTGGCCATAGTTCATTGTCCCTGTCTGGTAGTGGCAGTTGGCTCAATACGTCAGCATTCTGGTGTTTCCTGTTTTGCATGTAGATGGTGTCATAGTCATATGTAGGCAGCTTGATGCACCACCTGCTCACCTGAGCTGAAGGTTTCCTTGGCCCAAGTATACCAAGCAGGGGTTGATGTTCTGTCACGGACGCCACTTTCTTTCCTGCAATGTACTTGTAGAATTTCTGGGCTGAAAAAACGATCGCAAGGCCCTCTTGCTCCGGCTGAGCATAATTTCTTTCTGCTGGTCTTAGTGTCCGAGAAGCAAAAGCGATCGGTGCTTCTCTGCCTTGGTCATCGTGTTGAGAAAGGACAGCTCCCACGCCCTACGGCGAAGCGTCGCAGGAAACAAAGAGCTCCTTCTCGTCGTAGTGAGCAAGTACTGTCTGTTTGAGAATCAGATTCTTCAGCTGCTCAAACGCTTTCTGGTGCTTGTCTTCCCATTTTGATGCAGACTCTTTCTGGAGTAGCCCGTGGAGACAGCTGGCGATGGTTGCCCTGCTCTTCAGAAATCTGTTGTAGAAAGCAAGCAGTCCAAGAAATGACTGCACGACTTGTTTACCAGTTGGTGCTGGAGTGTACACTATGACTTGCACTTTCTCTTGTGCCGTGTGAACCCCTGAGCCGTCAATTTCGTGTACCAAAAAGAAGATCCCTCGAACTCCGAAGCAAAACTTGTCTTTCCCAAGACGGATGCTAAACTTCTCCAGTTGCTTCAGGACTGCTTCCAACCGCGAGGCATTATCTTTGGTGTTCTTTCCGCCGATTATGACATTGTCAAGGTACGCACAGACGCCTGGGATTCCCGCCAGCATAGATTCCATAAAGCGCTGAATATGGCCGGTGCTACGGAGATTCCGAAGGGAAGTCTCTTGACTTCGTAAAGTCCTTTCAGCGTTTTGAGGGTTAGGATCGCAGCTGTTTTTGGGGTAACATGAAGTTGCTGGTAAGCTGGGGTAAGGTCAAAAGTGCTGAATATCTTGCTTCCTCCCAAGTTGCTGAGGACTTCATCTGCTGTGGGAAGTGGATAAGCTGCCTTCTTTGCTGTAAGGTTCACGGTGCAACGGTAGTCACCACAAATGCGCAGCGTTCCGTTTTTCTTCCGTACCAGGACCAAAGGCGTTGCCCAGTTGGAATGCAGAGTCGGTTCAATGATGCCTTGCTCCTGAAGTATATTCAGTTCAGTCCCTACAGCTGATCGTAGCGCAAAGGGTACCGAGCGTGCTTTCAACAACTTCGCAGTTGCTTCGTCGACAAGTTGTAGTTGTACGGCACGACCAGTGTGTCGTGTGATGTCATCATTGAACACAGAATGGTACTTGTCTAGTAGTCCGGAGACAAGTGCGTCGTCTGAGACATCATTAATTCCAGCAATGTCTACACCGAGGTGTGGAAACTAGTACCATCCGAGAAGGTTGCAACCGGCTAACTTGACAACCATGAGTGGCAAACTGCAGGTTTTGTCTTTGTGTGTGACTAACACTGTTGCAGTGCCTACAACTCCAAGAGACTGACCTGACCATGTGCTGTGCAGGACGTTGTTAGTCGCCAGCTGAGGAGGTTTGCTCGTCCACGTGGCGTTAAATGTCGCTTCACTGATGAGCGTCCAGGCTGCTCCGGAGTCCACTTCAAAGTTCAAGCACCTGTCATCAATATTTTCATTGTGAACTTTGACACATTGGTAGTTTGTGACACACAGTTGACCTGGTACAGTGTCCACGTTGCTGCTGAGTGTTGGAGCCCGACAGCTCGTGTTGATAGAGTCGTCAGCAGCTGGTGTTGAGGTACTTCCATGCGGTGATTCCGGTGCGAGTAATTCACGTCCTTCCGCCTCTTGAGCACGCCTTTTCTATGTGTGCGCGTTTCTTGCAATACCTGCAAGACGTTGTTTGGAATTTGCAAGTCTCCGGACTGTGTTGTGCGCCGCACCTCCAGCAACGCTGCGGGTTCTGCTCTTTCGGTTCCTTGACGGACCGATCTCGATGTCGCTCTGGGCCGCCACCCGCACTTGCCTAGTGCACTTCTTTGAATTCTGACTTCACTTTCCGCTGGTCTTCGACCGCGTTTTCTGCTCGCAGGGCAAAGTCGTAGGCTCGTTGAAAAGTTAAGTCCTCTTCCGCGAAGAGACGCTGTTGGACCTGTTCATTTTGTAAGCCGCAAACAAAACGGTCGCGCAGCATAATTTCCAAGGGTAGCAGAGTTGGGTTTGACGCTTGTTGAATGGTGGTCACGAAATGGCACTCTGCTGCGAGCTTTTTCAGTGCTGTCACGTAGGCACTGACTGTTTCGCCGTCCTTTTGGATGTGGCGTTGGAAGCGTACTCTTCAAAAAAGAGTTCCGAAGGTTGCGGGTCATAATGAGTTTTTAGAGCTTGGACGATTTCATCGAAGGTCACCTGACTGGGCTGCTTCGGCTGCACAAGAGCGCAGACCATGTAGTGCGTCTCTTTTCCGCACAGCGTTACCAAGTGAGCTCTCTTTTTTGTAGCGTCCATTATATTGTTGGCCTGGAAGAAGAACTGCAGCCGCCCGTACCATGATTTCCAGGAGCTGGAACTGCCGTTTAACTCGGGAATGCAACCGAACTTATGCGTGGCCATGGCGTAGGACTGGTCGTCGCTCACTCTTGAAGCCACGGTCTAGGTCGGTGAGTGCTGATATTCGTTGCCAACTGTGATTTCCGAGCAGCCATCAAGTAAGAACCCATAAGGGCTAAACTACAGTGTGGTAGGCAGTCCAAAAACAAGAACACGAGCGAGCACGCACTCTGGCACGCGCTCCCAGATCAGGGCCAAACCCTTCGTCGGTGGCGATGGTGACAGTGCCACACGCATGGTCGGTGGCGAGGACAATAGTCCTGCGCCGCCGAAAAATGAGAGGGTTGCAATACTTGATAATTCGGCGTTCAAACTTAGGTCGTGATTAATTTGTAACTTGTCATCATGTCTCGTCACCAAAAGTTGAAGCCGCCAGTGAGGATCGAACTCACGACCCCTGGTTTACAAGACCAGTGCTCTGCCACTGAGCTATAGCGGCTCTTCAGTGATCGCGTTCAACAGGAATAAAGACATCTCTTTTAAAACATTTTAGTTCACAGGTGGGCAGCTTCTTTTTGTGCTGTATACCCCTTGACAGGATTCACAATGAAGATTACGTCTCGTGGCTTTTGTTTTTGTGAACGATTTGTCGTGACACCTCTGTGCTTCAATTTAATTTTTTCCTTATATAAATAACCACATTTCTTTTTCAAGATATATTCTGTAGAAATGCCTTATACAACATCTATTAGCTTGGCATAACAAAACGTTCACAGTGGTTCACAGAGGAATGCACACCTGCCATATCGTGTTAATCGATAAAATTTATGAGCAGTGAATATTCCAATGATTATACTGTCGCTCTTCACATTTCGCTCAACTGGGAGAAGGCTGTCTTTAGCCCAAGTATCTTGTGCATGACCCTAAAACTCTGCTTGTGAAAAAAAAAAGAGTGTATTGCGGTTGATGATTTGCTCAATTTAACATTTAGAATGTGCTTCCGGCGAGGTTCAATGGAGAGACTCCCTCCAAAGTAGATAAGACATCTTGTTTCGAGCATAGTAATTGCGCACTTGCTTCAAATTTTAGAGTGAGCAGATCTTGAAATCCTCCCGCGTGACGCTGGTCGTGATGCGGAACTATAAATAAGTTGACTGTCAATACTGTCCATAGGTAGTATCGGAAAGGATTGATATGCCGACGAACTATATATAGGGTGGTCCAAGCCACCAGGCTCGATCTAAAATGGACCGTGAAAATTGACGCCTGCATGTAGCCATCTAAACAATTCGTCAAAGGTGTATTTCATAGGTCGGTTCTTTCTCGTAAAATTACAAAGCGTAGTTCTCTTTCAGTAAAAATGGTGCCATGAAATTTGCCAGGGTTTAAGGCGGGCGGCGACCGAGACGACCAAGTCCAGTAGTGGGGTGTGTTTGGCGTTCGTATTGATAGATGGCGTCGGGAGCAGCGTCCGAAGGCGCAGCCGACCACCGAAAGAAAGCAGACGACACGCAGACGAAATCCGTTGGCAGCAAAAGCGCCGCCGTTATGCAGACGCGTTTTTTTTTTTTTTTTTTACTTTGAGTTTTGCTTTTATTGTTCGCACTCATTTTTAACCGAAGGTAAATCTAAAAACGATTATGTTTATTTTATTAAACCACGGTTGGTCGCGAGCCGTCGCGATTAGGACGTAGCGTTGATTTATCAATACGAACGCCAAACACACTCCGCTACTAGAACCCTGTCGTCTGCGTCGCTGCCCGTCATAGACCCTGGCAAGTTTCTTGGCCTTATTTTTTACAGAAAGAGAGTTACGCTTTGTAGTTTTACAAGAAAAAACTGACCTGTGAAATACACCTTTGACAAAATTTTAGATTGCTACGTGCAGACGTTGATTTTTATGGTCAATTTTAGGTCGAGCTTGGTGACTTGGACCACACTATATAATACTATTAACAGATAACTATAGATAAAAAACTAGCTACAGCGTGAAGCAGAGGGATTGATATCAGTTTGAGACTACCGCATTATTCGGCTTTTGAACGTATTGAGTTACGTTTTTGCAACAAGGTGACCAAGCACGTGCATGAAGAGTGTCAAAATTGCGCTAAAAAAATTTCCTAAGTAAATAGTTTGATATAAAAAAATTTGCGGTGGCTTAGCTCGGCTATGCCAGGATATACGTAGCGTGAGCTTATGCGCACAAAATGAGAGGCGTTATCAAACGGCTCCGGTGCAGCGTCAGACTTGGCTACTGCGCAACGGAGGCGCACAGCTGGGCACGCCGCGGCGCCAGTGCGTCTGCCGCGGCTATGACGTCACTCCTCTGGAATGCGCCGACCGGCGAGGTGGGCGCGGTGGCGGCGGAGCGCGCGGCGGCAGCGGCGGCTCCGGCGCGCCAGCTGTGCGCCATGTGACGTCACTGCTCCTCGCGCATGCGCAGACCGGCGAGGCGCGCGTGGCAGCGGCTGCTCCGGCGCGTGAACTGTGCGCCGTGTGACTCCACTGCTCCTCGCGCTTGCGCAGCGCGGCTCTTTGACAGCCACGCGAAACTGCTCAACCTCGGCTAGTGTAGCTCACGCTACAAAACTTAAAATACCGGCATATGGCTGCCGTGTGATATCTAAAGGCGCCTCATTGGATCGACATCCACCATATGCCCGCAGTGCCCCCCCCCCCCCCCCATCACCACCACCAGCCCCCGTCGACTGGCGGGGGTCCGCAGGGAGGGCACAAGTAAACTATTTTCAGCGTCAGCACACCATTCTTGTCGGTAGCTTGTTTTAGGTTTTTTTCTCTTGTTGCGACATGCCTCAAATAGCATAGGATCACAGGAGAGCCAGGAGGTCGCCGTCGAAACTCCGCCCGAAAACGGCGATTTGAACTATCTCGTCTTCTCTCACTCCCCGTAACAAAGAACAGGCTTCACTTGATCGTTCAGAGCCAAGCGCACCTTGAACATGACTTACACCCTAAAACAGCACGCATGAAAGTTGCAGACAAGAAAACAAACGCGGTAACAACCGGAAAAGAGAACAACATGTAGCCGAAGAAAATTGTCAAAAAAACAAGACAACACATTTTGTTTGTTGTTCTTGTTTTGTATTAATTACTTGTTTTATTTGCAGAACAAAATAGCACTGACAATTTTAGCAGAAAAGTAGCGCATCCCTGTTGGTTAAGAAATGTCCTCTGCTATTGGCGAGGTCGAGAAAAGCACCCTTCGCTACCGCCTGCAGAGAGCCTGTATTGCAGAGTGTGTCCAACTGGTCTATCAGGGTCACGTAGTTCATGGGCCGCGATAGCAATACAAGCTGCGAAGAGGTGGCGAACGCGTTGATCGTCTGCAAGCATATCTGCCTTTCTGCTTGCTCTCCGTCACGCTACAACGCAGGGCTTGCGCACTTGCGACCAATCGGCGCTGGAGGCGCTCGCCACTAAAAATTGCAAACGCTTCTTATGATTTGAGATGGAGCCTCTCTTCAATCAGGGCTCTCTAGCCACTTGTAATCTTACGTGACGCCATCTGTCGGTTAGTGCGCCAATCGGATGCCTTTTAGTAGCAGACGGCCGCAGTAGGTAGAGATTTCAGGTTTTTCACTTCTAACTTTTTACTCATGTAAGTTTGTTCAGAAAATCTTTATACCCTTGATACACGTTCTTCGGCCAACTCTGTACTTCAATGATACTCTCCGTCTACCGGGAACATCACAGGGGCACTTCTCCTTTCACGGCTTCGCTTCATGTGCTCGCAAACCGGGGCGCTTCTCGCGTCCTGTCAAACCAAAACAGTACCGGCGCCACGTTGACCGTGCGTTGTTGCCAGATTTTTTCCGGCCAAACAAATACAACGGAAGCAAACCGACTTGGGCTTCCAGCGTACATCGGCGTTGCGCCGTGGCCAGATTTACTCCGTCAGCTCTAACATAAAGATGACCTACAGATGCAGCAACACTGGTGCGGAGTTTTCATATGCAAGGCGGCCAGCACGGAGAGCCGTAAATTCTGAGGAGGTTGAATGGAATGTGTTTGCTTGCATGGGAACAATTGTGTTTCTATCGGCTCCTTGCACAGGACGTCATTTCCGTTGCCCTCCAAAGAAGAGGGGAAGAAGGAGCTCCCCTCTTATCAGGACCCTCCTTTGTACCTCCCGGATTTGTACAGGCGTCGCTATTCTCCCCCCAGAAGATTATAGGAGATTAATCTGTCACTCAAAATTCTTACAAAAGCAGCTTCCCTCTCCTCCTCTTACTTGGTGTTCAAAAGTGTGCGATGTGTCGTCAGTGCAAGGAGCCTATAAGTATCTGTATCTGTATTCCGGAATACTTTTTCGCTGTTTTTGTTGAAGTATCTCAGGGATATCCCGCTGCACAAAACACAAATGTATCTCAGTATCTGTATTTTGGGTCTCCAAATATATGTATCTGAGTACTTGGATTGCCGAATGCTTTTCGGAGTATTTCTGCCCAGCCCTGCTCCGAATGCACACTGCAGGGGGGGAGTCGCGCTGACCGGATTTCGATAGATCAGGAGTGTGGTAGAGATTTTTGGCTGATAGGGGTCGCAAAACGGCGGCAGCCAGAAAGTTCTTTTTGCAAATGTCTATAGTAGATGTTCGTTTCACTAGGTAAAATCAAAAGAATCGGTTGAGTAACTTAGCCTTTTTTCTTCTTTTGCGCTGAGACATTAAGCTACATCGTAGCTAATTCATTCACCCACTCTTTTATCGCTTTTTTCTGCCACGCACCTCATTCGGAAGCTAATGCACACTCTTCACACAGCCGACGAAGTACAAGCAGTGACACGTAAGTTAAACATGTTTTACAACCCATACTTTCACAAAACGAGCGTTGTATCACAGAAAACGAATTTGTACCGTATCCAAGAAGTTCTACAAAATAACAAAACACAAAGTTTTTTTGTTTTTTTTTAAGAAATGTTTGGAGCACGTTCAAACAAAAAACGAAATTGTCCAGGATTGCAACAAAAGGAAAACCAAAAACAATATGGCGTCTGAGAGAATAGACAGCTTCACTGCGCCTAAAAGCCATAAGTATGGTACAAAAAAAAAAAACTAGTATGCCGCCAGTGAGGTTTGAACTCGCGACCCCTGGTTTACGAGACCAGTGCTCTACCACTGAGCTATTGCGGCAGTTATCCTCAGCATTCCATCGGATAAACCTACTAGAACCTCTACTTCGTTCTAAAAACACTTTTTTTCCACAGCTTATAAAGTCTAAAGCGTTTTGAGCTCTGTTTCAAAGCATGAAATGCTTTTTTGACGAAAAGACATACTGCCATAAAATGGTCCATCCGTCCAACCCTGCATGTTCCCTCTCAGCTGAGCGGAGAAATTCAATTTGGGATATATTGATACACCGATTCCGGTCATTTCACACGTTATCCATCACGCAACAGCGTATAATTGAGCAAGGAAAAGCGAATTTGTGTATGTACACCGATTGACATCACGTGACCACACAACTTGATGTATGCGCAAATGTATATTCAATGTACTGTGTGTGAGCCTTTCATTGTTCTGCACTTCTTATGCTTGCGCGATGTTTTCATAATATATTGTATTCCTACCTACGAGCCCGTTCCATAATCATGACCCTTAGGCCCGCTACACACGGTGCAACTTTTTCAGCAATTTTGACGTTGCTGGCGGGTTATTCCTTTGTTTTCCCTAAATAGACACAAATTGCTAAGATCGGGTCCGGCTAGAAACGGGCGAACAACTCTGAGGCGTTTGAAGCGGCAGCAGCCAATCAGGGACGCGATATTTTCACGTGACACTCTTGTGGAGGTGATGATAAAAGCTCAAAACTTGGTTCTCGTTTGAAATGGATCGTTTTTGGAAATAAACCTTTTTACAAAGATGAGTTAGTATTCTCAACACCATCTAAATATATAAAAACAGGTTTTAAGCTCGTAGCTGCACGTCTAAATAGCGTAGGAAAAATCGAATTTCATGATGATCGAAAGTCGTAGCAAATCGGTTGCTGCGTGTGACCGCGAGCGGCCCATGTTACTGATGTTGCAAAGTCAAGTTGCTGGGCGAAATTGCCCCGTCTGAAGGGGACCTTAGTGCGGCCTTCAAGACGTTAATACAAAATAGGCACGCGGACACGGCGTTCTCCCGTGACATGGACGAACAGGACTGCATACATGAAGGAAATGTCAATGATTCGTTTCTTTTCATTTCGTTTCATTGCACCATCATAAGCTAAAGCTTTCAGTGAAGATTGAACTCACGATCCCTCTCTTACAGGACCAATGCTCTGCCCCTGAGCTGTAGCAGCTTACATATCGTCTCATTGAGCCGAATCAAGCCAGATATTTTGAAGCATTTTCGTTTATATGCGGCTAGCTACTATGATCGGTTATTATCTTCGACAGGAATCGAAACCAATGTCACAGCCTGCAGATTGTTCTTTATTTTTCTGGATCACTGCCCTGACACCTACTTATAAATATCAGGCTCTCCTTCGATACACAATTGCGAAATGCTTATTCGTTTTTGAGAACGCGCAGTGGAACGCTCTTGGAAGTTCGCGTCATCACGGTCCAAGAATGCAACCAGTTGTGTGCGTTTTCAGAGCAAGAGAATCGACTCACTATAATCCATGAAAAACATAAGTTTTGAAGTATAGCTGCACTGCTTCAAAATTGAGGCAGGAGTAGCCTTCGTACTGCACGGCTTTACACAAAACCAATGCTGCCTTGGATTGGCGTAGTAAGATGCATACCTCGGCACACCTCACTCATAAAGGCCCTCACTTACCCTCATTTTCACGGGTGAGGTGAGGGTGAAAGAGTTTCTGAACGCCGAAAATTCGTGAGTGTGAGGGTGAGTGAGG
This sequence comes from Ixodes scapularis, assembly GCF_016920785.2. Taxonomy (NCBI): domain Eukaryota; kingdom Metazoa; phylum Arthropoda; class Arachnida; order Ixodida; family Ixodidae; genus Ixodes; species Ixodes scapularis. The sequence continues at coordinate 518,109 of NW_024610243.1, read as the reverse complement.
ATCGTGAGGTCGTGAGGGGTGTGAGGGCAGTGATGGTTGTAAGGATCGCGAGTGCGTTAGGGGTATAATTGCCTGAGGGTGGTGAGTACGTGAGTGGCATGAGTGCATGAGGGCCGTGAGGGTTGTGAGGACCGTGAGTTCATAATGGTAGGAGTGCGTGAGGGGCGATGAGTGCGTGAAGGCCTTATGGGATGTGAGGACAGTGAGTGCGTGAGGCGTATGAGTGCGCGAGAGGCTGTGAGGTTAGTGAGTGCGCGAGAGGCTGTGAGGCTAGTGAGTGCGTCAATGGAAATGAGTGCGTGGGGAGCGTGAGGCCGGTAAGAGCCGTGAGGGTGTTGAGTGCATGAGGGCCGTGAGGGGTGTGAATACGGTGAGTGCGTGAGCGGCAACAGACTGTGAGTGCGTGAGGGGTGTAAAGGCCGAGGGTGGTGAGGAGAGTAAGGAGCACCATTTCGTGCGGGTTCTGAGCTTAAATGATGCGCTTCCGTTTGCGTGTGGGGCTTGTGCAAGACGATGAGTCCTCTGTGAGGTCTGATTTTGCTAAGGCTTAGAGAATTTGTGAGGTGTGGCGCGGGTATTGCGACCTCTCGCAGAATCTCCCGGGAAGTGGGGTCGACGCTTGCCTCGCAACAATGTTGCCGCTCGGATGCTTGGTGCGGTTTGATTATTTGGCAACGGGTGAGAAAGAAGTTAGTGCCAGCTAAGGGTTGCTGCTTGACGCTATTTGATAGCACGGTTTGTGCAACTAGCGTTCGGTTGACCGTTTTCTTCGTTCCCTTTGAAAGGAAAAAGGAAGCTAGGTTGGAATGGTCGGGAGCTCGCTCGCTCGCCGCTTCAGACAGAAAGGCGCCGGTGAACGGGCTGCGTTTTGGTGCTTGTTCGGCGGCGGAGGAAAAGCGGTACCTGCTCTCTACAGTAGAAGACATTGCATGAAGCGGTCCGGCTTAGAAATCTTGGCAGACGGCGCGTCAAAACGCAAGCTAACGGCGAGCAGTCGCTTTTGGCCTCTACCTGTTTACTCTGCTTGTATAAGTTGTTCGTAAGGACAAATACCCAAGCACAGCTTTGCTGGCAAATACCCTCAAAATATTATGTTTATATCGGTAGATTTTGAGCAATACCACGCTGTATGCGGTAACCTAATAAAAAACTTGATTTAATTATTTTTAATTGAATAATTTAGACGATCAGGTTACTGTTTATTTCGTTAACAACACTGCTGAAAAATCATATTGGCTTCATATGATCAACCGATATTTATGATGTCAGTCATTCGGTCCGTACACACTACGTTTGCTGGGAACAAAAATGTTCGGAGTGCTGGGCCTTTGTATGCGCACCTTCTGCTGTCGGCAGTGGGTTTCCTGTCGATGATCAGACTCCGTACCCCTCCAAGAGAAGCAATAATGCGAAAATTAGCGCATGCCAAGAAACCGTAATTTCTCAAACAAACCCGCTGGCACGTAACTAAATATTATGGAAGTAGTGGTTTAACTTCCCGCAAACACTGTGACCCTTTGTAATCACAAACTGAAGGTTTAATTCACTCGTGACACAAATCATCTGCACTGCGATTTTTCCACGTCCAGTAAAAATAAAATAAAAGCGGCACGTTTATTCTTTTTTTTTATAGCACAGCAAGAAAGAACATCAATAAATTGGCTTATTACGAATCGAAAAGCCATCCAAAAATAGATTAACGATTATAGAAACCTGATAAAGATATGAGCACACGAGAAAGCAATTGAATCTGGCACATACGAGCAGATGCATAAGCGGAAAGCCTGTAAGGCTGCAGGCAAGCTGGCACAACTTCCTTTGAGTTCTCTTCTCCCTGTCACAAGTAGCTGTACATTACATTTATAAAACGTATGATGCTAAAAAAATGTTCAAAGACATTTATGCATTTGCTAATAGCGCTGCCGTCAAGAGCAATGGCGAGTGAGAAATTCCAGGTTTCTATTGAAGTTTCTGAATTGCGTGTAAGGTCAAAAGGTAGACAACGCTCTGTAGTAAGGTTTAGTTAATTCGAGATTAGAAAATTTTAATCGGCATCCCAATCGGCTCCACAAAGTGAAAACCTTTTCTGTATCATAATTTATTTCTCAGTACTCCTACGTGATTAAGGCACAAACTTTACACAATGTGGAAGGCAATGAAAGGCTCTACACGTGGTATTATTTTAAAAACAAAACTATTGTCAACTAAAAAACAAATCCGCCGTTTAGGTCACAGTTGCTCGCGCAGGCATGTTTGGGGAATTTTACAAATATTTGATCAACGAATAAAAAACAACAGTAGTTGGAATTCCCTTTTACTGTCTTGCATATATATCACAATAAAAAAAAGGTCGAAGCTCTTTTTTTTAATACTTTGAGATCGAGAGTGGTTTAAAAACGCCACACACGGAAATTGTCAATACCCACCATCGGCATTTCCTCTATTTTAGCATATTTAGAGGCTTAAAACCCGAAACCAAGGCAAATGCCTCTAACGTAATGTATTCTGGATAAAAGAAGGGTGTAAAAATAACGCGACGCGACAAAAAGAAATATATGAAAAATGCATATATATATATATATATATATATATATATATATATATATATATATATATATATATACAGCGTGCTGAAATTTAACGACAAGTGAAAACACTATCAGTTTCATAATTTTTTTTCTTAGCACTCGTACACGATAAAAACACAAACTTTATTTAATTTGGAAGGCAATGAAAGGTTCTACACGTGGTGTTATTTTAAAAGCGATTCTAAGCATAGTCGACTCAAAAACAAAATCCGCAATTTAGGTCACAGTTGTTCGTGGAGGCATGTTTAAGGATTTTTACAAAGATTGGAGCGGCGAATAATAAATAGTAGTTATAATGTCATCTTACCTACTTGAATATATATCACACTAAACAATGTAGACGCTCTCTTTTGAATACTTTGAGATTGAGAGTGATTAAAAAACGCCACACACGACAATCGTCAAAACCCCGTCGCTCTTCCCCGCTTCTTTGAGATTTGTTTTCTCTCAGAAACTAAACATGTCAGTACATTAAAACAAAAAGGATTGATTGTTTTTCTTGAAACATGCGCCACAAAATATAAAAATTTGAAGCAAAATAAGAATATGGCTGCCCCTCGTTGCCTGAATCCAAATGAAACCGCCCATTATATATATATATATATATGTGTGTGTGTGTGTGTGTGTGCGCGTGCGTGCGTGCGTGCGTGCGTGCGTGCGTGTGCGTGTGTGTGTGTGTGTGTCTGTGTGTGTGTCTGTGTGTGTGTGTAGCACCGTGAGAAGGTTCCACGGGCTGGTTGGACGTGAAACGAAAGGTGAGGAGTTCCAGGAAAGGCCTTAACTTCACCAACGTTTCAAGCGGGGACCGCTTTTCTTCAGGGTGGACACACCATCCCACGGTGAAGAAAAGCGGTCCCCGCTTGAAACGTTGGTGAAGTAAAGGCCTTTCCTGAAACTCCTCAACTTTTGTTATATATATACATATATAAATATACATATAATGAAAGTTGAGGAGTTCCAGGGAAGCAAATGCTATTTGGAAAACCGCAGCCACTAGTTGTTACGTGTAAACCAAACCAAAAATCCGCTGTATATATATATATATATATATATAGATATAATGTAAAGGTGAAGGTCGAAGAGTGGACGAACGGAAGAAGTAGTAGTGGGAGACGAAGAAACGAGACTGGGAACAGCGGATACGCCGTGGGCCGAGCTTACTGAACACCTCTACAACCGGTTAGCGGAGAAGAGCGCGTCAGATTCCGCAACTTTGCTTGAACAGTTCGACAGTCGCCTCACCGCCCGCATCATTCACGTTGAAGAGAACGTGAACCAACAATTTACCGTTGTTCATCACCACCTTTTGTCTGTACAAGACCGCCTGCTGCACCTTGAAGAAGCTCTCCCAACCATGCGACCAGGAGACTCAGGTGACCTTCCACAAGTTCAAGAGACATCTACCGTACGTCGCCGCCCACCCGACGAAGCTGTGAGACCCCAGGCTGGACTTGCTCATCTACATTCCGTTGATATGCGTCTCAAACCTCCAACTTTTGATGGACTTGGATCTTCGCACGAATATATCATTTAATTTGAAACGGTATCCCAACACAGTGGGTGGCATTCTCATGGCAAGGCTGCTGCCCTGGTCGCCCAGCTACGTGAGAAAGCCGCCGACTTCCTTGAAAGTGTACCGGATTCGAATCGAACCACGTATGAGGTCCTCCTGCAAGCACTAGAAGATCGTTTTAATGTTGCCCAACTACAGCAGCTACACCTCACGTCACTCAAAAGCTATCGCCAGGGCACAGAGTCAATCCAAGAACTGGCCGACACTAACGATAGACTGGCAAAAAAAAAAAAAAAAAACTTCGAGGGTGTTTTGAAGCCGCGCTTCACCTGATGACTACATTAGCTTTCATCGATGCCATCCACAACTTCCCAATTCAGCGATATGTGCTGCTCGATCGTCCTACCACACTCAGCGCTGCACTGGGTCACACGCTGGATATCCACGCGGCGAACAGAGCCACCACCTCCACCGTCCGACCCTTAATTCAGAATCCTCTACTCGACAACCCGCTATGCAGGCATCGTAGGCCTGAGTGGCGCCACTGCTTCAAATATGGACGTCCAGGTCACCTTGCTCGCTCGTACCCGAGTCCTTCCTCTCAATATCAGGAAAACACCCACGCGGGCCCGACCGGGCAGGGTCCCGTGTAGTCCACGAAGTCACTCTGGCCGCAACGTCGGTGAGCAGGTCGCTTACGCCTCACCTTTCACTTCAAATACATGGAGTCACTCAACCAATTAATGCCATCATCGACACGGGAGCTGGTGTGAGCGTCATCGATGCTGCCTTGCTGCGATCAACGGGCCACGCGGCAGCGGCCACTGGTTGTAAGGACACTCAACTGGTGTCAGAAAACAGTACACTCATACCTTACCTGGGGCGTTGTGAATTGACCGTCGAGTCTCTGGGCAGGACCATAATTCTATGTTGTTGTTTGTTTTTTATTGTAGAAAACTTAAACCCAGCAGCCATTGTGGGTATGAATGGTGTACTGAGGTTGAGTTGCTAGTATCTTTTGCACGTGGTCACGCTGCTTTGTCATCATCACAGCCATCTAAGTCCCAGATGACGTCGGGGGACACATTTCCCTCTGTCCGTTGTGATGATCTCAAGCCGGAGATTGAACAACATAGTACATTTTTCTACTGCTTTTATTGTCTGCTACCGCACTTGGCTAAGTGTTTCCGAATACTTTTAGGTAACATCAAACTGGTAACCAGAACATGGATGAAAGTTTTCGGTCGAACATTGGTGAAAGTTCACTATACTCCGTTACCTCTGAATTTTTCCCACAATCCCTCCACCTGCTTAGTCCTCACCATGCTAGACGTAACGATTCCGAAGTCTTCAGCTGTCTGGGTTCAAGCATCGATTCCAGGTAATCGGCATTCAGGAGATCTTTTAGTCGAAGCGGTTCTTTACTCACAACCTGGAACCGAATTCGCAACGCCTCATTTTCTCATCTCTTCGAGCCGAGGTGCCTTTAACATTCTAGTAGTTAACTTGGCCACTGATGACATTCACCTTAAGCGAGGTGAAAATTTAGGAATAGCTTTTGACATATTCCCAGAGACCATAATCGAACCGTTTCGTGTTCTCCGGTAATACCCACCTCGGAGAGCAGTCTCAGCAAAAATGACAACATTCCGTCGACTGAATTCAACATTGGACCAGACCTAACAGCTAGGCAGAGGGAGTCCATATAGTCGTTACTCAAAACGTTTCGTCACTGTATAGCAATTACAAAACAAGAATGGGGATGTACGCCTTTAATTCGCCAGATCATCAACATAGGTCACCACGGGCAATACATCGGCAACCCCGACGAGTGTCGATCTCCGAAAGACAAGAGATCAGCGCTCAAGTGGACGATATGCTTCGAAGAGGCTTAGTGGCGCACTCCAACAGCCCATGGTCATCACCCGTCGTCGTGCTCGTCAGGAAGAAGGACGGCTCGACAAGGTTCTGTACAGACTACAGAAACTTTCTGGGTTGCACATCTTATTTTTGTCTCTTCGTCAATAACGTTTCTTCTAAAGCGGCTCCCTTGAACGGACTTTTGAAAAAAGACACCAAGTGGAAATGAGGTGAAGACGAAGCTGCATCTGGGTCGGGAACGACCCTTCGCCTATACAAGCAGGAAGCTGAGTGAACCAGAAAGTCGGTGCCACCGTTCCGAACTAGATGTTTCGTGGTGGTTATGACTGTAGAAAAATTTCGCCCTTATATATATTGCAAGCATTTTACGGTGGTCACGGATAACGCAGCATTGTGGTGGCTTCAATCCAAGAGCGACCTTACCCCGAAGTTAACAGGATGGGCCATGAAGCTGCAAGAGTACGACTTCTCTATTGTTCGCCGTTGTGTGAGGGACCATCAAGATGCTGATTTCCTGTCACCTAATCTGATAGAGGAGATACACACTCTTCCTGTGTCTTCATTCTTATATCTGCAAAACATGCAATCGGAAGACGCCGAAGCATCGAAAATAATTCAATGGCTTACGGTTGGAACCAACAATTTATCTTCACTTTCTACACGACGCCTGCGTTGCTAGAGAAAACATTACCAGCTACGAGATGGTCTACTTTGCCATCGTTCAGGTGCTTCAGTGCAGTGGCTTCCTGTTGTCCCCAAGAAACGTAGGAAAAATATTTTGGGGATGTGCCATGACGCTCCGATCGCAGGGCATCTCGTACAGCATCCAACGCTTGACAAGATCTTACGAAGATTCTGGTGGCCGGGTTTGAGGGACGACGTTCGGCGGTATGTCGATTTATGTACCATTTGTCGAATTCGCAAAGCGCCACCAAACCTAGGCAAACCATACCTTCAACAGATTCAACCCCAAAGGAGTCCATTCGAAGTATTATGAATATATCAACTTGGCCCCTTCCCGAAATCAGATACCGGCAACAGGTACATTCTTATGGCGACCCACTTCTTAACGAAGTGGGTTGAGGTCAAATTAGATCCTGATACGTCAGCGGTGAACCATGTCAGCTTCGTAAATTACCATCTAGTGTTCTGGCATGGAGCTCCGAGAAAGATAATCTCTGACAGAGTATCGTCGTTCATGCCGCGTTCTCTCGAGGATACCTATAGAAATTAAGAGATTCAACATGTAGCGGCCTCACCCTATCACCCTCAAACAAATGGTCTTGTCGAGCGCGCCAACCGCACGTTGGTCGATATAATGGCAGCATTCGTCAACGCGTCCCACAAGGACTGGGACCAATACGTCTGCACAGCCGCGTTTGCACTAAATGCGTCTCAATCAAGAAATGACGAGTCAATCGCCATTTCATGTAGTCTACCGGAGACTCCCCACGCTTCCAGAGGAGACGGCAATCGAGATGACATGAACCCGCCGGGCAGAAGACTATGATCGTAACTTTTCCACCCGATTAATCGAAGAAGGGAAAGAAGGGTATGCACTTGGGCTAGTTGGTGATCCATCTGTGTGAGGGTAAAAGCGCTAAAAACAACGGACGAGTAAAAGAAACGAACAACACAGAGCGCTACTTGCAAATGAAGTTTGTTCTTAGAAAACACATATATATATACACCGGGAAATCGCGACATGTACTAAAGAAATGCGAAGTCACCCAATCAGTGTTCGTGTGTCCGCTATCTACTTTACGAAAGATTTTAAAAACACCGCCTCAGAGCCAAACAGGGCTATAGATGGAGCGCTGACACACGTTCCTTCAACCCACTCAGATATTTTTTCATATCTGAGTGCGTCGAAGGAATATTGAAGGACGCTTCGGATATCTCCCTTGTCATTTTGTTTCGGTTTCGGGTCAGAAGAAACATAAGACCAGGTATGTGGAGTGTAGAGAGGGCGTGGTTTACAAGATTCATTTATCATGTGGCAAAATATACATAGGCCAATCGGGACTTTGTATAAATGATAGGCTCAGGAAGCATGCACTGTCAGTTTGATAGTCGCCCTCGGAAAATCTGCCTGTGCACTGAGACAGATGAGGGTGTCCCAAAGTTTGACAACACCGTTATCTTGACCCGAAATCGAAACAAAATGACAAGGGAGATATCCGAAGCTTTTTCCACATCTGAGTGCGTTGAAGGAACGTGTGTCAGCGCTCCATCTATAGCCCTGTTTGTATCTGAGGTGGCGTTTTTAAAAATCTTTCGTAAAGTAGATAGCGGAGAGACGAACACTGACTGGGTGATGTCGCATTTCTGTAGTGCATGTCCGGATTTCACGGTGTATATATATATGTGTTTTGTGAGAATAAACTTCAGTTGCAAGTAGCGCTCTGTGTAGCTCGTTTCTTTTACTCGTCCGTTGTTTTTAGCACTTTTACCCCTCACAAAAAAAGAAGGGAAAGAGCTTGACTGGCCATCCTTGACAAGCAGTCGCTGCATGCAGGGTGTCTAACCAGAGTAACTGGGAGACCCTCGTTCAACCCGGGAGACTTAGTGCTTCTTCGAAGTCATTTCACACGCCCACAACGGTCAGAGAAATTAATGCCAAGGTACTGCGAACTCTTTAAAATGTGCAAACAGCTCGGTTTGGTAACGTATCGCCTCGAGGAGCTTCGGACACTGCCTCAACCAGGTAGACACCGGACTCTCACTGCTCACGTTGGCCAACTGAAACTTTACGTGACGCGCGATGTACAGGGTGCTTCTCTCCGAGACGGACAGCCCAAAGTGGGAAGGGCGAATGTAACGGAAGAAGTAGTTGTAGAAGACGAAGAAACGATACTGGGAACAGAGGTTTTTTGGGTTGCCCTTAATATTATATATATATATATATATATATATATATACAGGGTGTTTCAGAAAACGCAGGCCAAATCGTTCCTGCGAAAACTACTCATCGCAACGAAAAAAGGCTTGTGGCGTTGTGGCCCTGGGCCAGAAGCCCATTTAAGGAAATTATTATTGTCCGGGATAATTAACTTTTTAATTATTTTTGCCTAATTAACTTTTTAAATATTGTGTTGAAGGGCATGGTTTAAATTTGAAAATTACTCAGCATCATCGAAAACCACTAAACCAGCAAATTGCAGAACGATAGAAGGCACGCGAAGCATTTAACGGCTTCCTAAAAAAAAACCGCACAAATTCGACGGGTTTTTAAGTTTCGGTTTGTTATCGGAGCCCATCTCGGCCCCGGCAACACAGCGCCTTGTGGAGAGATAGTCCAACCAGACTCTACTGCGTCGCGCGATGACAGCGCAGCAGAGGTTGGTTACACTAACTCTTCGCGGGGCGCGGTGCCGTCGGGGCGGAGATGCGCTCCGATAACCAACCGAAACTTAAAAACCCGTCTAATTTGTGCGTTTTTTTAGAAAACCGTTAAATGCTTCGAGTGCCTTCTATCATTCTGCAATTTGTTGGTTTAGTGGTTTTCGATGATGCTGAGCAATTTTCTAATTTAAACCCTGCTCTTAAACAAAATATTAAAAAAGTTAATTAGGCAAAAATAATTAACAACTTAATTGTCCCGGACATTAATAATTTTCTCAACCCTCTCATGCATGAATTATAATCACTATGTCAGAGAAATGTTATACCGTGTTGTGGCATTCATAGAAATCGCCAATGATGTAAAAAAATTTTTAAAAAATTCAACTCTATTTACAATAGCAGAACTGACATTTTTAATTGAGGACAACGTGCATTCCAGTGGTCAAGTGATTCGATTTCTGGTATTTGTGCAATAGTCATTTTAATCAAAATAATGAGTATATTCGTGCTAGAACACGTCAATACTGTTTTATTTCTGTTCCACAGTGCTAGAGAGGCAGCTCTCAGCTAAAAAAGACGAAAGTGAATATCTCACGAGGCTTGAAACTCTTCAAAGCACTCAAAGCAGAGAGGAACATCGCAACGCCCACAGGTGTACCACGTCTTGCTGCGACAGTTATTAGTGCGAAAGCACTGCGCATTCTTCAAAGTCATTTTTCTGCGGTAATGTGCACCACCGTCAAGCGTCTTCTCGATTGGCACGTCATGCTTGGCCCGTTTTTTCACCGGCAGCAGAGGAGAGGACTTCTTCCAAGACCTTTTCATTCAGCTATAGACACTGAAGAGTAAGTAAGAAAAAATATGCAAGCGTAGCTCAAAGTTTTTCGGGCGTAAATGCTGGAAAGCCCGCGAAGCGGGATGAGAGCAAAGCAGGGTTCCTGCATGGTGTCCCCATTTGAGGACAAATATAGCGGGCATCAAAAGAAAAAAAATTGGGAGAAACTATCTCAAATCTTTCATTGCTAATACATAAAGTGCGTCTAGAACAATCTGAAAACAATTTTTCTTGCAATGTTCATACAACGTTTTGCTTGTAAAAAAAGCAATTACTTTTACGAACTGTTGCATATGGCTTCTCCGTGAATAAAGACGAGGACGATGCCCTCTGTGCGAGATCCGGCAAGTGCTGCCATCTGTCGTCCGTCTAGGAAAGCTTTTTTCTGTCCTCCAATTTAAGCTCTTAAGTTTGGTTACAATGCAAATATTGAGGTACAAAAACTGGTTTTATACCCTTAATCCATCCCCGAAAGCCGGCGCTCTTAACTGCAGCACACAGCTCACACTGATGGTGTAACCCAGTCTACAATCGGCAACATTTGTCATCAAAATCACTGTGCTAGCTCATCGCAGTCGCGAGTTCCACTGCTCGAGTGTCTCGTCCAACACCGTAACTGGCAACCGCCTGTCGCAAGCCACACATCGCGTACCGATCGCGGGTGGCGCCATCTTAAGGTTATGAATGCAACATGATTATACGCCGTCTGGGACGATATTACTTTAGTGCGGTTCACGTTATTGGTCTTGGAGTTATAACGTCGAAATATATCCCCCTGGAAACATTACATCTCTGTCAAAGGGACCTTGAAATGGCCTTTTTACTTTTGCCAGATAACCTTTACATTAAACTTTAAATGTACACTGACTGCCAAACAGGCATCCGCTTTGGCCTCGGTTTATTAACTTCTACACAAAAATATAACGAAATATTGACTTTTTCTTTCTTTCAAACTGCCCTCAAAACAAGTTGCGGCGTAATTTTGACGATCGTGACGTACTTTGGCACCGGAACCGGAAGTTCTCTTGGCAGTAGGAGAATGGGAGCGTTAGTGGCGGCGAGGGGGGGGGGGGGGGGGGGGGTGCCGGTAGGTTTTACTGCGCTGATGGCGCTGATGTCACCGACGTATTTTCTGAATCGGCGCCTCTCATCCCCGCGATTGCCATGGACACATCGCAGCTGAGCGAAATTCAATTTGATATGTTGCGCTACAGCGACAGCATGGACCCAGTCACATTGCCGGTACGCCTGTTGGGAAGTGCGGCGAGCCTTCCGGAGAAGACACAAGTTCATCGGAATCGGACGGTGAGGAGTGGGGCGGCTTCAGAGTACGGAATGGTAGGTTATGTTTCGACGTATATTCAGATGTACGGAAGTAACAGATATATAATATATTTTGTTTTTTTTTGAAGATGCACTTGCAAGTGGTGCATAGTAGCGCCTATTGCTCGAGAGTGCTTCTACTGCTGGGAGTGTGCCGCCGACGTCTCAATTCAAAGCAACGACCGCAGTCGCGCAGAACACTGTGAATGTGGCTGTAATCATGCTCAGTGTTAAAATCTTCCAAGCATATACCAATGACCATAGACCCGGGGTCCCTCAAACCGATGAGCTTGCACCAAGTGCTTCGGCATGGTTCATCGAGTGGCAAGCGGTAAAGCTGAGCTTGTTTCTTTTTAACCACCGGGCTGCAGAAACTGTACTTCGGGCACTTAGGCACACTGCAGCCTTTCGGCATAGCCAACGAGCGATCGATCACAAACAATGTAAGCACTTCTCGAGCAGTCAGAAAACGAAAGTCTGCTCTGTGAAGAAAGCGCGAACAGAAGCAAACCCGTTCAGCAGACGACGCTCGTCGGTTGACTGCCCAGGCGCGGTAGGGTTTTTCTCTTGCTTCGTTTACCACGCGATAGATGACGCCTCACTCTGAGCATTATCAAATTTCGCAATGTTCGTCACATCTCTAATTATGCCACAAAATATGGGTCTGAATATTATTTAACAAACTCTTAGGAAACATTCGCCGGCTATTTATTGCGTATGATCGCGCTGCTGGTGAGGTCGGCTCTTACTCAATAGGCGACGTGTATTCGGCTGACGTGCTGCGGTTCCGCGGATGCATCGCAGTGAAAGGGCAGAGAACTTTCGAAGGAAAGGAGGCGCAAAAGAGTCCGGTCTTCTTTTAAAAGTTCTGCAGCGAAGAATGTTTTTTGTCTAGTTATTTTTGTGTTTTTGTGGTCCTTTTCACACCTTTTACGACGTGCGGTGGATGAAATTCGATTTCAGAATTGTTTCGTGGTCCCTTTAATAGACTCGTACCCGTCGTGAATTTAAAGACTTATTCGCGCCAAATACGATTTTGGGGAACGTAAGGGCACAGGGTAAGTCCTATACTCCCCATGCATTTGAGGCCATGTTGAGGAACATTTTTCTCGGTGACTATTAGGAGTATTCCTGTGATGTAAATATCATTTTGTTCGAAATATTGTGTTTTATACACTGAACTAGAATTATTTGAACCAATCTAAAATAAGTTTTTTTTGTATATTTTTTATTTTAGTACTGAAATTTTAGTTGTTTTCATCTATTAAAAACTTCGTAACTCAAAAACTGCTAGGTGCACATTTTTAATTTTAGGTCAGTATTTTTGAACACCCATGTATGTGGTAGGAATAAAAAATCAACCCTCTATAATGTCAGGTTAAGGAAAAAATGGTACCTATGTACTAAAAAACATTGTTTTGAGATAATTGAGTTTAAAGTAAAAAAACTGGTGAATAACAAATTTCTATTGGCACCAACAGCCTCAGAGTCATTTTTTTTTCAATAGCCGCCAGCTTGAAAGGCATTGCTAAAGTCATGTCTTCGCCTTTAGGCTTATCGCCTTGCTTGCCGGGCCTCTTTTGTGGCCTGCCATGTCGCTTGGTCCGTAAAGTATATTAGAGTGACGTCAACTTCCCTCATCCACTTGATAGCTTTCCAAACAGGGTTCCATCCACAAAACTTCAAAACATTGGCTTGTGCAATGCTGCCACCATTGAATAAAGGAACAGCATTCAGTGGCGCCATTTTGTCGTTACGAAAACACAAACGCTTGAATGTACACACGGTACACACCTGGGAAAAACGTGCACAGCGTCTCGTGATTGTCTTGGTTGAAAAAAAGCTATGCAATAGTTGCGAAATAATTTTTTGAGATTATCTGTTACTGGACAAGCTTTTAGGTCTTGTGTTGATTTTGTTTTGTTGGAGAATTCATCGATAAACAGGGAGTGTATCCCAAAAGGAGGCGTGGTCACCTGCTACTTGCTTTCGGAAGAAGTGATTTTCAGCCCGAAATATAGCTTTCTAAAAACACTGGGACAATGGAAAATGTGCAGAAAGAACTAAACTTTTCAAATTGCGAAAAAAACTAAAATCGAATTTTTTTTCAATTTTACCTTACCCTGTGCCCAACCGGCAAACGAAGTCGTATGAACAAAACCATAAAAACTTAAAAGAACCCAGTGTGAAGGGGAAATAGTAACTGTATCCGCACAGTTGCATTTTTTGTCTTAGTCCCCGTCTCCGACAAGGTGCCGCCGTCGGAAAGCGAAAGGGAACCGTGTATCCGATAAAAAAAAAAAAAAAATAATACGAAATGCTGTTATGCAGCGGAGCCGGAATTCGTTAAACAACGACTTTAACAATAAGTAAAGATTTTGAAAGCTTCAATTTAACGTCCCAGAGAAAATATGGAAATATTAAACGCGAACACTCAGGGTTCAAGTAATTTCTGGTAAAAATAAGTACCAGTAGACCAATTAATATTTTCCTGAAAGGTAAGATTTTTTACTGATTCATTTTTGCAGAATAACACAATACGCGTCGATCCTCATGAGCTCGTTTATTATAACCTGAAAAGCTACGTGATCACAGATCGGTTATTAATATATCAATATATAACCGGAACCTTCAAACATTCGCGAAATATCGAGCTCGAGGAAATAAAGTCGTTTACAGTATACGAGTGTACAGGTATATATTCATTACTGGAGTAAGTAAGTCCCGGAAGCAGTCACTTTACCGAATTTGTTATAGGGGCCCCTTCACACAAAAGATAAGAATAGTCGAGATTTTCACAAGATAAATTAATTTGTCATAAACGTACGCGATCAAATTTGCACCCAATATTGTCTTCGGTACCAGACAGCTGAAGATGTTAATGGCCCTCGGAAAAAAAAAACCGGGAGCTTTTCCTTCCTACCGGTACCGCGAGCCGAAATACAACAATTGTACGACTTGTAGCAAATTAGTGCTAACAAGGTGAAAGGAATCGGAAATGTTTCGTTTGTTGGGGTCGGAAATGTTTTCTTTCTCGGGGATGAATATCCCCGAAGAGATAAATATCTAACATGATGCCACGACTTCAGCACGGATGTTTTTGAAAAAGTTAAATATTATTTCTTTATTCACTGTCGAGTATTCTTTTAATTGGATGGAATTAAAATCGTAGAATGCGTGCCCTAGTCGTAGTAATCCCGCCAGAAAAGTACAACAACAGAAACATTTATACACGAAGATATATAAAAAACTGAATTTCGAAGTTTAAAAAGTTAGAGACATTTTTTTAATGCAGGACAGTCAGTGTTACTTAAATAAAGCTAGGTATGATAAATATAAACGCAGACCGAACTGAAAACAAAAAGCTTATAAAAAGGCGCGCCTTTCTCGGGCACTTGGCCAACGTGCAAAATAAATCAAAGTAAAACGAACAAAAAGCTAAAGCATTCCCTCCCGAGTGCCGCGGAGCCTTGGTGTCTGGTGACCGAGCGACGGAAGTGCACTGGCACGACGGCGGCAGAGCCGTATATTAGGAGAGTTTGGCCAGGGGCTGTGGCGACGAAGGCGCCGGAGGAGAGAAAAGCGAATAAAATAGAGGGGAGCGCCGAAGGAGCGAGAGAGAAAGAAGGGAGCAAAAAGGAGACGACCGCCGTTCCGACGCAGCGGTGTCGTGCGGAGCAGTGTTGAGGCTACGCGTCGTCTGCTACGGGCTTGTTTCTTTTTCGCCTGAATCAAAGTTTGCGTTCAAACGTGGAGAAACTTCATTATACTCGGCAACAACTTTTCTTGGCAATGTGTACGCAGTGTACGCAGGCTCTCCTCCTCCCCCATTTCCGGGGAGAGGTGGAGAGCCTGCGTACACTCAAAATGGGAGAGGGGGCGCGGGCCTCTACCTTCCACTGCATTGCCAAGAAAAGTTGTTGCCGAGTATAGTTAGCTTTTGAAGACACCGAGAATAACACTATATAATTTTCTTGCGTGAGCCTGCCAAATTAAAGTGAAGAACCGAAGTTTGCATGCCGATCCCATCCAATCCGCCGGGCGAAGGAATGAACATGGCGGCCCCCTCCGCTCTGCTGGGAGCAGCCGAGAGTTCACACGGATGCGCTCACGCTTCTCGGTCAGCCCCGCGTGCTGATTGGCTCACTCCGGAGGAGGGCGTTACGGCGGTGAGACCATAGACTGGCCAAACTCTCCCCATATAAGGCTCTGGCCGGCAGTGGCGAGTCGCGCCTCCGCGCACAACACCAGCGTCAACGGACCAACTACGGTAACAGCACGAACTACTTTTGAGTTTGAGTGAGGAGCTGGTATTAGCAATGCAAATCTATCAATAAATTGAGAATTGACACTATCGACACTTTGACGATAGTCGACTATCGACCGTTTTTACTACCTCTGCATCGCTAATCATCCGGGCAAAAAATGCTGAGTCACTAAGCTGCGGACGTATGCGCAGCGTCTGATATATCGCACCGGCGCAGCAGAGCAACAGCGCATGCTCATGAGGCGTTCCACAGCCCAGCAGGCTAAGATGACAGGGCGGAGAAGGCGATTTTCGCAAAGGTTTATAGTCGGCCATCGATAGCACTATCGATAGTTTTCCCATAGTCGACTATCGATAGTACTATTCAAAGTTTTACTATAGTCGACCACTGATATCTCTTTCAAAAGATTTTTTTTTTGATAATGTAAGTTATGCATTATTTTGGAAGTATATCGATATAGTTTTTGAAAGTAGTATCGATAGATTTTCAGAAACATACTGTTGATGGTTTTTGGAAGTGTTATCGATAGTTTTTCATAGGTACGTTGTCAAAAGCTTTTCGGTGATTTACTGTCCTTATTTTTACTATTGTATTCGTATCGCTTCTCTATTGTTTTTTGTTGTGTCTTTTATAGTTTTCCCTGATAAGCGTGCTGAAGGTTCCAGTCACGAAATCTTACGAGCTTGGAAATATTTTTTGGTTGCCTTTGACGTTCTTATTTTTTCTTTTTCAATCACTATTACTCACTTTACTAAGATCTATTATCAATGTTACAATATCAGTACATTCAATAATCGAGTGCCGATAGCACGCAATCGTAGTTTTGCAGTAGTCGACCATCGATAGTGTCATCAATAGTACTTACGGTACTCGGTTAAAAATGTAACGATAGCTTGGCTATACATCTACCGACACTCAACCAACGATAGCATATTATCGATAGCTTTATTATAGAATACTATTGACAGTACAGGGTTTCCGTAGTTCCTGT
Organism: Ixodes scapularis; assembly: GCF_016920785.2. Classification (NCBI taxonomy): domain Eukaryota; kingdom Metazoa; phylum Arthropoda; class Arachnida; order Ixodida; family Ixodidae; genus Ixodes; species Ixodes scapularis. The sequence goes on along the minus strand of NW_024610243.1, from coordinate 501,365 downwards.
TCGCGTTCTGATAACGATACGATGCGGTCGCAAACACAGTCGACGATGTAACGCGTACCGTTATCAGTGTTCAAGAGAGATCTTCTGAAAAAATATACAAATCTACCTGTTCACAAACTGCACTGAGCTGAAGTTGCTATATGATATTCACTAGTGCGAAAAAAGTCACAATCAGGCGCTTTACACCGAGGCCCTTAAGCGTCTTATCGGTCCGCCAACGAGACATAGCGCCGCGCACGCCATTAAGAAGACTTGCACGATCTTACGAGGAGACGCCGTGACCGCCATAACGATACGATGAATCCTGGGACACGACGGGCACCCGCGGAGAACGAGTGGCCCCACGAGCTGGCTAGCGAGGCTTTACAATACTGTTCCCGGCATGGGGACCCGACGTGGCTGCTTCCAAAGACCCTGACAAGGAGCGTTGGAGCCGCCGCCAATGAAGACGGCAGAGCCTGCTTCCAACAAAAAATACCTCGGCAAAACTCACTCATGAGGGCCCGTGAGGACGGTGAGTGCGTGAGGGGCGTGAGGGCCGTGAGGGGCGTGAGCGCCGTGAGGGCCGTGACGGCCGTGAGGGCCGTGAGGGCCGTGAGGGCCGTGAGGGCGGTGACTTGCGTGAGGGGCGTGAGGGCCATGAGTGCGTGAGGGGTATGAGTGCGTGAGGGCCGAGAGGACGGTGATTGCATTAGGGGCGTGAGGGCCGTGAGGGTCAGTGAGTGTGAGTGAAGGGCTGCAGGTGAGTGTGACTGTGAGGATGAGGTGAGTGAGGGGCTGAGGGTGAGTGTAACTGTGGGGGTGAATTAGGGGCTTAGGTGAGTGTGACTGTGAGGGTGAGAGTGAGTGAGGGCCACCTAAATTGCCTACCTCTGGTGAGACGACGGCCTACTTCGGTGTGTCCAAAAGCATGTGGACCGTTTCACCCGTCGTCGCGTCCCTTACAAAAATGTCATATCTGGACTTATATTAAAAAATACAGATATGGATATATAAGGAATTGGGCAGATATGGCCAGATATACATAGTCATTCCATATCTAGACTGTTAAAGCCATATCTGCCCAATACCTTATACATCCATATCTGCCCAATTCCTTATTTACCCATATCTGCTTCATTCCTTATATACGCAAATCTGCCCAATTCCTATGTGCAATATATGGACTGCTTTATATGATCCCGTGTTTGGGCCTGGCAAATAGGGTATCCACCCCATACATAGCAATTTTCATGCGATGCTCCTTCTAGAATCACATGAAAATTATTTTCATGGGGCAGGTACCCTATTTTCCAGGTCCAGTCATGGGATCATATAATGTATTTCTATGAATATCCACATAATATACATTTTACTGCTATCCCACACTGCCAAACGTGTGTTTACGTATAGATATATCTACAGAATAGGTCACTGACTAATCCTTATTGGTCTGGTTCGGAATCTGTCATTCCGACAAATATGTATGCTACAAATATAAAATGCAGGCGATCGCTAGCTCGAAAACATTGTAACATATCATTCGACGTCGGAAAGTAAACAACCCTTTGGCGGGATTGGTTGTCGAGGGAGCAGACCGAGAATATGGTTTGCAAAAAAAGTTTTATTTATTAAAGCGCCAAAACTCTAAACAAGCTTTTCCCCCATTCAAGAAAAAATTATAAGAAACAAAACTGTAATATAGCGCGGACAAACATTAAAATAGACTAAAAATGTAATAGCACAAAGACACCTATTAAAATAAAACAAACGGAATGCAACAATTAAGCAGTTAACTATACGAAAGTTTCAAAGTTGTTGATTCCTACTCACAGAGTCACAGTCCTTATTCAATTCTCCGGTCGAGCACAGCAGTTTTAACAAGGGCTTGCTTGCTAGCCTTGTCGTTGAAGTCCTTCCTTGCACCATGTGATATTCAAAGCCCCCAGTCGCTCCTCGCGGGCCTTGTTTTTCCGTTCGGTCGCCAAATCTTCCCGTGTGATTAACACGTCACACATGCACACAGACACCGTTGTTCGCCGCGGAAGCAATACAAGATGAAAAGGTCATTACTGCTCCTTGAACACGACGAGGTCAACACTGTTTCCCGGACTAGGAAATGACGAGGGCATCATATCCTTAACTAAAACCTGATAAAAATAAAAAATAAAATAATGAACACATAACAAACAAAAACAAACTGACTAAATCATGAGAAAAAAATTAAATAATGAAGACAGAAGTAAAAAGAATAAAAACACGAAGGACTTACACAGATAGCCACATTTGTCCAGTTAACAATGACGTCTAATTGTGATAAAAAATATTCCTACTGCGCTAAAGGTCACCAATATGGTGTGTAAACTAGGAATATTTGTTATCATAATCAAATGTCATTGCGAAGTCAAAACGTGTGGCTGCCTGCGTAAGTCCCTCGTATTACTATTCCTCTGAATTCCGTGTTCATTATTGTGGCTGTTTTGGACCAGGCGGTACTTGGTGGTGCTTTTTCCATTCTTCCCTTACTTCGGACAGCATCGTACCCATAGGAAAACCCTCTAGCTTCTCTACATAATCCCACTCCTCAAAAAAAGAATAAAATGTGCGTATGTTTATACAGTCGGAAGTTACCTTGCCTCAGTGGGCGTCTGCTGTCTCAGCTGTAGAGTAATTGAGCCAGCGCGGTACCCCCAATCCGTCTCCCAAAGAGTTCCGCCGCAACTCATCGACCTTAAGTGAGTAGACAGCCTCTGCATCGGGGAAAAAAGAAAAACAGCCTCGCATAACACCATTCGCGCACAATTAGTAATACTGGTAAAAGCAAGCGATCTACAGACAATAAGCCTTTTGAACGCAGGAAATAATCTAGCCCAAACGAGCAAAACACGAACTTACTTCGATCTCGTGCCATGATCTTGGCTGTTGAGCAGATTTGACGTAGTTCCACCTCCCACAGTCGCTTCCGTCTTTGTCGGACGCATTTGAAACTAAGGCAAGCTCCACGCATCACCACTAATCGGGTAATTGAACCTTTAGCCGGCCGTGAACGCAGGCATTCAAACGCACACGGCCGGCAAAACGTGCGAAACATAGGCCGCTGCTTCGATGAGATTGTACTCGTATCTTCAACACGTTTGAAATAAAACAATCAGCAAACTGCATTACAAAAGTCATAAAAGATACAGCAATTATAAATTATTGGGCATGTCAATTTCGCCACAATATTATGAATAAGTCCTGAACATGTTGCAAAATAATAAATACGAAACTAAGCCTGCAATGGTGAAAAAGTAATTCAGCAGACATGCAACCTTCTCGAAAAGGAGCAAAGGACATCCGCGCGGCGGAAGCGGAGTGTGTTGAAGCTCTGGTTTGCTGAGATTGTGGTCGTTGGTTCGAATCGCGGTAAACGCTATTTGTTGTTTTTTTTTGTTTTTTTTCACTTTTTTGTTTATTTTAAATGTTTTTTATCACCTTTTTGTATTCGTTCTTATTATTTTAAATATTTTATCTCACCTGTTTGTATTCGTTTTTATTTTAAATTTTTTTTCTCACCTTTTTGTATTATTTTGTATTATTTTGTGTTTTTGTATTATTTTAAATATTTTTTCTCACCTCTTTGTATTAGTTTTTATTTTAAATATTTTTTTCTCATCTTTTAGTATTACTTTTTATTATTTTAGATATTTTCTCTCACCTTTTTTAATTCGTTTTAAATATTTTAAAATTTTTCTCACTTTTGTGTATTAGTTTTTATAATTTTAAATATTTTCTATGCTTATGCTGTCGTCGGCACCGTCCTTCCGGCACCGTTCTTCCGGCACCGTTCTTCCTCACGGCATTGTTTGTTGTGTTTTTTTTTTTGTTTCACGTTTTCGCGATAAAACACGTCAGCCTTGCCATGGTGGAATCAAATACGCCAGCGTCGGCAGTCATTTACGAAGGATTGATCAACGCAAACATTTCCACTCTCTACATATGAATCGCCGCAGTTCGTCAGAATCTCAATGACGTGACTGCGTAGTGAAAAAGGCAAAAAAAATAGAACAATGCCGGTCAATAAACGGGAGTTCCCGGGGATCGCCAGCCTGCGAACAGCAAAGCGCCGATGCCGACCAGTCACTGAACTTCCATGTAAATACTGCCCATCAAAGACAGCAAAATACCGATGCCGGCGAGTTATTGAACTTCCATGTAAATACTGGCCATCAAAGACAGCAAAATACCGGTGCCGGCCAGTTACTGAACTTCCGTAAATACCGGCCATCAAAGACAGCAAAATACCGATGTCGGCCAGTTACTGGAACCTCCATGGAAAGACTAGCCAGCAAAGACAGCAAAAACCCGATGCCGGCCAGTCACTGTAACTTCTACGGCTGGACTGGCGAATGAGCAAGACGAAACCCCGACGCCGGCCGGGGCCGGTAGCTCCCCGGTGCCCATGGCCAGGCGCTGCCATCCTGTTACCATGGGTGGGCCGGCGTAGGCCCGATACCGGCCGACGCGGAGTGCTACCTGCATCTACATGTTGACTGGCACCATATAGTCCCATATACAGGAGTATCAGGCATCCCATACTGTCATATATGGCAGCCACTGCCACCTTATATGACTTTATCTGGCAATATATGTCGTCATATATGGTGCCACCTTACCATAACTGCCCTGATTTCAGCCCTTGTATGGTAATATACGACCGTATATGTCAACTTATATGCCCATATACGGCCCTATATCAAATATATCTGGGTCATATATGACATTTCTGTAAGGGGTGGGCCCCAGTTGCCATCTTGAAATCACGTAACTCGGGCGCAATGGCGTTACACTCCAACTCTGCGCTCGGCTCAACCCCTCCGCGTTTTTGCGAATGTGCTCTATTACGGTCCTTAGATTACGTGGTCTGAAAACTTTGATCATACTGTGTGAAAGGTTTTACAAGGAATAAACTGAAACACCAGAGGCACGGAGCCGATCTTTTGAGTAAAACATCCAGATTGCCCAAAGAACTAACGAATAGACATGACCTCGGAGAAGTCACGAAAAAGAAAGTCGTTATATTCGTATATTATTTTACAAAATACCACGGGCCATCGAAAACATCGGCGCTAGTAAGCACCATCTATACTCGAGACCCAGGTGTCATAATATTTCGGATTAATGAAAACGACACGCGCTGTACCTGCATTATTTAACATATAAATTTTCCGCATTTTTTTTTGTATATATTTTTATTGTGTATAATTTTATATATTGGTTCGCGTCCCACATCACTCACAGTGGTAAGATACTCACAACACTCACAAATGCAAAAACTGGTTGCCGCCAGTGAGGTTTGAACTCACGACCCCTGGTTTACGAGACCAGTGCTCTACCACTGAGCTATAGTGGCTCCGCTTCCACGTACTGCGTAGGAGAGACTAGGGCCTTGCTGTCGTTCCTAGAACGTGATAGACTTTCTGAAAGACATGATAAATCTCGCGCATCCTTAGGTGTTTTTAAAATGTCATTATACTTTGTCCCAGATTGTGCCCTTGAAATTTCTTTAGAGAAAGGAGAAAATCGGCACACTCATTTCCGATTGAGGTAAGAATATCAGATTTGATCAGGCACGAATATCAGATATCAGATCAAAATGACAAATATAGCGTTTTTTTATTGGCATGCTTTAAGATACCATATGGAATTAACATAAATTTCGAGGCATGCGCGTAGCAGCCCGGCTTCAGGAGTGAATTATCAACTGTCACAGAGCTGGTCGAGACTCTTCATGACTTTTCGACATGTGTAAACAAAAAAATCCAGATAGATGTGATATTTTTAGACTAGCCGGAAATCGTGTTTCACTCGCTGAACTTGAAAAATTGACACACATTATGAGTGAGGGTCCTATAGTATCTTGGATTTAGGACTAGTTTCGAAGTCGGTTCCTATTTCTATATTATGAAGGACCCGCATCTGGACCTGTTGAGGTGCTGCCTAATGTCACTAAAGATTTCGTTTGGGCACCACTTTTTTTTGGTGTATATGAACGACATTGTCAATGGCATCGATTATAATACAAAGCGATTTACCGAGGACTGTTATCTAACGAGAAAGAACAAGCCAAGTTGACCAAATTCTATTAAAATAATATCTGAAAAAGGTAGCCGATTAATGCGATATCTGTAGAATGACTCTAAAATCAGACAAAAGTGTTTCTAAATGTCTAAAAAGACTAAAATTATACTCTTGAGTTTACGTTCAGTGTTAATGGTGTAGACCTGCGTAGGGCCACTGAATATAAGTATCTTGGTGCTTTATTTGCATATGACCTGAGCTGGAACGCGCAGGTTAAATATGTAACAAATAAATACCTTGTAAAATTAGTATTTCTCAAGAAAGCCTTGAAGTATTTGCCTAGTGAAAGCAAAAAAAAAACTTTTAGGAGATACCACACTTGGTCGTCGAACTACTAACAAATCTTGGTTTATTGCCGATAGCGCAAAACAGGGTACACTGACATTTATGTTCCTTCTTTTAAACGACGTATTTAAAATTCATAAAACCAAGTTATTTTTCCGGCTTCACGAAATACCGAACATATAGCTAAGGTTCGTATCGCGTTAAAACGTGAAGGCCGTATTTCCCGTGGAATGAAAAAAAAAACAGTGAAATATGGACAACTTAAGTTTTGTATTTTACGAAGCAGGTCTATATCGCCTCTATGACTCATTGTTCAAAAAGAAATGGCTGCTTCATTTCGACCTATGATCTAGGGAAGGGAGGGTTGCGATACTGGAAAATTCCGCGTTGAAATTGGAGCACAATCAATTTGTAACTTGTCATTCTATCTCGTCCCCAAAAGTTGAAGCCGCCAGTGAGGATCGAACCCACGACCCCTGGTTTACAAGACCAGTGCTCTTTTTTTTTTTTTTTCTTTATTGCCTGTTTTGACAATTGCACCAAGTACACACATGAGAGTGTTAAAAGAGAAACCGACAACCTCCGCTAGACCAGCGCGGTTACATCTAAAATAGTTTAAGGCACACCACCTTTTTTAGAAGCGGCAACCAGTCAGGGGGTTCAGGCTGTGCCGCAAAAACTGCTCGAATGTATGCCAGGCTCTCAATAAAGTTTTCTCGCACTGAGCGTACATCGACGTCCGCATGGCGCACAGCCATTCTCGTTTTCCAAATACTGTGAAGACCAAGTACCATAATCATGTCGAACGGAACCCCACCTTCATTTTCGATAGGCAAAAACCGAATACCGAACGGAGTTACAGGAAGGTCCTTTTTTAGTGTGCGCTGGAGAATATCCCAATAAAAAACCGCGTCCCAGCATTCAATGAAGACATGCTCTATGGTCTCTGGTCTTTTAAAGAGCAGGCAGTTGGTTGTCCATGTAACATATATCCCCCTACTCTCGAGCCGCGACTTCACAGGGAGTGTGCCGCTGTGTAGTCCAAAGAAAAGGGATTTAACCGCTGATCTTATCGGCATTCTTTTAACTCTTTTTAGTACATCCTGACCCGTTCCCTCCGAATACAGAGATCTGTAAAGGGGTACGGGCAATAAGACGTCAACTAAATCTTTATACAACCTCTTTCGCGTTACATTACTCAGGTATTCTAAAGAAAAACGCACCTTCAACATCTTAAAAGATAGAAGAACTTCTCGCAGGTAACCCCGGACACTGCCACTCGCTTCGGTACTCGAAGACACCACAAACTCTGGTAGAATATTTCGCATTCTTACTTGAATAACTGTGCGTAAAAAACCATCATTTTGATCACGGAGAAAAATAAACCGAGAAACAATTTGTCGGATAAACAGGTGAGACAGTCCTAACCCACCGCATCGCAGTGAACGGAACAAATTCGTGCGGGAAGAGCGCTCCCAAACTGATCCCCAAATAAAAACTGCAAATACTCTGTGTATCTTTTGCACGTTGATACGCGATATAGCCAGCGCTTGCAACACATACCACACTTTCGCTATCAAAAACATATTACATACAGTAGCCCGTGCAAACATCGAGAGTTCACGACCCTTCCAACTTTCCGCTTTTGTCCGGGCCTTCTCCGTCTCCTCGTTCCAATACCGCGAGCTGTCTCGATAATATTCGAGCGGCACCCCGAGATACTTGACTGGCAAGGCCGTCCACTGAATGTTCAAAAAAACACTAGGCGTCGCGTCCCAGTCACCATGCCAAAAACCGGCACATTTTCCCCAGTTAATCAGACTACCCGATTTTTTGCAAAAAGAAGATGCAGCAGTGACCACCTCGCGCACGCTCTCTCGATCTGTACAAAAAACGGCAACGTCGTCCGCGTACGCCAGAACTTTCACCTCGCTTGACTTGATTCTAAAACCATTAATTCTTTCGTCTTGAAGAAGTCGCAAACAAAAGGGTTCTAAATAAATAGCAAAAAGCAAGGGCGACAGTGGGCAACCTTGCCTCACAGAACAGCGGACGTCGACACTCTCACTAACATCCTTATTAACAATTAAGCGCGTAGTACAGTTTTTGTAAGCCATTTTGAGACCGTCTAGAATAACACTTACCTACATTAACATACTCCAGAATATTGAAAAGAACTTGATGCGATACGCGGTCGAACGCTTTCTCCAGGTCGAGCTGCAACATTGCAACTCGACTGGAGAAAGCGTCGCAGCATTCTAAAATGCTTCTTGCGACATGTATATTCGTACAAATGGTACGCCCTTTTATACCACACGTCTGATGTGGCCCCACTAAACATTTAATTACGGACTGTAATCTTTGAGCCAGGACCTTCATGTAGATTTTGTAGTCCACATTCGCTAGACTTATAGGTCTGTAGGATGCCACGGACGAAAGTTTTACAGGGTCATCGCTCTTGGGTATAAGGACAGTGTGTGTTGTTAAGAATGATGGCGGCAAAATATTTAAATCATAGGCCTCGGTTAGCACATAGTAAAGGGCATTTGCTGATTCCCATTTAAACATTTTGTAAAACTCGGAGCCTAGGCCGTCAGGACCGGGTGTCTTTCCTGCGCTTTACTCGTCAATGGCCCGCTCTATTTCGCGGACACTAATCGGCGCTTCCAAGCTGATACAAAGATGCTCTTCTAGCTTGGGCATTAGCAGGAAAAACTCGCTGTCAAAACAGTCCTGTAATGGCGCGCAGTGCCCAAGTAACTCGCGATAGTGTTCGACAAACGCCCGTCGAATTGTTATCTTATCACGCGTTACCGAGTGGCCGTAGCTGATTTCGTTTATCTCATTCTGCCGCGCGTACCTCTGTTCGTCACTTAGCGCGCGCTTTGTCGGCTTTTCGCTGCACCAAAGTCTTTCGGCTCGCGCACGCACGACGGCCCCTCTGTAACGTTCTGCGTCAATAATTTTCAACTGGTTCTTGATGTTTCTTATTTCCTGCGCGAACTCGCCGGGCAGAACGCTTTCTTCGCTTAAAAGAATGTCCAATTCACGCCTGAGCTCTTTCTCCTTCCTCTGTCTCTGGTAGTTGAGTAAACTACTTCTTTCTACGGCGTTCATTTTTACCTCCTCTTTAAACAGTTCCCACTTGACCCCCCACTTCATTTGATCATTCTCTTTTAACTTCTCAAATAAACTGTTAACTGTACTTTTAAAAACCTCGTCCAGAACAAGACTCCCGTTTAATTTCCACAGCGACCAATTCCACTTTTGCCTTCTGGCTTTCTTTCCAAGGCTGAACATTACTAACGCGTGGTCACTGAACGAGACTGGCTGAACAGTATAAAGGTCACATAACGGGGCGAGATCAAGCGAAATGTAAGCTCTATCGAGTCGGGCATGACTGAAACCCTGAAAATGAGTAAACTGAACCTTGCCTGTGGAGGCAAGGCGCGCGAAGTCTTCCAATTCATGTTCAGCAATAATATCACTTAAATAAATGGCACTCTGGTCGCGAACAGGGACTTGATTCACACGATCCTCTGGCGCGCACACACAATTAAAATCCCCTAAAAGAATAATCATTCTTTCACTTTCAAGGTACGCCCTTATACCTTCAAAAAAAACTTTTCGCTCACTGTCGCGATTTGGCGCATAAACGCAAATTACACGCCACTCGATATTCGAAAAAGAAAAATCACAGTACACAAAACGACCGGAAATGCACAAAATCACAGCAGTCTCTGTGATGCCAATCGATTGCCGAATAAATAAACAGCAACCCCCTGACAAACCAACAGAATGTGCAACGCATACATTAAAACGAGATCGAAAAGGTTGCACCATGCGGTCAGTCTGTTCCTGGCTTTCTACTTTCGTTTCTTGGACGGCGACAATATCAAGCTCGTTGTCCGCGAACAGTCGGCTAAGCTGGTATTGTCGGCGCCTCGCTGCCATCCCGCGGACGTTTATCGTGGCAATGCGTAAGGGCGCTTCTAATCTTAGTGCCATTCCAGGAGGAGAGAGACCGCATGGCGGTTACCTCGGGTTCGGAGCCGTGTATTGCGTCTCGACGAGAAACTAGCGTCCGACTGTCCACCACGCGTACCCCGAGGCCTCAAGCTAGCCACGGTCGGACACTCATGGGGGTGGCTTGACCACTCTTGCATCGTCGCCAGGGACCTTCGGCTTGACGTTGAGCCGTGGCCTCCTGAAGGGGGCCGCCTTCGGAGGTGGCTCCTCGTGGTTTGACACGCTGGGGCCCGTGCTGGCGTCCTCGTGAGTCCTTTTGATGGTAAGGACACTTGCCGAGGCCTCCACGTCAACCATGGATCCGTCAACGGCAGAGTCCTTAACGACGCTGATTTGTGCGCCGCTCGGTGTAACGTTCTCTGCCGTAGGAACCTCTGACCGCCTAGCTTGCCTCGTAGCGTCCGTACCAGGTGCTGCGTCAACCGTGTTTTTCGTCCCGTCACCTTCAGGTGCTGGTGCAACGTCCGCTTTTGGGGCTGCCCTGTCGGAAGTACCCGAGGCGGCCTCCTCGGCATCGGCCACGTCCATGAGGCGCTCCAAGTTATCGTCGCTCCTCAAGGGTCCTGCGACGCTTGCGTAGGTTCGGACGCACTGGCTCTCGTCGTGGCCAAAGCGACGGCAGAGCGCACAGCGCGGTACTCGGCACTCCCTCCGAATGTGGCCCTTGCCCTTGCACCGTAGGCAGAGCGGGGCTCTGCCCGGCACCACTACTAACGCTAGGTCGCCGGCGATACGCAGTTGATGGGGGAGGTCGTCCACCGTGACACCAGGCCCCAACTTGAGGGACACCAACCGCGTTGTCGACCCCATGTCCGGGCATCCTGGGACGCGCCACTTGTCTCTTGTGATTCCTGTCACTTTTCCAAAAGGCGCCAGGGCCGCCCGTACCTCTTCGTCAGGGACGTGATGCAGCAGCCAGTGGAGCTTGAGCCGGGTGTCCTGGTTACTCGGGTGCACCACGACGCAGCAGCCGTCCTTGACTTTGAAGTCTGCGACGGCTAGCAACTTCTTTTTCCCCTCGGCGCTCTTGAAGGTGACAGCCCAAACGTGATTGTACTGATACACCCCCAAAGCGAGCACCTCTGGGAGAAGTGCCACACGTGCAAGGGCGTCCCGAAAATGCTCAAGACGATAGGGCCGAGCTTTCGTGTCGGCATGCAAAAATGCCGTGTGTAGAACAGATGGTCCTGATGGCAGCGACGGCAAAATGATTTCATACTCCTGTGATGCAGCGTCAGCATTCCTGTTACCGCGGCCCGACTGGGCCGCTGAAACCGCTCCGACGGAGCTCATGATAAGAACGTCCGACGCGTTCGGCAGCCGGAAGTCGAAAAAACGAGACCAGTGCTCTGCCACTGAGGTTTGGCGGCTCGGTGGTAGTTTCATTTAATCCCAATAAAGACAGCTCTTTTAAAGCATTTTAGTTCTGAAAGCAGCCTACTTGAAGGAGGTGAGACCAGTGCTATGTCTATTATGTTTTTCATTTTTTTTTGTTATTCATTTACTTATTTCCCTATTCCAGGTTCTTTTATAGTCAACTCCCAATTTAGGGAATATGGATTTAGGTGTGCTGTAGGACTTGATATTCAGCCATGTCATTATAACTGAAATTACTTTTTTTCTTGTCCCAGAAATATTTTATTATATGTATCAGTGATATCCTGCTCCTTATAGTAGGACTGCTTTTTTTTTGCAATTTTGTGTTTTTGCGTTTTAATAAACCATTCTGGTAAACTAGATTTGTGCAACCGTATAATTGTGTTTTCACTGACGTGGATACAAATTAGGCGATGCAAAAGTATCTTCAAAACTAACTTAATAACATTTCTAGGTATTTGTACTCTACTCACGATACTTTATATTCAAAGTCACTTAAATCGTATTTTAAATACTTTATAAGCAGGTATTTAGTAACTTAACTCTAATGCTTTCATCAAGTATTTTGTCTAACACTGGTTTCTATAGGTATCGGTATCTGTATTTCGGAATACTTTTTCTCGATTTTTGCAGAAGTGTCTCAGGAATATCTTATTAATGCATCTCAGTATCAGTATTTTAGGTCTTAAAATACACATATTTCAGTATATGCATTCAAGAATAATTTCCGGGGTATTTCTGTCCAGCCCTGCTCCGAATGCACAATGCTGGTGGGGAGTCGCGCTGACCGGGTTTCCATAGCTCAGGAGGGTGGCAGAGACTTGTGGCTGTTAGGGGTCGCTCGAGTCGCAAAATGATGGCGGCCCGAGAGCTCTTTCCCAAAATGTCTGCCGTAGATGTTTGTTTCACTAGTTTTAATCAAAAAGCTCGGTTAAATATATAAACCCTTTCTTTTTTTCTTCTTTTTTGCTGAGACATTAAGCTACGTCGTCTTAACGCCTTCCGTATCAGGGTTTCCTACGGTGAGATATTTCACAGTATAAGAAATGCACTGTGCCCAGCGCTATGTAACTAGGCGTAGATGGTTAGCTCTGGGCCTATCAATACGTCAAACAGCATAAAGTATTCATAAAAAGCAACGGCATGAACTCAACTAACCCATCATTAGCTTTTTTGCCTGACCGCTATCTCATAACTATATGATTCTTATCGCAGTTTCTTAAGCAGCATAATGCGCTCACTTTTGGCATCTATAAGGGGTTCGAAGTTGGTGCTCATGTCTATGAGGTTTATTAAAATTATCGAACAAACATCTATGTCTTGACGTTTAAAACGCGAGACTGTGGTGAGGGAAAGTAGAAAACCTATAAGTCGAAGAGAAAAGTAAGAGAAGACATCCCTTTTTCCTTCGACTTTGAAGTATCCTATCACCAACTCCCCTGCACACTCAGTGTCTTTTCATTATTCTATGTCGTGTTTCCGTTGTTCTTATATTTCATTATGATTGAAAGGTAAATTAAAAGTTAAATTTGACTCCTTTAGCTAATTTCTTCACCCACTCCTTTATGGCGCTTTTTTTTTGCCACGCACCTCTTTTGGCAATTAATGCACACTATTGACACACCTGACGAAATAGAAGCAATTGCACGCAAGTTAAACATATTTTACATCCCATACTTTCACAAAACAAGCGTCGTATCACAGAAAACGAACAAGTACCCGTTCCGATAAGTTCTAGCGACACAATGGCAAAACACGAAGTTTCATTTGTAAGAAAAGTCCGTAGCACGTTCTAAAAAGACCGCGCTATAACGGTCGATAAATTTCACCAGTTGTGCGTGACTTCCAAAAGATTCGACACTACAGTGCAAGAAAAACTTTCAGCATCGATGTGGAGCAATGCACTTCAAAGACGACGCTGGAACGCACACCTTCCAATAAAAAACGATGATGTTCAGAATCGCAACAATAGGAAAATGAGAAACCGTGTGGCGTCTGAGAGAATGGACAGCTTCACAACTTCTAGAAGCCAGAACTATGGCACAAAACTAAAAAAAAACAAAACAATATGCCGCCAGTGAGGTTTGAACTCACGACCCCTGGTTTACGAGACCAGTGCTCTACCACTGAGCTATAACGGCAGTTGTTTTGAGCGTTCTGTGGCATAACCTCTACCTCATTATAAAAACACTTCTTTTTCCACAGCTTAAAAAAATTTAAATCGTTTCGAGCTGCGATTCAAAGCATGAAATGCTTTTTGACGGGACGCCCCCCTCCCAGAAAATGGCCCATCCGTCCATCCATTCATTTCCCGCTCAGTTGAGCGAAGAAATTCAATTCGACATAGCTTTACACACCAATTCTGGTCATTTTACAGGTTATCCATCACGCAGAGAGCGTATAATAGAACCAAGGTAAGGGAATTTGTGGATGTACATCAATTGACGTCCCGTAACCACACAACTTGATGTATACGCAAATGCATACGCGAAGTACTGCTTGTGAGCCCTTCATTCATTAGCACTACTTATGCATGCGCGATGTTTTCAGAATAAATTGCATACCTACGTACGAGCCCGTTCTATAATCATGACCCTTAGTTCGGCCTTCAAGACGTTAATACAAAATAGGCGCGCGGACGAAATGTTTTGTTTTTTTACATGGAGAAACAGGACTGTTTAAATAGCTTGTTTTGTGAATTGTTTCATATTGTCTCTATGGCAAATTGTGAGGATAGAACTAGAATCACTATTTCTATCAATAAATAACAAAACGTTGAACGTCACAACGGTAAATCTCAAGTTTAAATTGATTTTATAACTTAAAAGAACCAGAAGGGCTTACGTGACGAAAATGTCAATGATTCGTTTCTTTTCATTTCATTTCACTGCACCATCATAAGGTAAAGCTTTTAGTGAAGATTGAACTCACGATCCTTCTTTTACAAGACCAGTGCTCTGACACTGTGCTGTAGCAACTTACATATTGTCTCAATTATCCTATTCAAATCAGATATCTTGAAGCATTTTGGTTTATACGTGACTAGCTCCTATGCTCGTTTATTACTTTCCCGACTTGCCTACAGCTTGCCGACTTTTGTTTTAGTTTTTTCCTGAATCATTGGCCCTGACGCCTACTTGCATATATTAGGCTCTCCCTCGATACACAATTACGAAATGTTTCGACGTTTTTGGTAGCTCGCAGTGGAACGCTCTGGACTGTTAGCGAAAATAACATGCCTAGGCATGTAAACCGTTGTCTCATAGTGAGCACGTCAAAACGTGTTCCTTTTACACGATGCCGTGTTTGTTATTCGTCTACACATGAGGTGCCGTGTAGATTGAACACGATACACCGTGTTTCTTTTCCGCTAAATACCGCAGAGCGTGTTGGCTGAGCGTACTCCTCATAAAACGTGGCGGCCTGCAGCCGAGAACAGGCGAGAGACGAGCCCAGCGAGCCGCGCGCCTTCTAGCCGAATTGAGAGCTCACAGGACGCGTTTGTTTTCGTTCGATGTCTTTAATACACAGTAAACAGTCTCCAAGTGGCGCAAGTAGCTACGTGCAAAGGTACGTACGTAAGTGCGTCGTCGGCGGTCGGCGGCGTCGGTAGCTACGACCATAGAGTTATTATAATGTACGCGAGAGGTTCAAGTGGCGGTAGTGTGCTTTTGCAAATTGAAGCAGACAGCAACCAGTCGGAAATGGACTTCCGGTAATGGGAAAAAGCGAGTGCATTTTCTCGCTGCGCTCGATTATAAGAGCAAATATCTCGAATATTTCGTACGTACTGGCACATTTGAACATTTCTCAGTCACGCAGACGCAATAATGGGTCAGTTATGGCGTTTTTATTTGAAATTCGTGGCATCAAAAACAGTGCTAAAACCGCTTCGTGCATGTATTTATGTGCACTGTCAGACACAGCGCGAACACGGCATCAGCGCTTTCCACCATGGGGGATATACGTGCCAAACGAACAGAAACCAAGAGAGACGGCAAAAACTACGCATTAACACTGGATAAGTAACTCCTTGTGCGTGCAGACGATCAAAATAAATTGAAAGCCACGTAATACAGTTCAATTTGCAATAAATAAGTACTGCTTTTTTCTTTTTGCCCATGAATATGTGCAAAGATAAATGTTCTGGGTTCAAATCATCAACCGCACGCTCCAAATCTTTGCAAATAGGGAGAAGTCGGAGAACAGGTGCCCGATAAAAAGCGCCCGATATAGGAAAGAATAAAAAGGCACACCTTTCGTAGTCCACGTACTTTATTTCTTAGATTTGAAGGTTTTTTAACCGTCGTAAAGATGCCCGACGGAGTCATTTTCATAGAGTGAGAGGACGGGCATATTAGCAATATATAAGCGCCATCGAAATGCTAGCGAACCTTGAACACACTCTACATTCATTTCGATCGTTTGTTTGCTTAGAATCGTTGCTCGTTTTTACATACCTGCCATGGGACATAGGTTCGGGCCTGAAATATAGCGAAGCTTAATATTGTTCAGTGGTAAAACAAATGCTCTAATTAAAGCAATTACACTTTTACAATATTAATAAATGTACATACTATCCGGTACAACCGAAATAATAAAAGTTATTCATGTTATTTTCCGGCGAAGAGACAAATTTTTACGCGCGTTTTCCCATAAGAATGCACAGGAACACCGCAAAAGTAGACTGATTGCTGTCTGCTTCAATTAGCCTCCCGGAAGTCGCATAGACAGTACCGCCAGTTGAACCTCTAGCGTACATTATAATAACTCCATGGCTACGACGGAGCCACTAGACAGAAAAACGGACGTCAAACTTACATAAAGAAATAACTCCAGCAAACAATTTGAAATTGGGTATTAACTTGCGTCACCTAGCGAGATATTTAGCAGTTTATAAAAAAAAAAAACGAGCCTGTTAGTACGCTACGACCGATCACGAGTAGACAGCAACCATACATACATCTCAGAAAACGCGAATACCACGCATTACACAGCACCGACATATACATAAACAGAACACCCGACACAGCGCCCGACACTTCCTACTCAACACACTTTTCTCCCCGTGGCGTATATAAGCTTGACATGTGCGGGTGAGCTCGTTAGTCGCTGACCGTTACAGATTTATAGAGGAAGGCACAAAACACGGCACAATAGACAGACTATGTAAGAACTGTTTGCATTTAAAAAGTATTGAGGCTAAATCTATAATGTTAGTCCGTTGCGAAAAATAACGATGTATTAAGAATAAATCTTAAACCGGTCATGTTTAAAAGAAGCCACGAAGAGGAAAGTCGTTTGATAGGTATATCATTTTATAAAACACCACGAACCGCCGGAAAGACGGGCGATGGTAAACGCCATCTATACTTGAGAGGTATCATTCCCGTAGCATTAAATCGACACGTGCTACATCTAAATTAAAAAAAAAAAATTTTAAACTTTTTTTATTTTTATTTTTAGGGCTCAGGTGATCAGTTACTCACAACACTCACGAATTCAAAAAAGCCAAAATGTACTGCCGCCAGTGAGGTTTGAATTCACGACCCCTGGTTTACAAGACCACTGCTCTACCACTGAGCTATAGCGGCTGGGCTCCCAAGACCTGCGTGGGAGAGATTAGGACTTTGACGTCATTTTTAGAACCTGATAATCTTTCTGAAAGACATGATAAAACTCGCGCGTCCTAAGGTACATTTTTAAAATGTCATTTCCCTCGTTCTTCAGAACTGTACCCTTGAAAGTTCTTAAAAAGTGGATAATATCAGCACACTCCTTTCACATTCAGGTAAGTATATCAGGCAAACATAAAGGGACCTTCCAAAGGCTGCAGAAAAGCTACAAAAACTTAGATATAGCGGACATTCTAATAACGTGCTTTAAGATACAACACGCAATTAACATAAATTTCGAGGCCTGCGCGAAGCACCATGGCCTTAGGAGTGGATTATAACTATCACAGAGCTGGTCGAGACTCTCCACACTTTGCGACGGGTATAAACGATAGAAGACAGATAGATGTGATACTTTTAGACAAGTCAACAACCGTGTTTCACACGTCGAACTCAAAAACTGAAACGCATTACGGGGGAGGGTCCTGTAGTACCTTGGATTGAGGATTATTTACTAAGTCGGTTCTTATTTGTATGTAATGAAGGAAACTCTTCTGGACTTTCTGAAGCACTGTCTAATGTACCGGAATATTCTTTTTTCGCGCACGTTTTATTTAATTTTTGCTCTGTATGAACGACATTGTCAATGGGATCGATGGTAATATAAATCGTTTTAAAGAGTATTGTATCATCTAACGCAGACAAACAAGCCAAGCTGACCACATTCTATTAAACCAATCTCTAAAGAAGTTAAACGATGAATACGATAATTGGCTTATTAAATCGGTTCCTATTGGTATATTATAAAGGACACGCATCTCGATCTGTTGAGGTACAGTCTAAAGTCTCAAAATGTTCTGTTTTGGCACATTTTTATTTTTGCCTTATATGAACAACATTGTCGATGGGATTGATGCTAATATAAATTGTTTTACACAGGATTGTAGAATTTGATCGAAGCTGACCAAATTCTATTACACTAACCTCTGAAGAAGTTACCCGATGGGTGCGATAACTGGCAAACGTCTGAATTCAGACAATTTTGTAGAGTTGCACAGGGCCACATAATATGTATTCATTGGCCCTGCGCAACTATACACAGTCTCTTATTATTATATTAGCAACTGACCTGAGCTGGAACGCATAAGTTAAATATTTAGCAAAGACCTTGCAAAATTAGTCGTTCTGAAGGGAACGTTAAAGTATTTACGTCATGAAATAAAGCTCTTATAATACACTATTCTTGGTCGTCCAGCACTAGAATACACAAATATACCCTTGTTCTCACATACACATAATAATGTAGGTATTATGGAAACAGTCCGGGAAAGGACAGTTAGCTTTGTTCATCAGAAATACAACCGTTTTCAGTCCACGACAGAACTACTAACAAATGTTGGTTTATTAACCATTGGTGATAGTGATAGCGCAAAAATGGGTAAACGGACATTTAGGTTCCTCCCTTTAAACGACGGATTTAAAATTCATAAAATCAAACACAATAAGCTATTAGAAGCCAGATCCACTCGACATTATAATATCTACACTCGTTGAATATTAATTTATTGATCACAGTTTCAGATAACCATTTCTTCCTTCAGCTGTAAGAGATTGAAGCAGTCTAGAAAATCATTTTCTTGGTTATGCAGGTGTTGAATTTATTGGTGCAGTTCAAAACAAAAGACTTTGGCAAATAATGAACTGATGAGTAGTTCCTATTTCAAAAATGACGCGATATTTTTTTTTAATTTTTGTTCTATTGATATGTGCCGCATATTGTATACATTTTTTCTTTGACCCAATGCCTGCAAAGATCCTAACAGAGATAGGCAGTATTTGTAAATATATAACGTAAAAATATTAACAAAATTAATCCTTCTATACATTTTTTTAGAGAGATCAGCAACAAAATTTATACTTTATTTCTCTGAGCACACCTTTCCATTCACGCAGTGTATCTGTCGCTGTGTGAAAACATTCAGGCTGCCCCGCACAATTGCAAATAAACCAGGGTTGGAGGGAAAGCCCGGTGCCTACATGTGATGCGTTTGCCAAACAGCATTGAAAATTCTTCGCTGTTCCCATATTATCAAATAAATGTTTGCTTGTTAACAATGCAGTTACGAGGAAGGAAGATTTATGTGATACACAAATAAAGAACTTTACTGTAGGAGTCGTCCACATGATTTTCTCTCACAAAAAGGAACGTTATGTAGTCTGACGCCTCAGACATATCGCACACGACAAGGAATAAGGAATGTGACTGGATTACGCCACGCTTTTTGTTTTTTTTTAGAATTGCCAGGTAATTCACCAAAACATCGCGGGAAAAACACACAGCAGTTTCTACTGCCTTTACGAACCTTAATCAGCCTAGCAAAAGCTGTCCTTTTTCACTCTGTTTGCTGAGTCATAGATCATTTTTTCTCGCTTTAAGATTTCATACGTTACTGAAATATTCAATAATTTTTACACCTTATCAAACTACAGCAACCAATTTTTTGTTCAATATCAACGCTTCAGTAAAACATGTGAGAGTATTTTATAGAATTTTATTTTATAACAAAATAAAATTTCCATACCTCCTGTCTTGATCTGTCACTCGAGTTGTTTTCCTTTTTTGCAATCTGAGATACCTATTTGAATATGTTTCAACTTACAACACACCCTGCTCCTAAGAGTGCGCGGTACACTGATTTATAGAAGGCACGTAGCCAGGAAGGGGGGGGGGGGGGGGCATGGAGCCCGCCCCCTTCCCCCCCCCCCCGCCCCCCGAAATCTTCCATTTTGCCGGGACCTCCTCTCCCCCCTCCCCCACACACAGCATCTTGTCATAGGGTGTGGCATTATATTGCTTCCCATATAAAAAAGGAATATAATAAATTGCATTGTGCAAAAAACAAACATTCTGCAGTTTTTTTTTTTTCTTTTTGCAGCGTTCTTGCTGGTTGTTATTAATATGAACTCTTTTGCTTAAACTGAACAGCTTGTTGGGGCCCAAAAATACTGCATTCCTATTTTCTCCGCGCCTGTTTTTTTTTAGCGCGTAAGAAGCGTTCTGAATACGGGGCATGATTACTACTCGTTTTATATCTCCCTTAAATGACTGTCACCGTCACCATCTGGCGGCATATTCTTCAGAATATTGTTTTCAGACCAGTGGCGTCTGCTAATGACGCAACTGACGAGATGTTTTGTTTAACTAAAAATTCGTCTTTGATTTTATTTTTTTCCGTTTCTTCTGTCCTCTTCTAAGTAGAGATTTGTAATTTTTACACAAGAACGGGCGAAAACCATAAATGCGTAAAAGGAATTCTACTAAATGTTTTGTATAGTAGGTGTTTGTGTGAAGATTTTCAGGCATCCCTAAAAACGGGTGTTACAGAGACAACCCAAATTGATAGTAACAAATTGAAACCTAAAGAAATTAGGTAGGTGGGCAAGTTAAGGATAGACATGGTAAAATTGCAGCGACGGGGCAAAACAGGGACGGACAGACATAAAGTTCCGAACTGCCGGTCCGTCGCTTTTAATGCTAAAGCATTAAATGCTCCATGAAGCGAAGCCGGCGTGTCCTGTAGCCGTTGTCTGTAGCAGCCAAAAACGGCACCTAAATTCCTATTGACTGAGCGAAACGGCACCTGAAATCCC
This sequence comes from Ixodes scapularis, assembly GCF_016920785.2. Lineage (NCBI taxonomy): Eukaryota > Metazoa > Arthropoda > Arachnida > Ixodida > Ixodidae > Ixodes > Ixodes scapularis. The sequence goes on along the minus strand of NW_024610243.1, from coordinate 480,309 downwards.
ATTAACCAAAAGGACAGCAACGCAGATGATTCGTCACGGGAGCCGGCGGGGTGCTCAAGGTCAATGCGGACGCAGCTTAGAAATAAAACACTAGGAAAAGCACAACAACGCAGATGCATCGTCATGGAACCCGTGGAGCCGGCGGGGTTCGCCGCGCCTGCGCAGTGGGGGAACATGATGTCACCGCCGGAGCTCAGTGTCAAAAAGCAAGATGTGGCGCGCTGTTTTAAAGAATGCAATTCTTGTAGGAACGCTTTCGTATTCCTACACATAAGCAGCCTAAAGTGTCTCTGCCGCATGCTTGTTCCCTCGCTCCAAGATTAACATGTACTTTTTTATTTCTAAAATGTGCCACACGGCATAATGGGGGGGGGGGGGGGGGGAGGGGTGGATCCAAATTGAAATTGAGAGCCACGGCGGACATCTGCAATTGCACGAAACGTAGCGATCAGCGAAAAGATTAATGAAAAGTAACCAATAAAATGTTTAATTGTTGAAAATAAACATACGGTTTAAATTAGAAACTTGCATAGGGTCATCACAACCTCCGAAATCAATCAACTTCAAGACGGCCTCATTCACGTGGAAAGCGCAGGAAAGCGTTAAAGTTACCACTCGCTCAATAGGCACATGGAGCGCGACGTAAAACTGTGAACGATAAGAATATCATCATCTTCGCGCTTCGCTGGCCTTGCGCCTGCTGCACATGTGGCAAGTTTTGCACACATCCGTGCTTTTTGAGTGCTTCAAGCTGCCATGAAATTGAATAATTTACAGGCTTTGAATGACGCTCAGCAAGTTTCTAATCAGAAGCATATATCTATTTTCACCAAAAAAAATCTTTTTAGTCAATATTAAATCATACTTATGCTGATTACAATTGTTTTTAAATCTTTGACGTCCACCGTGGCTAGCAACCGGTACCCGAAACGAGCTTTTTTTTTTTTTTTTTTTTTTCATCAATCATCTTAGTTTTAAGAATCCTAAAAATTATTCGCAGATATTATTTCTGCTACTTTCTATTGTTACGAAAGTTTCTCTTAACGTATTTAATATCTTGATGCAAAATATGTTTAAGCGCATCAGAGGAAATCTGCAAAGGCAAAGTACCATCAAAAGTGGGCAAGCATTTGTGGGATGAAAAGTCTGGATTAAAAATCGCCGCGATGTGAAATCAATGGACAAGATTTACCTGTCAGCGGAAAGGAAAACATCATGGATGTTGAGTTCCTCGCAGTTTGTGAAAACGATGCATAATAAGGATCGCATTATCGGCAGGAGCAGAAGCTTGGTTTCTTTGGTATTTTTACAAAAAATTAGTCCGCAATCGATTTGACAGGTGCGAAAAAAGGATGTTTACAAATCTCTGTCATGCGGAACTAGACCGCAGCTTTTGAGAAGGAGGGGGGGAGGGTATGGAGGGGAGAGTGTGCCATTCCTCCCCCCTCCTCCCCCTCCTCCGTACGCTCCCTCTCTCATCCTCCTCCTCTCCTCCTCCCGTTAAATTTCCCCGCTATATTTACTTCTAAATTTATGGGAGAAACTGAATTTGTTCAAGGGTGACGCGACGCGAAGTCATATGACGTTATTTTCCCGGCTAGATTTAGCGGAAACATTGACGTCCCGTGACTTCGACACATATCTAATTTCCCGCTAAATTTAGCGAGGCGGTTATGCCAACGACGACGCCGCTCAACGCGGAAAGAGGTGCCTAAAAGCTGCGCTCTAAAATATCAATTCAATATTTTAGAGCGCAGCTCTAAAATATTGTGGGCGCCCCATTCATCAGCCCTTTCCATGTCTCTGAGTAGCTTTTATGCAACCGCTTATATGTATTTTCGAGCGCAGGATTTAAATCCCAGTGCAGCCTTCAAGAAGTAAATACGAAACAAAAAATGTATCGCAAATTCCCAGACTTTTGTGTGGCAGACGTGAAACATTCCAGCATCACAAATGTTTAGCGATACGCTGTGCTTCCAAACGCCAGACGCCTACGTACACTGCGCTCTTCATCAGATAGTTTAGCGCGTGCCATGTGTACACTGGATTGTTATTCCTAGAATGAAGCGAAACTATCGCTAATAGGGCTGATAAGCCTAGCGATCTTCCAGAGCCTTCCATACTGTCGAGCTCCTCTCTCTCAATGCGCACCAAGGGTCGAGCTCCTCCTCCCCTGCAAAGGTTGTCACATGACTTCCCCGTTAACCAATTAGCGCAGAGCACCTCACCCCCCCCCCCTCTCCCACCTGTCAATAATTGAGTGTCCCGGCCGCGCTTTTTCCAGGCTTCACGAACTGACAAACATATTGCCAAAGAGCGCACGTTAATGCGTGAACGCGTCTTTTTCCCGTGGAATGAGCAAACCCAAAAAATGCAAACAACGAAAAGTTTTATTTTCTTCCAAAGCAGATCTATATCACTTTTTTGACTGACATTAAAAAGATAAACAGCTTTTCTATTCCCACCCTTAATCTCCAAAAAGGAAAATTGTGATACAGGAAAATTCTGCGTTCAAAGTGGAACGTGATTAATTTAAAACTTGTCATCTTATCTCGTCCCCAAAAGTAGAAGCCGCCAGTGAGGATCGAACTCACGACCCCTGGTTTACAAGACCAGTGCTCTGCCACTGAGCTATAGCGGCTCTTCAGTGATCGCGTTCAACAGGAATAAAGACATCTCTTTTAAAGCGTTTTTGTTCACAGGTGGGCAGCTTCTTTTTATGTTGTATCCCCCTGGACAGCATTCACAACAAAGATTACGGTCTTGTGGTTTTTATTTTTGTGAACGATTTGTCGTGGAACCTGCTTGCTTCAACTGCCCTTTCTCCCTGATAGAATTGGCCACATTTGTCTTTTAAGATATAAATATACGCTGCAAGAATGACTAATGGAACATGTATTAGCTTGCCATAACGATGGGCAATCTGCCGGATTGCCCAACACTGCGTCAACAAGGACGACAGCGTCTAGGCATCTTGCGGTTCACTGCAGCAGGTACTCTTGCACGCCGTCAATCCACAACACTAAGATCCTAGCCAAATATAAAAGGAAAGTGTCGAGGGAATAACGCAAGGCTTTTGAGATTAAAAGTAGGGGTGGGGTGGGGGGGGGGGGGGGAGGGGAGGGGGAACTTCTTCAGCTCCTTCCACGTATGAATATGAGTTTTTGAAACGGGAGCTGGGCAAGGATGAGTGACGATTAGTATGCCTGTCGGTTATATATGTGTGTACTTTTCAAATGAACTTTAGCTGAGAATGCGCACCGTCTTGTTCTCTTTCTGTCTGTCCGTGTATTTTTCGGCGCTTTTCCACCGTAGATATGTACCAACTAACCCGTATAAATAACTTGTTTCAGAAATTTCCTTTCAAAGTCTTCAACCCTGAAAAGTAGTAATCAATACTATGCTGTGAAATTTAGAGGTATACACAGTGAGTTTTGTATGTCGTTCCAATTGTTGTTGTTGTTTTTTTTGTTTTTTTTTGGAGGGAGTTGGCGTTAAGGATGTTTCAGCTCTGGGGCTAACTGGGTGGCTGCGATGGCTACTAGAGCTAAGTCGAAATCAATTATTTTTAGCTAATGAACCAAAGTAAAATTAATTTTTTTTTTTCAATCTACTCTTTTAAAGGCACATTTAGTTTGATAAGGAACGCCAGACATCACTGCAGTCGAGCGCTGCCATAAACGTTTAATAACCAAATTCGTATTGGGCGTTCAGGAAGCGCAAATTGGTGATAGTATACAATAGTTCACTCTCAATGGTACTATTTCTTTCAGATCTGATATTACAAGACAATGGTGCATGGTGACAGATATGACTATACTTCATCTCATCCTACCATACACTAAAGGGAAAAGCTACTGACCGTTTGATCCAATCCCGAGCCACTTAGAAATCGCGTAGTATTGCACTTGGATGCACGTGTCTCGGTCAAGACCAAGGAAGAAAAAAGTGAAGCTTACTTATGATGAACACTTCAAACAAGCGTTTTGTAAAATTGTAATGTTTCAAGCTCGTTTTTATTTTTTTATTTTTTTTTTAGAAAGGAAGATGTATTAGATTTTATGTTAATGTCTTGTTTCAGCCAGCTGCAAAGACCAGTTTTCGTTGCAGGACAGACTCGATGCACTATTGATTTTTTTACAATAGACTGTCTTCGGTAATGCTTTCAATAGTTTTTACTATCCATATTGACATGCAGGTTTATCCAACGATAGTATCCATTGCACTATCGATAGTTTTGGAAAACTAGCCGCTGGACGCTCCGATATACGACGTCATCTGGTAAAAGCGTGTTTACAAGTAGACGCAAACTACATCATAGTTGTGGTTGCATGTGCGTTACTTGTTCACACCCAGCATCTGAACGATCTGGTCAATTCAGAGCCGTATATGATGCGACGCTTCGGCAGGCTTTTGAGAGGTCGACGGTGTTGCAAACATGGCTAGGGCTCTCACACCCGGTAAATGGTATGTTTCCTTATCAATCTTGAATTGTTGACTCATTAAAAACCGCGACCGCTTATCGATAAGATGAAACGTCATATTGTGTTACTGTGAGGTCCCCTTGTTCTATAAGCACGCAAGCTGCATTCGGATCGGCTAAACTTTCTCATCATTAATAACTTTGATCCGGGGTCATAACATTCAATCAGTTTCGTTAACTTTTGATGGTCCCAAGATACATTGGCAACCCGACGCCCGGTTTTGTCTTAATATTACTTGCTAAGCGTATCAGCCTGAAAATATATCAAGTTTTATAAACGAAAAGGAAGAATGGCGTCAAGCTAAAAGTTCAGAGGAGATTCTTACATTTCTCAACTTCAGCAGAGCGAACGCTGGAGAGGAGGCCGCCTCCTCTCCAACCTTCACTCTACTAAAGTGGAAAAATGTGAAAAAAACTTCACCTGAACTCTTCGCCTTTCACCTACTATAGACCTCTCCAGCGATCTTCTCGAACGAAGCGATTTACAGTGCGCGTCCCTGGTTTTGGGAGTGTACGTCGGTGTTGCCCGACTGTGCTGGGCAGGGGCATATCCAGGGGGGGGGGGGCGGGGGATGCTGATGGGGCTTCAGCCCCGCCCCCCCCCCCCCCCCCTTTCCAGTCGATCCTGTATTACGGGGGTGGCCAAGCTGCGGCTCGCGAGCCGCATGCGGCTCTTCGCGGGTTAAAGCGCGGCTCGCGGCTCCCTCCCCTACCCTCCCCCCCCCCCACCCCCATACACACATACATACACACACTCCCCCCGCCTCCCTCCCGGTCACACGAGCGCTTCCCCAAAAAGAGAAATGGAACACTAAATTCAAAGAACTGTTGCGGTCTGGTAGTCTTGTGCTAGTGCAACTTTACGTACAGTTGGACTGATTTGGACTCGGATAGAGTGGAAGTAGTCCGAGTTTCGTTTATTGCTCTAGACGAAATCTTGCCCCCTCCCCGTGGCTTTTGGAAGTTTTGTGGTCTTGTTTGCGGCTCTTAGGCCGGGTCAGCCTGGCCACCCCTGCATAGTATATTATATACATGCATCTTGAACCCCCTCCCCCTCTCCGCACCCCAAGTCATGAACATCAAGGCCACCTCAGTCCCCCCCCCCCCCCCTCCCCCGAAACAAATTACTCGCTACACCACTGGTGCTGGGCGGCTCTGGGTTTTCTCGTGACTGGGTTGTGGCAGCCTGCGTAGGCGCGATTGCGAACGCTGGTGGCGAATGTATTGCCACGTTTTTTTTTTTGTGTGTGTTCTATGGCCAATAGAATTTAAGAGGGTTTTTAAAAAGCACTGTTCCGTTTTTAGAAACAAAAAATAAAAGATGTTTACAGTTCTCTGCGAGGCCAAATTAGAGTGCAGCACTTCGACAAGGAGAGGGGAGGTCATGGAGGGGGGTGTATGCCCCTCCTCCCCCTCCGTACTCTCCCAACTCCTCTCCTGCTGCAACGTTATTCAGCAGAAATATTTGCAAAATTTCCCACAAAATTTAGCGGAAATTTCCTCCCTGAATTTAGTGGGAAAACTGAAATGGTGTTGAGATCACATGACGCAAATTTCCCCGCTAAATTTAGTGGAAAACTTTTCCCGCTAATTTTAGCGGAAACATGTCTCTGCTAAATTCCACGTAGCGTCAAACGTGACGTTACGTGTGACGTCACGAGTGTAAAAGTTTCCAGCTAAATTTGGCAGGAAATTTTTCCACTAAATTTAGCGAAAAAGTTTTCCCGGTTTGAGTGGCGTCATGTAAGACGTCAATATGGGAAACGTCCCGTAATTCAACGTGCGGTTGCGCCGACGGCTGTCGTGTACCGAGTTGAATTAAGAGGACCAGAGACAGGAGCCGCAAGAGAACACCAGCTACGCCGGTAGCCTTTATCGAACAACCGCCAAACCTCTAGCCCCACACGCCCGCATCGCAACTTTACACGCGCATCAGTCCCGCGCTACCCGAGTCACGCTCATCTGCCAGTCAACACAGCCACCCAACGCTTGTTGTAACGCAAGATGCGCTCCCAATTATATGGCACCTCCCCCTTTTAAGCATTAATGTCCATAAGGAGTTGGGGGACGCGAAACTCGGCCACTCCGAGTTACGGTTCCTGAAAGGTCGTTGTCCTGTTGACCGGCCGCTTCCATCTCGGAGCTCGCGGGCTGAAGATGGCGCCGTGTGCGTCGTACTGTCCCTTGGTCCGTTTCCACGAGGTAAGACTTAGACTGTCCTGCTTAGCCTTGTATCATTCCCTGCGGAGCCGCACCCGCGTGGATTCAGACCGGTGAGAGTGGGGGTAGCAACTTGCAGTCTCTCGTCCGATGACGTCTGTTATAGTCAAACGCCTCTCTTGTCTTATAAGTAATGTACCGTTGTCCATACCTCTTTGAGTGGCGCCCATAAGGTCTCAGTGTGTTTAGCGCTTTCGGAAGTGTTGAACGGAGCTTCCGTCCCATCAGAAGCTCTGCAGGGGGAAAACCTTCAGGCCCTGGGGTTGTCCGGTATGCCAGAAGAGCTTGCGCCGCATCTGATGATTTCGTCAGCAGGTTCTTTGCAGTTTGTACCCCTCTTTCGGCCTCCCCGTTGCTCTGGGTGTAATACGGGCTAGAAGTCATCAGTTGGGCTCCCCAATGGTTCGCGAATCGCCGAAACTCGCTCGATCCAAACTGGGGGCCGTTGTCTGAGCGTATAACTTCCGGACATCCATGTTTTGCGAAAACTTGACTGAAGACTTTTTTCAAGTCTTCCGTTGTCGTTCGTGGAAGTTCCTCAAGCTCAAAGAACTTCGAGTAGTAGTCGACGATGACTACATATTTCTTCCCTCTCAGCTGTAAAAGGTCCGTTCCGATCTCTTGCCATGGGCGATCGGGTAGTGGAATATGGAGTAGGTAGTCCGTAGGAGCTCGTCGACATTAGCGCACCCAGAATATTTGTCTGGGGGGGGGAGGGGGGGTTGTAAAATTTTGACAACCGATCGGAGGAGAGAGTGCCGGGGGGGGGGAGGGAGGGAAAGGGGTTATTTTTTTGTACGCGTTATTGGGAGATTTTATTTCTACTGCGCGAATTCCTTTCCCATCGACACGATCGCATTCCTTAGTATGTACATTTATTTATCAAAAACTGTCGTTTTATATTCATAGAGTGCAGTAAAATTTGAATTTCTCCACCATCGCACCCGCGTATAATCAGGCGCTTCACTAAAAAGGTTGTGTTTTAAAGGTCGTTTTATGTGCTAAAACAATTTATCTTCAAATTTTCAAAAACCACTGTGGTGGGAAGGACTCTGACATTCTGTCGTACGTTTTTCTTGCAGCGTGCGCCACCTGAAAGTACTACAAAGTCTCTGTTTCAATAAACGAATAATTGTATTTATTAACACGTCGACGGAGAAGTAACCTAATGCTGGGCATGACCCAATGCTGAGTCCAGAGACGGTCGTCGGTACAAGCATCAAACGATCGCGCGTCTCGGGTGTGCACCTGGCGACTGGCAGAGATGTGGCGTCGCCGGGCGCTCCCCACCTCAGTAGTGGATATATGGATTGTTTCAAGATGCTGGTATAAGGTGACTTGACGTGATGAGAAGTCAAGGGAATTCTTGCGGTATGAGGAGAGTGGGTGCGATCGCCGTCCTTTTTCCCGTAGCTTGTTGTGGCAGACGTTTTGTAGTTTTGCTCAAAAAACGCTGGCACCGATACGGGCTGGCTTTTCTGGGGTCTCACGATGGGGTTCATACACAAATCTTCAATAGCGGATCTGCACCCAGGAAGTCAGCCCGACGATTGGCGTCAGCAGGTGGACGCTGGAACGATCATGCGTGACCGAATTTCGGGCTGCTGCCATCAAAACTCTGGCGATCACCATGCGTATCAGGTTCAGCAGAGTGGCAACGACGTCCTCATCAACCGTTAATGTTTCCGCTGCGGTTTCCAACAATGTCGCGGGCTCCATATCTGCAAGCATAAACAAAAAACACCGCGCCGAACACGCAACAGAGCAACGAAAAACCAAGACCCCAAAAAACGATAACTCCTAGAAAGAACGTCATGGGCGCAGCACGAAGTAAGCCCAAATGAAGGGGGACAGACATGATTTATCAGTCAAGGAAGCCCAATCAAGTGCCGACAGAAGGGCTGAAAAACCATGTTGGGTGGAATTGTGGAAGAATGCTCTTGAATGTACGGTCGTCGTCTCAATGAGCGAGAAATGACATTTAATATAACATTAACTGACAAATCGAGATAAAACTAGTAAAATCATACTAGGTGTAACCGAAGCTATATAGCGGTGTCCAGGACCAGTTTTCTCAGAACAAAATCAAAAAGCTTTATGTAAAACGACATTATTCGTATTATTTATTTTATTTTCAGTACTACTCGAATCCCTCTAAGTTGTTTCTGTTAATATTGTAAAATATTGTTAATATTTACAGCTGGGGCGAGGAGCACCCCGGCTTATAGCCTCGTCATGCTTTTGTTTGAACCTGACCTGCATACGACCGACTGATTTGTTTCGGGCAAAACCAGACCAGAAAAGATTGCCCTAATTTCCGGTAGCGGTGTCCTTTGGGTGGATAGATGTGGATTAATATACATCCGAGCACTTTGAAACGGGCGACGGCTCGCGCCCTTCGCAAGTTTTTTTTCTCGTTTATATAACTGATATTATATTTTGTTCCCCCTTTCTTTCGTTCTCTCTTACTCCCCCTCTCTCTTAAAATCTGCCTCTTTCTTTATACAAAGAATGAGCGTCAGACGTTTTGACATTACTTCTCCCTAACATTGAAATCCGTATGACGGAAGTAACTCCGCACCCGAGTACGCCCAGCTTCCTCTACGAATCGTCCAGGGAGAAAAGAAGAATAACTTTCATACTTTGAGTTATGTCTCCAAGTAAAGAACTTCGACGTGTTTTCTATTCGAGCTTATCAAACTAAGTTTGGTCGAGCCTCGGGTTTTCTTTTTCTTTACTGTCTTTCCACCCCAGCGCGTTCACTACATCAGTCACGTCATTGAAAACAACAAGGTGAGGCCCTTTACAATAAAGTACCAAAGTGCTCGCTTCAGCCGTCTACCCATCTCTGCATACCCCACGTACATTACACATTTTCGTACCAGAGTGGATTTCTGAGCTGCTTGGTTGTTGAACATGATATTATAGAAGTGCACAACGACGAGACACAAGACGAAGAAAGGCACAGAGCAGACGCCAACATGAGTCTAAGTGTTTCTAAAAATTTGAAGAGATTACCGCTTCGAAAATGTAGGCAGTTTGATTTCTGTATGATACAGTGTTTATATATGGAGACAACTTTCCTGCTGCTATGTCTTTGCGTTTTGGCGTTGTGACACTTTTAATGATGAGATATGTGCTTGTGTCGTAGAGACCCGAGGGCGGCGCTGGAATTTAAATAAAATACTTAGTTACAAGTTACCATTTGTTAAGTGTTTTTCTTCATCTTGTGTACCCCTCTTCGAGCTATCTTAATAACATGTGCGAATTTCCGGTCTATATATTTTCGTCTTACACACTCCTATTCTGGTCGTATCGACGTACGAATACGTTGAAGAATATCAATTGAGCGGTAACTTGGGCTAGCAGATGCTTTAAATCTAAACAGCTAAAGTATACTACCTTCAAGAGCTGGAGAATGACAAGGGAAGCACCTCTTGCCTTTAGCACGGGCATTTCCTGCCATTCTAGAGACAAAGATAGTAAGTTTACCGTTTTTTACGAGCATTAGCTTGCGCCACCTATCCATTGCTACCTCATTTTTTTCCCCTCTAGAACCCTGGAACTATCACCGTAACTCCATAAAGTAATAAAAGACAGTTCATCGTTTTCAAAAAAAAAAACAGAAAAATTACGATTTCAGAAGAATCAATCAAATCAAATCGAATGAAGTGAAGTTTATTTTCCAGAAACTGGTTGTAAAAAAAGCTGTTAAAAACAGCTTGACTAGGTATGGGATTCCTTTACACTGCCAGAAACAACAAATGAATAACACATTAAAATAATAAAATGCTAGAAAACTACAAACGAGGGGCTCTCTTACTGTATTTATATATATGTTGTTATTGTTACACTTGTTTAGCAGAAGCGGTATATTATAATGTAAGGGCTGAAAATTATAACTTGTGTGAGACCGAGGGAGTACCAATGAAACTATGTGAGGCGTGCTAACAACATATTCATGCCTTCTAAGATGTCAAGTTCCATACAAAAATTCTACAAGAGCTGGGGAGGAAAAACGAACTGTATAAAGCCAACGGTACTCGTGCATGGATTTTATATGCAGTATGTGAAATCTGGAAAATAATGGTTCTGTGTGGTCATAATAAAAAACATCTCCAATATAGCTTGAAATTTTCTTTTGGAGCAATATATGTTATTAAGGTTTGTTTTGGTCGTAGTGACCCACACAATATGGCAATATATTTAGCGGGACTGGAATAATGCATCATAAATATTAAGCTTAATGTTATGTGGCAAAATATTACGGCAGCGAGCCATAATACCAACCACCCGTGAAAGTTTTACAGGTATATAATTCATATGATTATGCCACGTGATGTAATCTGAAAAAATTACGCCCAAGGTTTTATGCTGGTTTACAAGTTCGATTGAGTAGGTGTCAAGATTGATGTAATATTTATAAAAACAGGCTTATTTGTTGACTTAAATAAAATGGTTTTGGTTTCTGTTGTGTTTGCCTTGAGCTCAATTGTTTCAGAACACATAAAAAACTTACTTAAAATAAAATTTACTTTACATACTATTATATCAGCTTCTTCTCCAGAGAGAAACAAGCTGGTTCATCGGCGTAAATAATGAACTGTGCTTCGCCATCGGTGTTTACAATATCATTATTATAGACATTAAATAAAAGGGGTCCCAACATACTTTCTTGCGGTATACCAGTGCGAATATTGCCGCGAGCGCAGCTGACCAAGAAGGCAGCGCGCTCGTGGTCTAACGGTTATCGCGCGCGCTTTCCATGCTGAAAGCCAGGGTTTTGATTCCTGGCCGCGGAGGCGCATTTTTGTTGACTCTGTAAAGTTATGTTCTGGTAAATTCGAAAACCATGTTGGGCTTGTTCGAGGTCAGAATGTTCTACACGCCAAGTCTTCTACGCCGATCATTCCAGAAGCCCACACGTGTACATGAGGGGCTCCGCGTGGTGATGTGCAGTCAGCCTCGCCCCAGCGCTCGATCCTGCGGTTTCGCCGACATCGACGCCCGCGACGCTCTGCTGTTATCTTCTGTTTCCTTTTTATTTCTTAAGCACAAGTTCGCCCCGTTAAAAGTTTCAGTTTCCTCAGTTATTCTTTGTTTCCTCTTTTGTTCCTTCGTGACATTTTGGTGGAGGTTCTGGGTACCGCATGCCCATGCAGCGTTCCCCTCCAAGGGCTCGCAGTGCAAGTCCGATTCCAAGCCCGGTGAGGAGACCACTCTACGAGGAACCTACAACTCGGACCAGCAGCCACACCAAGGGAGAGGATCCAGAGTACGGTTTGCTGCTGGACAAGCCCAAGCCGAACAAGACGACGATGGCCAACCAGCCGCAGACCCCCGCCGCTTCTGCCGTCGTCTACCTGCCTGTCGCTCCTCGGATACAGGCTCCCTTCCACGGCGAAAGCCACGAAGACATCGATGACTGGGTCCAACAGTACGAACGAGTCGCCCGTCATAACGGATGGACACCAGAACAGTGCCTTCAAAATGCTCACTTTGCCTTGGAAGCAACCGCCGGGAACTGGTTCGAAAACCACGAAGCATCGATCACCTCCTGGGAGCAACTCAAGGCTGAGTTGCGAAGAACGTTCTCGAACCAACAACGAAGAGAACACGCGGAAGAGCTTCTTCGAACGAGGATCCAAGGACCTAACGAGAGCGTCGTTAGCTTCGTGGAGGATGTCCTGCGACTCAGCAACCGCGCCGATCCTCAAGCCTCCGAAGCAAAGAAGCTGAGAAAACTGATGCGAGGCGTCAAGGAAAACATCTTCGGCGGCCTTGTGCAAGCCCCGCCTATCACAGTCGAAGGATTCATCACGGAGGCAACAAACATTGAACGTGCCCTTCAAGCACGGGCCTCCCATTACCAGCGACTTTCCGGCGTCGCTGCCCTCTCGACTTCCAGCGGCAACAGCCCGGACCTCTGCGAGATTATCCGGGAGGTCGTGCGGGAGGAAATCAGGAAGCTGCTACCTGCTGCCACAAGCCCGGCTACGCCCTCAGTCACCGAGATTGTCTGGGAAGAACTGCAGAAGGCACTACAGCCAGAAGTTCTCGCCGGCGCCGCTCCTGAACCATCGAAGCGGAGCTACGCCGCAGCTACCCGACGACCACCGCCCCCTGCTCACCCGTATATGGCGCCACCTCGACGTGTACCTCCAGCGCCGCAGTATTCCCGACGCCACGAAGATCGAGCGTACGTCCGCCCAGAACAAGCTGCGCCACGAAAGACCGACGTGTGGAGGACGGCCGATCGACGCCCGTTGTGTTATCACTGCGGTGAAGCCGGCCACATTTACCGTCGATGCCACTACCGACAACTGGGGCTGCGCGGGTTCCACCCGAACGACCCGCGCCCAAGGTACGACGAACGTCCCCGAGACATCGAGGAGTATCACCGACGTTTGCCATCTTCAACGCCGCTCTGCCGTGAGTCGTGCTTTCCGTCACCCAGACGTTCAGCGTCTCCAGCGCCACGACCCCGCCGAGAGAGCCTGTCGCCCTTGCGTCGTCGGGAAAACTAAGTGCGGCAACGCCTGGAGGTGGCATTGCCGAAGACGACCGAAGTAAAGAGCCTCCAAAAACGCCGGAGCGCTCCCACTCTCTCGACGCTACGCATCACAACGACGTCCCTGCATCGGTGTCCAGACACCTAAACAATATTATCGACGGCCACGACGCATCGGCACTCGTGGACACCGGAGCAGACTACTCAGTCTTGAGTGGGAGGCTCTCTCGCCGCCTGCGAAAAGTGACAACGCCGTGGGAAGGCCCTCAAATACGAACCGCCGGTGGGCACTTCATCACACCGGTCGGGCGATGCACTGCTCGCGTCGAGATCCACGGTGAGACGGGCCCTGTAAAGTTCGTCGTTCTGCAAGACTGTTCCAGGGACGTTATCCTCGGAATGGACTTCCTCTGCGAGTATGGCGCCCTTTATTGAAAATAATTCTAAAGGGCCCATCAGCCTTGAGGGATTATGGGACCGCACAGGCCTTCAAAACCCTTCAAAAATACCCTTCAGATATACCCCTCAGAAAAAACCCTCCAGCCCCACAGCCCTTCAACCCCAACCCCTTAGCCCATCAACCCTTTAGACGCCCAAATGATTGTGAACCATAGACAAAAATTCAGTTCAAAACGTTATTGAAAATTTATTGCGGACATTGAGTTTTCCATGCGTATTAACGCTCAAAAAGACAATAAAAACCAACGCTTGTTCAAACCCGGGCGCAAGCAGCTGTCGACGAAAGAGATCATATAAAATAGGAACAACTAACTTCTTTATCACAACGAAAAATATATTTCAAAGTACTCACAATGCCGTTAAGTAAATTCCTGATGTACGGTAGTTCAGCTAATAAAACGGAGCAGGTGCACCTCACGTACAGATACACAGTCTCAGTAAGCACGTTTAGCGAAAACCACGCACTCGCAAGCAGATCCCGTCACCGTTGAGAAATTCCGAGCGCAGTCACGGTTTCGTCCACGATGTCGTCGGGGCGGCGTCTTCGGCGTATTTTTCGCTCGCTGGATTCCTCTGAGGCTGGTCGGACGAAGAGGCGCAAAGAACAAGGCGGGACAGCGGCCGTCATCCGCCGTCTCAGGACCCACAGTGCCATGTTCCCGGTGCGTAGGCACTACATGCGGTTGAACGCTGATCCCGGCTGCCAGGCTTGCTGCGAGTAGGCCGACACCGGCCACCATCTCCTTGAATGCGCTGAACACGATGGTGCTCGAGCGGTGCTGAAGGCGGCCAACGCCGAACTGGGGTTCACCTGCGGAACCAAGGAATAAACGGCACGTATTAAAACAGACCAAGGGGCGAGCCTTCAAAGCAGCGCTTACCTTTCTGGATGTAGGAAACGGTGCGTTCCAGATCTCCATGGCGGTGAGAAACAAACCGCCCACACTCCTGACTTCTTCGGCTTCCTCACACCACTCTCTCCCGCCGACCATTGGAGAAGCGTGCTGTCCGGAACTGGCGGTATTGCACCCTCTCCCCATTGCCGGGGGGAGAGAAGCGCAGTGTGTGTGTGTAGGCATTGTAAAAGGGGGGGGAGATTTGAGTTGCCTGTTCGTGTTTTTGGCGACGGCGAAAAAGAGAGGACTTCCGACTCTGGTGAAAAGCAAAATAGTTTTGTTTATTTACTTTTTTTTCCTTTTTGGGGACAGTCCCCCGCGGGGAAACCGGTTCCCGGCACGAGCCGCTGCCGCTTCGCCCTTGGAACCTCCCCAGCGCAGCGTCCCTGAATTTGGGCAACGCGCTGCTCTCGGCTTGCCCTTTTTAATATTATTAGTGCAACAAGTAAAGCTTGTTCTCCTCAAAACGCCGCTCGGCCAACAACACTCGGCCCGCGCCTTGTCAATTCTCCACATGGGGCGATCGAACCCGTAGCCCCCTTGGCGACCGAACACCCGGCCACTGACAGACGGGTCGAGGAGCCCAGTTGTGTTTAATAGAAGAGCAGTAATAAAAAACTGACCGTACAGACATACGATCGACATTCTCCATATAATAATTTGTTTTCCCTTCGTGAACAATACGTAGCTATGTTCTAATTCTGCGACATGTATTTTCTCCACCTAGGCCGTGTCCCCACAGAGATCTCAAGAAGCCTGAAGGTTTTCCCGACCCCATTAGAAAAGTTCTTGACAGGGTTTCAGACATTTCAAGGCATTGTAAAGGGGACTTCAGACATTTCAGGAGAGCCTCTGACGGGGCCAACGAACCCACCAGGAAATATCGGTTCACCTTTCAAACATCACAAGAATTCCTGAAGTCCCCTTCACACCCTTTAAAGAATTCCTGAAGTCCCCACAGAGCGATTTTCAATAGGGCCGTCATCGACCTCGGAGCAAACCGGTTGACGCTACGAAAACCTGTTTCACCACCGGAGGAACCCATAGCGACGTCGTCTGCGGTCCGAGTCCTCGCAAGCCACGTGAACTTACCGCCGCGGTCGAGTGTTTTCTTACCCGTCGGGATCACCGAAGCTTTCTGCGACGAAGTTCTGCTCAAAGGAAGCCTCCAGTTGCTTCTTGGAAGAGGAATAGGCGTCGCAAGAGGAGTTGCTGAACTTCAGGATGGCCGCACTGGCGTCGTCGTGACGAACTTCCGAAATGAAGCGCAACACCTCACAAAAGGTGCAGCCGTGGGCGAGGTCGAGGAACTGCGAAACTCCGCCGCTATCGCCGCCATTACTGACGAATCCTCACCACCTCAGCAAGACAGTACGTCGCCAGCGCAGCTTGATATTGACCCTAAGCTTCAGGGCCCGAAACGACGACAGCTCAGTGACCTCCTCACCGAATACCGCGACTGCTTTGCCACGTCGTCAAAGGTACGCCAAACCACCGTTGCGAAGCACCGCATCATTACCGAGAACGACGCGCGGCCTGTGCATCGGTCACCGTACAGAGTCTCCGCTAAAGAAAGGGAGGGGATCCAGGAGCAAGTTCAAGAGATGCTGAACGACGACATAATCCAAACTTCAAGCAGTTCCTGGGCCTCTCCAGTCGTACTGGTTAAAAAGAAGGACGGAACGCTTAGGTTCTGCGTGGACTACCGGCAGCTGAACGCGGTGACGAAGAAAGACGTCTATCCACTCCCCCGCATCGACGACACGTTAGACCGGCTGCGCCACTCCCGATACTTTTCATCGATGGACCTGAAGAGCGGCTACTGGCAGATCGAAGTCGACGAACGGGAATGAGAGAAGACAGCTTTCGTCACGCCTGATGGGCTTTACGAGTTCAAGGTGATGCCCTTCGGACTGTGCACGGCACCAGCAACTTTCCAGCGTGTCATGGACACCGTACTGGCAGGACTGAAGTGGCAGAGCTGTCTCGTCTACCTCGACGACGTCGTAGTGTTTTCCAGCGACTTCGACGAGCACCTGCGACGACTACGAGCTGTTCTCCAAGCCATACGGACCGCCGGACTCACCCTGAAGCCGTCAAAGTGTCGGTTCGCCTATGACGAGCTGAAGTTCCTAGGTCACGTGGTCAGTAACGATGGCGTTCGCCCCGACCCAGAGAAGACTCGCGCCGTCGCAGCATTTCCAGCGCCGGCAGACAAGAAGGCCGTGCGAAGGTTCCTTGGACTATGTGCCTACTATCGGCGCTTCGTGCGAGATTTCGCAAGGATTTCCGCACCGCTCACAAACCTCACAAAGAACGCCGAGAAGTTCGAATGAGCCGAGGAGCAGCAGCAGGCATTCGACGAGCTGAAGCGACGACTTCAGACTCCTCCTGTTCTAGGACATTTCGATCAAGATGTGGAAACCGAAATTCACACAGACGCAAGTAACGCTGGACTTGGCGCGGTACTGGTTCAAGTGCAAGAAGGCACCGAGCGAGTTATCGCCTACGCAAGTCGTGCACTGGCCAAGGCGGAGAAAAATTACTCCACGACTGAGAAAGAATGCCTCGCGGTCGTCTGGGCAATCACGAAGTTTCGTCCGTACTTGTACGGGAGCCCGTTCCGTGTAGTCACGGACCACCACTCGCTCTGCTGGCTTGCGAACCTCAAGGACCCGTCAGGACGCCTCGCTCGATGGAGTCTCCGACTACAAGAGTTCAACATGACTGTGGTCTACAAGTCAGGCCGCAAGCATAGCGACGCCGACTGCCTGTCCAGGGCCCCCGTTGAAACACTTTCCGGCAGCAGGGACGACGATGAAGACGATTGCTTCGTAGATGCAGTGAACGCCGACGACATGGCACGACGTCAAAGAGATGATTCTGAGTTGCGCGCGCTAATCGAGTACCTCGAAGGACGAGGGGGTACTGTCCCCCGTGTCTTCTCGAGAGCCCTGCCGACTTTCGTACTCTGACAAGGTGTAGTTTACAAGGAGAACTTCGGAGACAACAGCACACCATGGCTGCTGGTAATCCCTACCGACCTCAGAGCGGAGATCTTTCAAGCCTGCCACGACGACCCGACTTCCGGACACCTTGGTTACAGCCGTACGCTGGCCCGAATTCGTGAAACGTATTACTGGCCCAAGCTGCCGAAGACCGTGCACTTCTACACACGGTCGTGCCACGAGTGCCAGCGACGCAAGAAACCGCCGATAAAGCCAGCAGGTCTCCTGCAGCCGATTGCTCCCCCGACCGCACCGTTCCAGGAGATTGGAATGGACCTACTTGGTCCTTTCCCACCATCGACGCAAGGAAACAGGTGGATTATCGTCGCCACAGATTATCTCACACGATACTCCGAAACGACAGCCCTTCCTGCAGGGACTGCTGTAGAAGTCGCAAAGTTCTTTTATCGAGTCCATCGTCCTCCGGCACGGCGCTCCCGAAGTTCTGATCTCAGACCGGGGATCATCGTTCATGGCCCAGCTGACGCAAGAAATCCTTCGTCTCAGCCACACCAGCCATCGGCGCACAACGGCGTACCACCCGCAGAGCAACGGGCTGACGGAGAGACTCAACAAGACCATCGCCGACATGATTTTCATGTACGTCGACGTGGAGCACAGGACATGGGACGAGGTGTTGCCGTACGTCACATTTGCCTACAACACGGCCGTGCAAGAGACCACCGGGGTAACGCCTTTCCAACTGGTTCATGGTCGCAAAGTAACGACAATGCTGGACGCGATGTTACCCCACGAACCGGCTCTCGACGGAAACGACGACGCCCAGGTGGTTGCCCAGCGGGCAGAAGAAGTCCGCCAGCTCGCCAGACACCGCATTCAAGCCCAACAACGTGTCGACACTGGCCGCTACAACCTTCGTCGTCGGGACGTCGACTTCCAGCCCGGAGACAGGGTGTGGGTGTGGACACCGATCCGCCGCCGTGGTCTCAGCGAGAAACTCCTAAAGCGCTACTTCGGGCCCTACAAAATCATCCGACGCCTCGGCGATCTGAACTACGAAGTTATACCCGACGGAACGCTCCCATCTGCAAGACGCCAGCCACGACCCGAGGTGGTGCACGTCGTCCGGCTCAAGCCGTATTACGAACGATAGAACTCCGGACTTTCGACAAAGAGTGAACTGTTAAGTGTGACTCGCGAGTCTGCTATCCTTTTGCTGTGGATCTGTGTTTTCGTTTTGTGGTGCAACGGGACGATTCACTTTTTTTAAAGGGGGGATAATTCCGCGAGCGCAGCTGACCAAGAAGGCAGCACGCTCGTGGTCTAACGGTTATCGCGCGCGCTCTCCATGCTGAAAGCCAGGGTTTCGATTCCTGGCCGCGGATGCGCATTTTTGTTGACTCTGTAAAGTACTGTTCTGGTAAATTCGAGAACCATGTTGGGCTTGTTCGAGGTCAGAATGTTCTACACGCCGAACCTTCTACGCCGATCATTCCAGAAGCCCACACGTGTACATAAGGGGCTCCGCGTGGCGATGTGCAGTCACTCTTGCCCCAGTGCTCGATCCTGCGGTTTCGCCGACATCGACGCCCGCGACGCTCTGCTGTTATCTTCTGTTTCCTTTTTATTTCTTGGGCACAAGTTCGCCCCATTAAACGTTTCAGTTTCCTCAGATATTCTTTGTTTCCTCTTTTGTTCCTTCGTGACAATATTTCAGAAAGAATAACAATGACCATCGATAACAACACACTGTTTATGACTACTTAAGTAGGATTCGAGTAAAGCAAGTGGCGTTTGTGTCAAGCGGCAAGCGGCAAGTGGCAAGCGGCAAGTTGCAAAGTTTGTGGTTTGGGACATAAAACGCTTTGCTAAAATCAATAAAGATGGCTAAAGTAATGAGCCTTCTCTTTACGTTTTGTAAAATAAGCTCTTTTTGAAATAACAATACTGCTTCTGTAGATTTCCCTTTACACTGTGTGTTTTTGCAAAACACACGGTGTTTTGCAAAAAAGTTATCAAGGCGCGTAGAACTAATTTTTTCAAGTATTTTGGAAAAAAAAACAGACAGAAGAGAAATAGGCCTATAATTGCTTATGATATGCTTATTACCACCTTTATATAAAAGTGCGACTTTCGCCAACTTCATGATTGCAGGAAAATGTCCGGATCATAAATTATTATATGTGTACGAGGCACGGCGCGATGACGTCCATTACAAATTTAACTGGTTTTATCGGTACCTCATTTCTATCAATACTCTTGCTGTTCTTAAGCACTCAAAACATGTTAAATACCTCTTGCTTATCATTGGGATTTAGAAGAAAACTTTCATCGAAACGTTTCGCAAACGAAAGGCGTCGTCATTGTAGGCAGTCTCGTGTACATGAAAAGTAGTTATTAAAACATTCCGCCAAAGTCGTACCAGACATAGCTTGATCATCTATAATTAATTCACCTATACTAAAAAAGAACCTGATTGCGATTCAAGATTTCATTAATATTTGTCCAAACAACCTCTGGGCGTTGCTTAGGGACATCTTTGAATATTTGCTTATCGTACGACGATTTTGCTTTTCTGAGCTCAGACGTTAAGTCATTGCTAAGTTTTTTTGAAACGTGATAACTTGCTTTGGTCTCTTGATCTTAAAAATGCCTTGTATAAGTGATCTTTTTTTTTTCTTTTTTGCATCATTTTATGTGCACTGGAGTGACCCAAGGTTTTCTTATTTTCTTCTCTACAGTAATAGTTCTAAACGAAAAATGTGTGTTATTTGGCTCTTTGAAGATCTTTAGATATTTATTGTATGCATTATTTGCATCTAACGCAGAGAAGACAGGCATGCAATCACAGTTTAAGATTGCGTTCCTAACTACCAAAAATCATTTATCTGATATTTGTCGAAAAGTGACCGTGGACTTTGTATTATCTTTTGAAAATTCATGCTTAAATAACGACTAAAAAATTGGAACGTGAATCCTGATGTCGCAGCTTATGGTACCGGCCACTATGACTTTGGTTGAAACATTTGTTATAAATAGGTCAATGGCGTTTGCAGTACATAATGTAATTCTGGTCGCGGATGAAATAACGTTATGAAATCCCATAATATTTAACGTATTACTGAGCGTTCTTGTTTCAAGGGAATCATCTAACATATATACATTATATAATAGAGGTAGTTATTTACTGATATGTATTCCAAGAAGTTCTCAAGAAACGAAATGAAATTGCCGAAATCCGCCGAAGGTGGGCTGCTACAAAACAGTCACAATGTTACTATCACATCTTATGCTTACTATTTCATAGTCGCTTTTATTAAATAAAAACCCTCGAGCAATTCACACGCCTGGGAACTTTTAACATGAAATGAGACACCACCATCTTTGCAGTTCAGAAAGAAATGCTTGTAGCCCGGCAGGATAAGCATGTCAGCGCCCTGCTGATACCAGGTTTCCGTGAACATTAAAATATCAAAGGATACGCGGCAATAATCCAAAAATGATACAATTGAATCATGTTTATTTTTTACAGAAGGAGAGTTTAAGTGAAAGACATGAGTGGCATCTCTAGATAGTAGACACTGATTTACGTTATCGGGCAAAACAAGCTCTATGTATTCCGTAAAAATATAAAGAAAAAAAATACTGTAAAGTAGCAAAGATAATCTATCAAATCTTCTCGACGTCATCCTCGTTGGTAATTTGAACAAGTGGCGATCTTTCCGATAAACGAGCAAAAATCTTGCCCGTTTCGTACCCGCACATAACTCCAGTTGCACTAACTTTTTTTTTTTCGATCGTTTTTCCAAGAACGCGCTTCAAAATGGGGCAAAGATGTTCATTCACAAATACAGGTGCGTCTGTGTCAAGGCCTATACGGTAGTTTGAGAGACGCTTCTTTTTAGCTTTATAAAGAACGGTGTCGCGGTTTGCGCGGTTTATGAACTGCATTACGACGTTAGACTTTCCAGCATCGCGGGTCTGCACCCGGTTACACGCCGCGGTGTCCACTTGAACGATCGGTTCACCGATGAACTCGCCTAGCTTTCCCATCAAATCTAAAAGCCCCTCACTGTCACGTTTCACGATCCCTTTGATTTCCAAATTTGCATTTCTTGAGTATTGTTCTGTTTCGGTTAGTCGTTCCTGGCAGTTCTGCGACTGTCGTTTCATTTCGTCGCACCGTTCTGATAATTCAGCATTTTCTCTTTTAAGTGCGATATGTTCGTCTAGAACTTCCTTAATATTTTTTTTCACGTCTTCAAATTCATGGTTCATGAAGTCCATACTCTCTCTGGCTTCTTTAAAGGAGCTGTGCAACGATATTCAATTGGAATGTTTTTCTCTCTACACGAGCTTACTGGCACACCTGGGACTCAAGGATACTCACACGCAACGCAATTGGCCAAGAAACTCCTTTGTTGCGGTGTAATTTCAAGGACAAAAGCGATCATTTTCATTCAATCTCTCCGTTGCAAACTTTGATGACGTAACTCGGGGATCGCAGTACACCCCAGTGACGATATTTGAATGCGGTTCATAGATTAGACCCGAGCATTCCGTGGGCACTCGACTTGGGCTCGTGACAATTGCTAGCTCAAGAAGCAGTCGGGTTGTGACCGTGTCCAATCGCTGCAACGACGACAACAGCCAAGCCATAACAATATCTGGAACTCAGAGCGTGTCCTGCGCTTTGCCAACCCCAGCGCGTGGCTATGATCAACACTGGCGGCATATAATCGGCTCCAGATCACGTGGCCGCTTGTTCTGGCTGCGAGTTGAGGGGGTGAACGCTGCTCGTTTCTCTTAAATTTTTTTCTGGGACTTGTACTGCGTGGGGTGAAAAACGAACGCGTGTTTCATAGGTCATTAACGTTAGGGATCTGATTTAAGCGGTATTTGTGCACAGTACAAAAATTGTTGCACAGCTCCTTTAATATCAGTCTGCAGTTGCCGAATCTCATCTCTAACGTCTCTCTCCAGTGACACCCTAAAGGCCTTGTATTCCTGCTGAGGCTCCTCCCTCAGGTCTTTCAGTAGTTTTGAAATTTCCATCGACATGTTAAATCACTAGTCAACAAAATAAAATAACAATAGACAGTCTGAACTGAAACAATAGTAGCTGTGCCAGCAGCGACGGTAACACCTAATTGATGTAAGTAACAAAAGAAATAAAGGCACACCTGTAACGATGAGCAGTTTTCAGTGTCGCAGCCCTGTTCCGTCGATGCTGCCAACTCACTAGGGGAAAAGATGCAGTCTTCTTTTGTAGGCAAGAGCAGCTGACGTCCGGTGGCGGTGCCCAATGGCAAATGCAGGTTGGTTTGAAGAGCGCAGTTACGGAGGCCACGGGCTCGTCACTTGTCAGGAGGAGATGCCAACTAATAGCGGCACGCTGGAGTAGGAATCGGCTATCTGTAAAGATGAGCAGTTTTCAGCGTCGCAGCCGTGTTCCGTCGCTGCTGCCAACTCACTAGGGGAAAAGATGCAGTCTTCTTTTGTAGGTAAGAGCAGCTGACGTCCGGTGGGGGTGCCCAATGCAAGTGCAGGTTGGTTTGAAGAGCGCAGTTACGGAGGCTCGGGCTCATCACTTGTCAGGAGGAGATGCCAACTGATAGCGGCACGCTGGAGTAGGAATCGGCTATCTGTAAAGATGAGCAGTTTTCAGCGTCGCAGCCCTTTTCCGTCGCTGCTGCCAACTCACTAGGGGAAAAGATGCAGTCTTCTTTTGTAGGTAAGAGCAGCTGACGTCCGGTGGCGGTGCCCAATGCAATTGCAGGTTGGTTTGAAGAGCGCAGTTACGGAGGCTCGGGCTCACCACTTGTTAGGAGGAGATGCCAACTGATAGCGGCACGCTGGAGTAGGAATCGGCTATCTGTAAAGATGAGGAGTTTTCAGCGTCGCAGCCCTGTGCTGTCGCTGCTACCAACTCACTAGGCGAAAAGATGCAGTCTTCTTTCGTAGGCAAGAGCAGCTGGACGTCCGGCGGCGGTGCCCAATGGCAGGTGCAGGTTCGTTTGAAGAGCGCACTTACGGACTCCACGGGCTTGTCACTTGTCAGAAAGAGATGCAAACTGATAGCGGCACGCTATAGTAGGAATCGGCTATCTGTAAAGATGAGGAGTTTTCAGCGTCGCAGCCCTGTGCCGTCGCTGCTGCCAACTCACTAGTGGAAAAGATGCAGTCTTCTTTTGTAGGGAAGAGCAGCTGACGTCCGGTGGCAGTGCCCAATGGCAAGTGCAGGTTGGTTTGAAGAGCGCAGTTACGGAGGCCATGGGCTCGTCCCTTGTCAGGAGGAGATGCCAACTGATAGGGGCACGCTGGAGTAGGAATCGGCTATCTGTAAGGATGAGCAGTTTTCAGCGTCGCAGCCCTGTTCCGTCGCTGCTGCCAACTCACTAGGGGAAAAGATGCAGTCTTCTTTTGTAGGGAAGAGCAGCTGACGTCCGGCGGCGGTGCCCAATGGCAGGTGCAGGTTCGTTTGACGAGCGCACTTACGGAGTCCACGGGCTTGTCACTTGTCAGGGGGAGATGCCAACTGATAGCGGCACGCTGGAGTAGGAATCGGCTATCTGTGAAGATGAGGAGTTTTCAGCGTCGCAGCCCTGTTCCGTCGCTGCTGCCAACTCACTAGGGGAAAATATGCAGTCTTCTTTTGTAGGGAAGAGCAGCTGACGTCCGGCGGCGGTGCCCAATGGCAGGTGCAGGTTCGTTTGAAGAGCGCACTTACGGAGGCCACTGGCTCGTCACTTGTCAGGAGGAGATGCCAACTGATAGCGGCACGCTGGAGTAGGAATCGGCTATCTGTGAAGATGAGGAGTTTTCAGCGTCGCAGCCCTGTTCCGTCGCTGCTGCCAACTCACTAGTGGAAAAGATGCAGTCTTCTTTTGTAGGGAAGAGCAGCTGACGCCCGGCGGCGGTGCCCAATGGCAGGTGCAGGTTCGTTTGAGGAGCGCAGTTACGGAGGCCACGGGCTCGTCACTTGTCAGGAGGAGATGCCAACTGATAGCGGCACGCTGGAGGAGTCGGCTATCTGTGAAGATGAGGAGTTTTCAGCGTCGCAGCCCTGTTCCGTCGCTGCTGCCAACTCACTAGGGGAAAAGATGCAGTCTTCTTTTGTAGGGAAGAGCAGCTGACGTCCGGCGGCGGTGCCCAATGGCAGGTGCAGGTTCGTTTGAGTAGCGCAGTTACGGAGGCCACAGGCTCGTCACTTGTCAGGAGGAGATGCCAACTGATAGCGGCACGCTGGAGTAGTAATCGGCTATCTGCATAGATGAGCAGTTTTCAGCGTCGCAGCCCTGTTCCGTCGCTGCTGTCAACTCACTAGGGGAAAATATGCAGTCTTCTTTTGTAGGGAAGAGCAGCTGACGTCCGGCGGCGGTGCCCAATGGCAGGTGCAGGTTCGTTTGAAGAGCGCACTTATGGAGTCCACGGGCTTGTCACTTGTCAGGAGGAGATGCCAACGGATAGCGGCACGCTGGAGGAGTCGGCTATCTGTGAAGATGAGGAGTTTTCAGCGTCGCAGCCCTGTGCCGTCGCTGCTGCCAACTCACTAGGGGAAAAGATGCAGTCTTCTTTTGTAGGGAAGAGCAGCTGACGTCCGGCGGCGGTGCCCAATGGCAGGTGCAGGTTCGTTTGAGTAGCGCAGTTACGGAGGCCACAGGCTCGTCACTTGTCAGGAGGAGATGCCAACTGATAGCGGCACGCTGGAGTAGTAATCGGCTATCTGCATAGATGAGCAGTTTTCAGCGTCGCAGCCCTGTTCCGTCGCTGCTGTCAACTCACTAGTGGAAAAGATGCAGTCTTCTTTTGTAGGGAAGAGCAGCTGACCTCCGGCGGCGGTGCCCAATGGCAGGTGCAGGTTCGTTTGAAGAGCGCACTTACGGAGTCCACGGGCTTGTCACTTGTCAGGAGGAGATGCCAACGGATAGCGGCACGCTGGAGGAGTCGGCTATCTGTGAAGATGAGGAGTTTTCAGCGTCGCAGCCCTGTTCCGTCGCTGCTGCCAACTCACTAGGGGAAAAGATGCAGTCTTCTTTTGTAGGGAAGAGCAGCTGACGTCCGGCGGCGGTGCCCAATGGCAGGTGCAGGTTCGTTTGAGTAGCGCAGTTACGGAGGCCACAGGCTCGTCACTTGTCAGGAGGAGATGCCAACTGATAGCGGCACGCTGGAGTAGTAATCGGCTATCTGCATAGATGAGCAGTTTTCAGCGTCGCAGCCCTGTTCCGTCGCTGCTGTCAACTCACTAGGGGAAAATATGCAGTCTTCTTTTGTAGGGAAGAGCAGCTGACGTCCGGCGGCGGTGCCCAATGGCAGGTGCAGGTTCGTTTGAAGAGCGCACTTATGGAGTCCACGGGCTTGTCACTTGTCAGGAGTAGATGCCAACGGATAGCGGCACGCTGGAGTAGGAATCGGCTATCTCTGAAGATGAGGAGTTTTCAGCGTCGCAGCCCTGTGCCGTCGCTGCTGCCAACTCACTAGGGGAAAAGATGCAGTCTTCTTTTGTAGGGAAGAGCAGATGACGTCCGGCGGCGGTGCCCAATGGCAGGTGCAGGTTCGTTTGAGGAGCGCAGTTACGGAGGCCACGGGCTCGTCACTTGTCAGGAGGAAATGCCAACTGATAGTGGCACGATGGAGTAGTAATCGGCTATCTGCATAGATGAGCAGTTTTCAGCGTCGCAGCCCTGTTCCGTCGCTGCTGTCAACTCAATAGGGGAAAATATGCAGTCTTCTTTTGTAGGGAAGAGCAGCTGACGTCCGGCGGCGGTGCCCCATGGCAGGAGCAGGTCGTTTGAAGAGCGCACTTACGGAGTCCACGGGCTTGTCACTTGTCAGGAGGAGATGCCAACGGATAGCGGCACGCTGGAGTAGAAATCGGCTATCTGGAAAGATGAGCAGTTTTCAGCGTCGCAGCCCTGTGCCGTCGCTGCTGCCAACTCACTAGGGGAAAAGATGCAGTCTTCTTTTGTAGGGAAGAGCAGCTGACGTCCGGCGGCGGTGCCCAATGGCAGGTGCAGGTTCGTTTGAGGAGCGCAGTTACGGAGGCCACGGGCTAGTCACTTGTCAGGAGGAGATGCCAACTGATAGCGGCACGCTGGAGTAGGAATCGGCTATCTGTGAAGATGAGGAGTTTTCAGCGTCGCAGCCCTGTTCCGTCGCTGCTGCCAACTCAGTAGGGGAAAAGATGCAGTCTTCTTTTGTAGGGAAGAGCAGCTGACGTCCGGCGGCGGTGCCCAATGGCAGGTGCAGGTTCGTTTGAGGAGCGCAGTTACGGAGGCCACGGGCTCGTCACTTGTCAGGAGGAGATGTCAACGGATAGCGGCACGCTGGAGTAGAAATCGGCTATCTGTAAAGATGAGCAGTTTTCAGCGTCGCAGCCCTGTGCCGTCGCTGCTGCCAACTCACTAGGGGAAAAGATGCAGTCTTCTTTTGTAGGGAAGAGCAGCTGACGTCCGGCGGCGGTGCCCAATGGCAGGTGCAGGTTCGTTTGAGGAGCGCAGTTACGGAGGCCACGGGCTCGTCACTTGTCAGGAGGAGATGTCAACGGATAGCGGCACGCTGGAGTAGTAATCGGCTATCTGCATAGATGAGCAGTTTTCAGCGTCGCAGCCCTGTGCCGTCGCTGCTGCCAACTCACTAGGGGAAAAGATGCAGTCTTCTTTTGTAGGGAAGAGCAGCTGACGTCCGGCGGCGGTGCCCAATGGCAGGTGCAGGTTCGTTTGAGGAGCGCAGTTACGGAGGCCACGGGCTCGTCACTTGTCAGGAGGAGATGTCAACGGATAGCGGCACGCTGGAGTAGAAATCGGCTATCTGTAAAGATGAGCAGTTTTCAGCGTCGCAGCCCTGTGCCGTCGCTGCTGCCAACTCACTAGGGGAAAAGATGCAGTCTTCTTTTGTAGGGAAGAGCAGCTGACGTCCGGCGGCGGTGCCCAATGGCAGGTGCAGGTTCGTTTGAAGAGCGCACTTACGGAGTCCACGGGCTTGTCACTTGTCAGGAGGAGATGCCAACGGATAGCGGCACGCTGGAGTAGAAATCGGCTATCTGTAAAGATGAGGAGTTTTCAGCGTCGCAGCCCTGTGCCGTCGCTGCTGCCAACTGACTAGGGGACCATATGCACTCTTTTTTTGTAGGGAAGAGAAGCTGACTTCCGGTGGCGGCGTTCAATGGCAGGTTGGTTTGAAGGGCGCAGTTACGGAGGACACGGGCTTGTCGCTTGTCAAGGGAAGAAGCCACCGGATAGCGCACGCTTGTCTAGGATTCGGCTATCTGTAACGATGAGCAGTTTTCAGCGTCTCACCCCTGTGCCGTCGCTGCTGCCAACTTCCGTTGGACTTCAGACACTACTACAACAAGCGTTGGACTTCAGACACTACTACACCTTGAAGCCCAACCGCCATGGCTTTGCTGCCAGTTCGTCTAGAATCTCATTCTGAGATACCAAAACTTCGTGTTGAACATTTAGCAATGTTAGTCCGTTTAATCTTAACACACCAGTCGTATTACGGAGGTATAGTTTTCAAGCGTCTAAAGGTTGAAAAAGACCTCTCGCTTGTCGATGTCGTAACGGGAAGAATATTCATAATTTGAAGCAGCTTTTGGATTACGGGAAACATGAGAGACGGGCATGTTTCAAGTGTCTTTAGTGGACCCGTTGGATATTTTCTCGGCCTTTGGAGCCTCTTATACCATAGGTGTAGCTCTCCGACAACAGAAAAGATTCCGTTCGCAACATCGGTATGGTAGCGCTCACACAAGAGGCGTACCACGACCTCGTCATTAGGATTCGGTAGTGCACTTGACGACGGAGGAAGAAGCACTTGAAAGTGAGCAAGAATGCTCTTGTGCTTCACAAATCGTTCGTCCATTTGCTCTGTGAAGGCTTCCATGGATGGAATAAATATGCGACGACGGAAGTACTCTTCTGGATTCGCAGGTTCCACATTCGAGGGCGTCGTTTGTCGATCAACAACCCTCGGCACTTCTACGTTAAGCCAAGATTTGCACAGTTTGAAGAAATGTGGTAAAAGAGCATTTGAAATTCTGCGTGACCTTTGCACCGTATACTTCGTATATTTCCCAAAACATCCTCAGCCAAGTCGACACCAGATGAAAGATCAAGGTTTACCGTTTGATAGTACTTACTCGCAAATAGGCTGAAACTAAAAACCTTCTCTGCCACAAAAGGGAGACCAAACTTCGCCCCTCTGAAGTGTGCTCAGTAAGAGTTGAGCATTTGAGGATGACTTCCTGTCTTTCCATTTAGTAGCGATATTTTGAAGAGTTACCAAATTAGGTTCTAGAAGTTCTACAAAAATGTTGAGAACGTCATGTCTCTGAACCTATCGGGTTGGACAAAACGACATTAAGCGCGTTGCGCGACGCTTGAGCACCAGCTTCTCAATCTGATCGCCGAGAATAGCTTGACGTTTAGGAGTGTGAAAGAACTCGCAGACCTTAGCTATTGTTTCCATGCAGTCTCTAATCTGAGGTACAGAACATGCGCTCGGCAGGCTCAAGTTAAGGCTGTGTGATCCACAGTGAGCGTAAATAGCATTAGGAAACTGTTGTCGGAGGGGTGCCTCAACACCATTGTAAGCCCCACTCATTGAGGCCGCACCGTCATACGCTTGAGCTCTCAAGTACTCCGTTGCAACACCAATGTCGTTCAAACTTCTCACGATCGAGCTGGCCAGACCTTTCTCTGTCATTTCAGTCACAGAAACAAACTGCAGGAACTCTTCTTTTATAGGATCCGCTCCATGTCCAAATAGCGCGCACAGAGCGAGAGCTGTTCTACACCCGCGATGTCCGTTGTCTCATCAGACGGGACCGCAGAGCACTTTGCAGCATTCACCTTTGAGACAAGCTTTTTCAAAACAATGCTATTGCATGCCGATTTAATCTCATTTTGGGTCCTCCAGCTGGTGTCGGTCGCATTCGCACTGCAACCCTCTAAATGCTTTTCGAGAGGCTCATCGCCGTGTGACGCATGCAACCTTAGAAGCGCCTCGAAATTCCCATTCTTTTCTCCCGGCTAATTGGATCGATTCATTTTTCCGGCGTCTCTATGGCCACGCAGAGCAACTCCTTGTCGTCCGCACCAGACTACCGTTGTGATGACAGGAGTAAGGGATTTCCTGTTTTAGAGCGCAGCTCTTAGGGGCCTGTTTCCAGCCTGAGCGGCGTCGGCGTCGGCGTCGGCGTCGCCGTCGGCGTAACCGGGGGGGGGGGGGGTCACGTGACCCCCACCTTCCCCCCGAGGTCACGTGACCCCCCCCCCCCCGAGGCCACGTGACCGCCCCTGAGGTCATGTGACCCCGCCAGGTCACGTGACCTCCCCCCCCCCCCGGGGTCACGTGACTACCCGCAGGTGACGTGACCCCCTAAGTACCCTTCCCTACTCCTCCTCAAGAGCTGCGCTCCAATTCGGCGTTACAGGGATTTGTAAACGGCTTTCATTTTTAGCTGTTTGTTTCTTTAACCCGGAATCAATGTCCTGGTCAGTGGGATTCTTTCTCCCCTCTGATATCTCCAGAAACTGACCGGCATCAAGGACGCTGTTCTTATGGAATGTTTTAGTTTCATGGTCCTTAAAATCCTCAACTGCATATTTTTAAATTCGTCGAATTTCGACAGCACAAGTTCGCCAGCGATGCAGCCAGTTATACTGAAATTTGAGGTTCCTTTTTCCCGTTGGCTTGAAAGGGAAGGTGGGGCTCAGCGTCCAGGCACTTGTCAGCAGCTCTTTTTTCTTGACGCCCGTAACCTGCACAAAATAGAAATGACATTTATAAGTAAGGCTCAACCTTGTAACGATACCTCCGTGCTTAAATCAGCTATTCTGATTAACCATCACCGTTGCAGGTAGAGAAAAACAGCTAGGTTTACACGGGCCCCAAGCGAACGAACAAGAACCACTACTTGCGCACGTGTCAAGCGAGCGTCACCACAAACAACGTTCCGTCTGTAAAACTTTGTTGCTGAACGTTGCACCAGTGGAACGAGGTTACCTGTCGTGCAAATAAGGCCCGACCTGTGTGCAAGCCGTCCGAACAACAGCAGCAACGCATAGGGACCAGTCACAGTACAACCGGAGGAAAACAGGTGGCCCAACACGTGGCCTGGAACCTAGCCTAAATCCAATATTACGTGCGAGTTACGAAAATTACGAAAACAACATTTACGACTACAACCACTTCCACTCGAAATGTACTCGTGAGATTATTTGATTACTTTACATGAAATATAAATGAATGTCGATCCAAAAGAAGACATTAGTTTTCATTTTCTCTTTGTGTAATGTGATTATTAGCACTGGTCGTTTTATTTAGTGTGCCAATTTTAACAAACGTAAAAGAATGAATCTCAGCACTAGTCTGAGTAAATACACGTAGATCTAAGAAATAATAGGCTCCGGCGATCCAATTAAGTAAAATATGCAAACCATATTCGTTTAAATAGTCTCAAGGAAGAGTCATAAAACGATTAAGGCTTTGCTCTTCTTGTTAGTCAACTCGCGAAGGAATGATTAAATCCACAAAGGTCGAAAAACAATGAAAGCCGTTTACAATTCCCTGTAACGCCGGTTGGAGCGCAGCTCTTGAGGAGGAGGATGGAAACGTACTGAGGGATAGGTGACTCCTTGAGGTCACGTGACCTCATGGGAGGTCGGGTGACGTCAAGGGGGTCACGTAACCTCGGGGGAGGGGGTCACGTGACCTCAGAGAGTCACGTGACCTCAGGCGGCCACGTGACCTGAGGGGGTCACGTGATCTCAGGGGGTTCACGTGACTCCAGGGAGTCACGTGACCTCAGTGGGGTCACGTGACCTTGAGAGGTCATGTGACCTCAGGGTCACGTGACCTTGACAATGACGATTTGATGACGTCATCAGTGACGTCACTGATAACGTCATCAGTGATGATGACGATGACGATGCGGATGCCACTGACGTCATCAGTGATGGTAACGATGACGATACGGATGACGATCACGTCATCAGGTTGCATGCTACCTGGATTGCATGCAACAGGTTGCATACAAATCGTTGTATGCCAGTTGCAACCTGCAACAGGTTGCATGCAACTCCCGAAGGAACCCGAGGTCCTCCCGAAGGAACCCGACGCCCTCCCGAGGTCCTACCGAAGAAACCCGAGGTCCTCCCGAAGGGACCCGAGGTCCTCCCGAAGGACCTCAGGTTCCTTCGAGACGACCTCGGGTTCCTTCGGGAGTCCTCAGGTCCCTTCGGAAGAATTTACCCATAATGCACCGCGCGGTTACGCGACGGCGACGCCGACGCCGCTCAAGCCGGAAACGGGCGCCTAAGAGCTGCGCTCTAAGAAAAGATGCTCGTTGCTACTGAACACATTGCAACTTCTCTTTGCGTCGTGCAGTCACGTTTTCTTAAAAACTTGCAACGTAGAAACTCTTACATAACTTGAACAAGAAAGAAAAACCAAGCAAAAAAGACGTTCAGAAAGCGAGGTCATTTCTAAAAATCGCTAAACGTTAGGATAAATCAATTAAATGCAGCATACAATTTCGGACCTTACGTATATGAAACGCAGAATGACAAAGATTCGAGAAAAAAAAATCTAATCACACTTACGGACTTTCCAACGTAGATCTCCCAAGTCATTTGGTGAGTCGCAGCAGAAACTGGAAGATGATGGGAAGAGACGGATCGCTCAGAAGAATCCGGTGAGGATGATGGCGTCTGTTGAATAATCGACTCTCGGTGATGGGAGTCATACATTCCGTTGGTGATGCATCCGTTGGCTCCAAACCTCGATTTTTTTTAGGGAAGTACTAGGTAGGCACAAAATTGGGCTGGCGCTTCATTGAGGCGGCCTTGGTGATATAGCTCATCGCGGACTTTTGAATTCGCGCATCGATCAAATTAGTTGTCAGACTTGCACCGCGGCATGGGTGCGCGATGAGCAGTACTAATAGAGTAGATGATCTAAGATGAAAATCGGCTGTTTGTTTTGTAGCTCGAAACCCGGATGTCGCTGCCAATGTAAGGGGGGTGGCGCACCGAATTGTATCGCTCCTGTGGAGCGCACAAAAAGACGGCTTGGCGGAAATGAAGAAATAAATGGAAAGAAGAAGAACGAGATAGAAAAAAAAAAGAGCAGGAAAATGCACAACGAGGGGGAGAGAGCAAGAAAGAGAAACATAAAGAGAACACGAAAGGATAACCTCACGCCTCCTCCCCCTCTGGGGGCGGCCAACCAATCATTTCGAAACACCCAACAGAGTCACAGCCTACAGGGCAACCCCTGTCCAATGGTCGACTGAGTCTACAAGCTTATTAGAACGGATTAGAATTGCAAAGAAGATGAAAGGAGTCCGCCCGAAACGTAAGTATACCTTGTCCACGTCTTTTTTTCGAGTAGCACAACCATTTATTTGCAATTCGTGGCAAAGGGAGAGTAAAAAACATAGTGTTCTTTTTTTTCGGTTTGTGCCAAGGCGCAGCTGTATCGTCGGAACGATCGGCCCAGGCGGGAAGTGTCAAGGAAAATGTCGCTCTCCGGGGCGCCTCGAGCCAAATTGAAGAGCAGGGGACACACTTGTTCCCATGGGAGTCTGCCGGATATCGTATCGAGTCGCAAACCGTGCACAACATATCGGCTCTGCGTTCATTGTATGAGCGGGCGGGGTTCGTAGGAGTGCCATGCATCTTCACGGCGCTTTCTTGTGATGTCCCTCGAGGAGAGTATGGGGTCTTTTGTGTTTTGTTTTTCTTGTCCGTTTAATAGAGCGTGTTGTTGGTCTGCTCGTATGCTTTTATGAATGACCGTCAATCAGAAAGAAAATAGCGTGGGAATCTGGGATCCTGTTTCGTTTTAAAGGACAGAACATGACCCCCAAGTACGAGACGCGCGTAAGTCGGCGAAGGCCACACGCGCGCCCTCTCCCAAATGAACAAAGCAAACTGAATTTGCGGACAGTCCGTTCCCTGCCAAACATTTACCACAGGGAAAAAGAAGAAAAACTAAGCAAGAAAGACATCTGAAAAGCGAGGTCATTTCTAAAATTCGCTAAAGGTTAGAATAAATAAATTCCGAACTTGACTTTCTTGATTTCAACTTTCAGGTCATTTATTTAGTTCAATGCAGCATACAATTTTGGGTGCTATGTATGTAAAAAACGGAATAATAAGGATTCGAAAAAGAAAAAAAAATCTAGTCACGCTTACCGACTTTGTAACGTAGATCCCGAAGTCATTTGGGTGAGTCGCTGCAGAAACTGAAAGTTTCTTGCCACCTCACCTTTTTTTGGAGCCGACAGTGACCAGGTCATTATTCGATGCGGCATCGTCTGAGTCTCTGAGACAAAAAAAAAATGAAACATCGCACAGTACAACGTATGAACTAAGATTGTGTTATAATGTCCGTTATTTTATTTTTATTTGGCCGCAAAATCCAAGGGGAAAAAAACGCTTTTATCAACGTGCTGAACTGAACTTACCACCTTCAAGAATATTTCTCGCAAAAATACACTGTAAATGTATAACTCGGTCCTATATGCCTCGAAATCCGAAGGCGCACGCAGTCCATGCGATCAATTTATATGGAATCCTCCTGAAAACCTTTTTGAGAACAAATCTGAAATTTCGTGTGTAACGCATATCTCAGCTTTTCTTATACGCCATTCCAGACTACCCGCGCTACACAAAAATGAGAAAGCGTTAGAGCAACCTAGAGTGTAGAGGATTTTTCCCTAACAGTTGGGGATAGAACGCGATTCAAAAACGATCCAACAGTTATCTACTGGAACCGCTTCGTCTTTTGGGGGTGTTTATTTCTTCAAATACGAAACATGTCCGAACATAGAATTAATAATGATTTTATATTTCTTGCAGTATATAAAGAGATTCGAGGAAAATAAAATATACGAAGGTACACATCGCGGTGACACCGGCGGTTTGTGCATTTTGCTCAAACTTCGTGATGAAGGGACGCAAATTTCTGACACCTAGATTGAGGCCTGAGTTGAGCCCGTTTTACCACATAAGTAATTGCGAAAATAATGTAATTTGTCAATGTACGATAAGAAAATCCGGAACTGACTCCTTCGCACTAACTCTGTCACGCCGTGTACGTCATCGTCAATGCAACGGGAGGGGTTAGAACATTAACCCCCCCTGGGCGTGCCACTGTGGGAAACTACACACCGCGACACCGCTAGCGTGAATACGATCATTGGCGGTTCTTGCAATTTGCTCGGACAGTGTATCCAGGGACGCAATGTTGTGACACCTAGGTTGGTGCATCAGATTAGCACTTTTCACCACATAGGTAATTTTGCCAATAGTGCGTCCTCTGTCAATATAACATTGTATATTACTGAAATGACTGATTCGTGCCTTGTACATCACCAGTGCGATGGCGAGGGGGGAAAGGGGAGAGGAGGACGAGAGGGGGCGATTAATTTATTTACCTTTAAAGGTTCACGTTGCGAACATTACATTAAAAAGATCGTCAAATACGCAAGAAAAAATAATTCTCGCGGAGCTCTGGGGGACGGGGGGTTATGACCCCCCCCCCCCCCCCCTCCCCGTTGCTGCGCAACTGCTCGTCGATATTGCTTACTTGTAGGGCAGCGACTTACATATTCATGTATTTTTGTGCTGAGCCGGGGCCACCAGACAGAATCCCTCGCTGTTGCACGGCATCGGACGACACCTTGATGTCCACAGTGTATTGTTTCCATGACTTCTCGTTTCAGACGGGGGGGAATGACCGACATGTGGTTCCGCATGAGTAGACCTTGTACAACCGAAAGGTTTGTTGCGAGACTGGCGATCTTTTTTTGAAGTTTAGAGGAAGCTTATCCGTCTCAGGCCACTGTTTTTGAGAGTATTCCATAACTTTGCCGTTCTATGGGCTTTGTACAGTTCAGTCCTCAGCCTTTCCAGAAACGAAAAAGATGCTGGAAGAAGCTCCCACTGTCAGCATCTCGTACTCTTGACCGAATGTTTCACTCTTGTCTTCGTCTATCGGTGTGACCGTAAAATTGTCTGTCGTTGTGGGCGGCTTCCTGGACAATGCGTCTGCGGTGTACATCTTCTTGCTTGTGCGTGAGAGATAGTAAAGTCGAACTCGAAGATGCGTATTCTTAGCTGCTGTAGCCTCGGTGTCATTACGTCGAGACGTTTTGTCGATAACAGTGGTACCAGGGGCTTATGGTCTGTCTCGGCGTGAAATACTTGCCCTACTAAGTAGGTTCTAAAATTAACACAAGTTCAGACAATGGCCAAGGCCTCCTTTTCAACTTGGGCGTACCTTTGTTCTGTGGGACGCGTATGCCATGGGCCGTCTGTTCCCGTCCTCTTCCTTTTGAAGCAGGGCCACCCCCAGTCCATACGAAGATGCGTCTGCTGATAACGTCAGGTGCTGTCCAGGTTTATAAAATGTTACGACAGGAGTCTTCCACGGGAGATCTTGGACCACGCCGAATGCTTTTTCTTGAGCCTCGCTCGAGAGCCAGCTTTCATACTGATGTAGTAGATCTTTAAGTGGCTTAGTCTTGTCTGCGATGTCAGGTAGAAACTTGCCGATGTGGTTCACCATGCCTAAAAACGATCGTAGCTCAGCCATGCTTTTCGGTGCCGGCATCTTGACAATCGCTTTCGTTTTTTTAGGGTCTGCTGCGATGCCTGTGCAGTCCAGGATGTGGCCCATAACCCGGACACGATTCTTGACGAACTCGCACTTTTCGGTGTTCAAGGTCACTCCAACGTCACGAAGGCGGCAAAGCACCACCTTGAGATTTCTGTCGGACTCTGTTTTGTCTCGGTCGAAAACTAGAATGTCATCCATATGACAAACGTGCCCCAGGATTCCTCCTAGGATCCTCGGCATCTCCCTCTGGAAGAATTCTGGCGCCGTCGCGATGCCAAACGGGGGTCTCTTAAATTGAACAAGCCCCAGTGCTGTGATGAAGGTTGTTTGTTCTCTTGATTCCGGAGCTAGTGGTGCTTGCCAGTAACGGGAATTGGCATCTAGTTTACTAAACACCGTAGCTATTGCAAGCCTTGCCAGGGTCTCTTCTACCGTGGGCATGATGATGCTCTCCCGCACCAGTTGTGGGTTGAGCTGAGTGTAGTCCACGCAGATCCGGATAGAGTTATCTTGCTTTTTGGCAACCACCATGGGCGCGCACCAGGCTGTGGCGTGGTCGACTGGTTCTATCACGTCCATGTCTTGCATGCGTTGTAGTTCCTTTCCCACGCTGGGTACAAGCGGGAAGGGTACCCGTCGCGGGTATGTGATTTCAAACGGTTTAGCGTCCGGCTGGAATGTAATCTTGTACTGGACGTTCATTTTCTCCAGTCCTTGGAAAAGCGATGGGTACTTAGCTTGCAGTTGTTCATTGTACTCCATGCTGCTGTCAACGTTGATTTTCTGTAAGCTTGGTAGCACTTCAAGGGCTTCTATAGCAGTTAGTCTAAGCAAGGGGTATCTCAGCCAATCGGTCACGTAGATCGGCTCTCTGGTATTTCGCCTACTCCAGGTTATCGTTGCCTTAAACTCGCCGAGTTTGCTGAGTGCAGAGTGGCCGGCTTCAAAAAGATCCGTCTTTGTTGGCTCCAGCTCTGCCAAGGTTGTCGGGTCGCACACGCTAGGAGGGATAGCCGTGACGTGCGCCCCTGCACCTACCTTAAACGATAGTTCCCGGTCGTTCACTTTAGCTGTGATGAACCAGGGGGTCCCGTTATTTGACTGTACCAGCTTGTCAAGGAAGACTTCGTTTAGTCTTGGCCCATGTCCTTGTGATGTCCGATTTTCCATCGCTTGCTTCGAAAAATAGACGCTCTCTAAGTGGCCTAGCTTTCTGCAGGCGTTACACTTCTTGCCCCTCGCAGCGCATTGAAGTTGGGTGTGCTTCTGCGAACTGCGACACCATAGACGTATCCATGTTAACTGTTAGGAGGTCCTTGGTTTTGCGACGTGCTCTGACCTTGGGTATCTTTGTTTCCGCTTTTTCCTCGCGGATGTCTTTTAAGTCCTTCGAGGACGTCACTTCCAGTCTTTGCGCTGCGCAGCCCTGGCTGTAACCGCTTAACTATCTCCGACGATCCTGCTGTCGTGGTCGCTTTTTCCAGTGTAAGTTGAGCATCCAGCAGGAGTTTTGTGTCAAGCAGTCCTACCACGATGCGATCTGGGATGAGCTCGTCCCACAGAGAGCCATACTCGCAAGTATCCGCCAGTTTATGTAGGGCCGTGATGAAGACCTCCTATGGATCGTCCGGTTCTAGCTTTCTCGAGTTGAATTTGGCTCGCTCGAAAATGGTGTTCACCCGAGAAACAAAATGGGTGTCGAACTTGGCCTTGACTACGTTGAAGGCGATAAGCTCATCTTCAGTCCTGTTCAGCGACGCGACACCATCCTCTGGCTCGCTGCCCATCGCGTAAAGGAAAGTGTTGACTTGAGTGGTTGTGTCTCGCAGATGGAGTCCTGAGATTATGCGGTAGCGTTTCCACCGGGTTATCCATCTCTTCCAGTCATTAAAATTCCGAAAATCCACTTCTTTGGGAGCTCGACTCCGAAAGGATTGAAGAAGGATGCCCCTCTTCTGGTCTGGGTGTTCGAAGAACCCGAACCGTCTGCGTCGTTAGGCATGGCGTAGTTCGGCCGCTGGTTCGCTTCCTGCCTGGCCGTGAGGTCACGCTGGCAACCTGTTGTCGCTTCTCAGGTCCTCAGAGATGGTAGAGGACCTTTCATCCCACCGCTGCCACCATGTCGTGTACCGAGTCGAGTCAAGAGGACCAGAGAAAGAAGCCGCAAGAGAACACCAGCTACGCCTGTAGCATTTATCGAACAACCGCCAAACCTCGAGCCGCACACGCGCGCATCGCAACCGTACACGCGCATCAGTCACGCGCTACCCGAGTCACGCTCATCTGCCGGTGAACACAGCCAGCCAGCCCTTGTGCCATATAACGCAAGATGCGCCCCCACTTATATGACAACGGCGACGGCGACGCCGCTCAATTGGGAAACGGGTGACTAAAAGCTACGCTCTAAACCAAACAAATTAAAGCTATTTTTGTTGGCTCTGTGCGCGACAGACCAAATTTAACTGAAATATTTGTTTAATTTTATGTAGAGTTTTCTTATAGACCTATGCACTCAGCCGTGTCAATCCAAAAATGTCTTAAGTATTGAAAATGCTTGACCACGCAGGATAACACAACTGCATGGGTGTTACAATACGATACAATACAATACAATAAGCTTTATATTTCCAGAAGTACTGGAGCGGTCCCCTGACAAAAGGCTTCTAAAAGGAGCTTGACTGGCTCGCGACATGAAACTGAACGGGTCTCATCAATCGAACAGCATATATTGTATGCACCCCATGGTACCGCGTTATCCCAACGGAATTTGAGAGAGGTCTAAAATAATACAGCATATCTAATATACAGTGTAAACGATAGTCACTTTACGACGAAAGGACAAGATCCGGCTTGTTTTCGGGCACGTTTTGAAGAGAGATAAATCAACAAACCTGTTTAATCCGTCCCCTTACCACGGACCCGTCCCCATTACCTTTTTTTCGCCTAGACCTGGAACATATCTGGGTAGGCTTTTCGGAGATAACCCCAACGGAAGTAATCTTCGAAGAACGTCGAACCACCGCTTCGTGGGCTGCTTCATGTTCACCCTCTTCGTTCGTTCCTCCTTGGTGCAAAGTGCTTCAGAATTTATAACATGAGCCTACCTTATGATCCATCACAGTCACCAACGTTAATATACAAAACTGTGATTTAAAAAAGGTTACTTGCAAGAATAACAAATAAAGCTCCTCCCAGAAAGCCCTCCACTCTTTCAAATTTAGCCAAGCGAATAATGTAAAAGAGTTCAGTGGAAAAGAGGTACGGCGCTGTTGTCCAACGTCCCAACAATATGGGTGACTCAGAAACATATCAGACGAGAGATTGAGGTGCTCCCCCTCAGTGAAACAGAGTTCGTTTCGAGCAGACGCCTATCGTCAAGCATGGCACCGAGTCTTTACCGTTCAGTAACTACGTGGTTCTGCTGGGGTGACAGGATTTTTTGTGGCATTTTTTATAAATGAATAGTTTGAAATAAGGGCAAGTGCATAAAATGACCTAAAAAAGGGAGCGCAAGCCTGAATTACCATTTGTATTTACCACTTTCTCTCCACGTAGTACCCTTTGGGAACAAATGTATTACTGTAAGTATCTCTGTCTGTATACCGGAATACTTGTTCGCTTATTTTGCAGAAGTATCTCAAGGATACCCCTTTTCATAAAAGACAAATGTATCTCTGTATCTGTATTTTGCGTTTCAAAATACATGTATCTCAGTGTTTGCATTCCCCAATACTTTTTGGAGTATCTCTGCACAGCCTTCCTCCGAATGAAGAATTTAGTTGGGGGTCGCGCTGTCCGGCTTCTCACAGCTCAGGTGGGTGGCAAAAAGTTCTGGCTAATACGGGTCGCTGGTGTTGCAAAATAGCGGCGGCGAGATACTTCTGTTTGCAAAGGTCCATATTACAGGTCCGTTTCCTTAGTTTTAATTAAATAGGCTCGGTTGAGTAACTATACCCTTTTTTACGCTAAGACATTAAGCTAAGCTGTCTTAACCCCTCCCGAATCAGTGCTACGCTGAGATATTTCACAGTACCAGAAGTGCACTGTGCCCGGCGCTATACAGCTATGCGTAGATGGTTAGCTCTGGCCCTATCGATACGTCAAACGGTATAAACTATTCATAAAGTGGAACGGAATAAACCCAAGCAAGCCATCATTGGTTTTTTGCTTGATGACTCTCTTACAGTTAGATGATTCCTATGATTGTTATTTAAGCAATATCATACGCTCACCTAAGGCCGTTATTAAGGGTTCGAAGTTGGTGTTCAGGTCTATCTGGTTTATAAAAATTATGAAGCAAACATGTCTTGGCGTTTGAAACCCGAGACTGTGTTGAGGGAAAGACAGGAAGCTGGGAAGGATAAGAAAATGACACACGAAAAGACGTCTCTTCATTGTTTTTTTTATTTCCAAGTTTTTGATTATAGGTCATTACAGTCTCGTATTTCAAACACCATTATTGACTATCAAGCAGGTGACTTGCACTGACTGTATTTTTATTAATCTATATGCCTTGGTGCTATTTCGCTCAGCGTACATTCGTATTTCAAAAAGCGTCTACCGGGAATGTTTGTCACTTTCACAAAATTAGCGTTGTATCACAGAAAACAAATAAGTACCGCTTCCAATGAGTTCTAGCTACACAAGGGAAAACACGAAGTCGTTTCTTAAGAAAATCCCGCAGCACCTTTTAAGAATTCACCGCTATAATGATCGATAAATGTCACC
This sequence comes from Ixodes scapularis, assembly GCF_016920785.2. Classification (NCBI taxonomy): domain Eukaryota; kingdom Metazoa; phylum Arthropoda; class Arachnida; order Ixodida; family Ixodidae; genus Ixodes; species Ixodes scapularis. The sequence goes on along the minus strand of NW_024610243.1, from coordinate 439,410 downwards.
AGTTGTGTGCGGCTTCTAAAAGATTCGACACAATAATGCAAGGAAAACTTTAAGCATCAATGTGGGGCTATGCAGCTTCAAAGGTGAGACCACAGATGCCGCGTGAACGCCCATCTTAAAAAAAAAATATTGTCCTGGAACGCAACAATAGGAAAACCACAAAAACTGTGTGGCGTCTGAAAAAATAGACAGCTCCACCGCGCATATAGATGCCATAAATAGGGTGCAAAACTAAAAAAGGCAAAACCAGATGCCGCCAGTGAGGTTTGAACTCACGACCCCTGGTTTACGAGACCAGTGCTCTACCACTGAGCTATAGCGGCCGTTGGCCTACGCGATTCAGTGCATAAACTAGAACGTCTGTGTTATTCTAAAAACGCTTTTTTTTTTCCACAGCTTAAAACAATCTAATGCGTTTCGAGCTGTGTTTCAAAGCATAAATTGCGTTTGGACGAAACGCCACACTCCCAGAAAATGGTGCATTCGCCCATGCGCACTTTTTCTCGTTCCGTTGAGCCGAGAAATTCAATTTAAAATATAATTACCACCAATTCAGGTCATTTACCACGTTATCTGTCACGCAGGCAGCATACAATTAAACCAGAAATATTTAATTTGTGTAGGTACACTTATTAATGACACGTGACCACACAAATTGATGTATACGCACAGTACTGTTTATTAGCCCTTCATTCATATGCACAACTTGTGAATCTACGATGTTTACATAATATATTTTATTATTAAATACGAGCCTCTTTTATAATCATGACCATTCGTGCGGCCTTCAAGACATTAATACAAAATCGCCGACTCAATGCTCGGCCGTGACCTGGACAAACATTAAATAGCTTGATCGAATTATGTTTTGTGGATAGATTCGTATTGCCTCTACGGCACATTATAAGGGGATGACTAGTATCACTATTTCCACCAATAAAATACCAAAACTTTGAGCGTCACAACGGTAAATCTTACGTTCCAAATTAATTTTAATTTCAACAAAAGAAGTAAATACATAAAGAAAAAAATCAATGATTTCTTTCTTCTCATTTCATTTCATTGCATCATCATAAGGTAGAGTTCCCAGCGAAGGTTGAACTCGCGATCCCTGTTTTACAAGACCAGAGCTTTGCCACTGAGCTGTAGCAGCGTACAGATTGGCTCAGTTAGCCGATTCAAGCCAGATATTTTGAAGCATTTTAGCTCGTACGCGGCTAGCCACTATGCTCGTTTATTACCTTCGACAGGAATTGCAACCACGGGCACAGCTCTTCGTCCTTTTTATTTCTTTTCTGAATTGTTCGCCCTGACACCTACTAGCAAAAATTAGGCTCTCCCTGGATATGCAATATGGAAATGCTTAGTCGTTTTTGAGAGCTCGGAGTAGAACGTTCTAGGGAATTCTCATCACCAAAGTCGAGGAATGCAACCAGTTCTGTGCGTTTCAGACTATGAGAATCGACTCACAATAATGCACGGAAAACTTCGAGTTTTAAATTAAATCTGTGCAGCTTCAAAAGTGAGGCACTAGAAGCCGATGTAATGCGCAGATTAACAAAAAACCGATGCTGCCCTGGATTCGCGCAATCGGATGACGGCCCACTTTGTGGTGTCCAAAAGCCTGCAGAACGTTTCACCCGCCGTCGCGTGGGCCCCAACTGCCATATTGATATCACGTGACTCGGGCACCGTGGCGTCACACTTCAACTCTGCGCTCAGGTGATCCCCTCTGTGTCTTCGCCAATGTTTTAATTTCGGTCCTTAGATTACCTGATCTGAAAACTTTTATCACGCTATGTGAAAATTTTTACTAGGGATAAACTGATACACCACAGGCACGCAGTCCATCTTACGAGAAAATCAAGTCGCTCATTGAACCTAACGAATAGCCATGGGCTTGGTGAAACAAAGAGGAAGGAAGTCGTTCCATCCGTATATTATTTAATAAAACACCACGGACCGTCGAAAAATGGGCGTTGGTAAACGCTATTTATACATGAAACCTAGGTGTCATAATATTTCGAAATAATTAAAATGACACACGCTACAACTGCATTAATAAAATATCAATATTTTTCCAAATATTTTTTCATGTTTTATTCTATTTTAGAGCGCAGCTCTTAGGCGGCCGTTTCCGGATTGAGCGGCGCCGGCGTCGGCGTAACCGCACGGTGCATTATGGGAAATGTCCCATAATGCAGCGCATCCTTCCTGCTACTCCTCCTCTTGAGGAGGAGGAGTAGCAGGAAGGATGAGGAGGTCAAAAGGAGGGGAGGGGTATACCCTTCCCTCTGTACCCTTCCCTCCTCTTCCTCAAGAGCTACTCTAATTCGGCGTTAGAGGGTGTTGGAAACGTCTTTCATTTTTTCGGTCCGCATCCCAGAGAGTTCACAGTGGTCAGTTACAACACTCACGAATTCAAAAAGGAAAAACCGGAAGCCGCCAGTGAGGTTTGAACTCACGACCCCTGGTTTACGAGACCAGTGTTCTACCACTGAACTATAACGGCTTTTTTTTTTCCTTATTGCCTGTTTTGACAATTGCACCAAGTACGCACATGAGAGTGTTAAAAGAGAAACCGACAACCTCCGCTAGACCAGCGCGGTTACATTTAAAATCGTTTAAGGCACACCAGCTTTTTTAGAAGCGGCAACCAGTCAGGGGGTTCAGGCTGTGCCGCAAGAACTGTTCGAATGTATGCCAGGCTCTCAACAAAGTTTTCTCGCACTGAGCGTACATCGACGTCCGCATGGCGCACAGCCATTCTCGTTTTCCAAATACTGTGAAGACCGAGTACCATAATCATGTCGTACGGAACCCCACCTTCATTTTCGAAAGGCAAAAACCGAATACCGAACGGTGTTACAGGAAAATCCTTTTTTGATGTGCGCTGGAGAATATCCCAATAAAAAACTGCGTCCCAGCATTCGATTAAGACATGCTCCATGGTCTCTGGTCTTTTACAGAGCAGGCAGTTGGTTGTCCATGGAACAAATATCCCCCTACTCTCGAGCCACGACTTCACAGGGAGTGTTCCGCTGTGTAGTCCAAAGAAAAAGGATTTAACCGCTGGTCTTATCGGCATTCTTTTAACTCTTTTGAGTACATCCTGACCCGTTCCCTCCGAACACAGAGATCTGTAAAGGGGTACGGGCAATAAGACGTCAACTAAATCTTTACACAACCTCTTTCGCGTTACATTAGTCAGGTATTCTAAAGAAAAACGCACCTTCAACATCTTAAAAGATAGAAGAACTTCTCGTAGATAACCACGGACACTGCCACTCGCTTCGGTACTCGAGGACACCACAAACTCTGGTAGAATATTTCGCATTCTTACATGGATAACTGTGCGTAAAAAACCATCATTTTGATCACGGGAAAAAATAAATCGAGACACAATTTGTCAGATAAACAGGTGAGACAGTCCTAACCCACCGCATCGCAGTGAACGGAACAAATTCGTGCGGGAAGAGCGCTCCCAAACTGATCCCCAAATAAAAACTGCAAATACTCTGTGTATCTTTTGCACGTTGATACGCGACATAGCCAGCGCTTGTAACACATACCACACTTTCGCTATCAAAAAAATATTACATACAGTAGCCCGTGCAAACATAGAGAGTTCATGAACCTTCCAACTTTCCGCTTTTGTCCGGACCTTCTCCGTCTCCTCGTTCCAATACCGCGAGCTGTCTCGATAATATTCGAGCGGCACCCCGAGATACTTGACTGGCAAGGCCGTCCACTGAATGTTCAAAAAAACACTAGGCGTCGCGTCCCAGTCACCATGCCAAAAACCAGCACATTTTCCCCAGTTAATCAGACTACCCGATTTTTTGCAAAAAGAAGATGCAACAGTGACCACCTCGCGCACGCTCTCTCGATCTGTACAAAAAACGGCAACGTCGTCCGCGTACGCCAGAACTTTCACCTCGCTTGACTCGATTCTAAAACCATTAATTCTTTCGTTTTGAATAAGTCGCAAACAAAAAGGGTTCTAAATAAATAGCAAAAAGCAAGAGCGACAGTGGGCAACCTTGCCTCACAGAACAGCGGACGTCGACACTCTCACTAACATTCTTATTAACAATGAAGCACGTAGTACAGTTCTTTTAAGCCATTTTGAGACCATCTAGGATAACACTACCTACATTAACATACTCCAGAATATTGAAAAGAACTTGATGCGATACGCGGTCGAACGCTTTCTCCAGGTCAAGCTGCAACATTGCAACTCGACTGGAGAAAGCGTCGCAGCATTCTAAAATGCTTCTCGCGACATGTATATTCGTACAATTGGTACGCCCTTTTATACCACACGTCTGATGTGGCCCCACTAAGCATTTAATCACGGACTGTATTCTTTGAGCCAGGACCTTCATGTAGATTTTGTAGTCCACATTCGCTAGACTTATAGGTCTGTAGGATGCCACGGACAAAAGTTTGACGGGGTCATCGCTCTTGGGAATAAGGACAGTGTGTGTTCTTAAAAAGGATGGCAGCAAAATATTTAAATCATAGGCCTCGGTTAGCACATAATAAAGGGCATTTGCTGATTCCCATTTAAACATTTTGTAAAACTCGAAGCCTAGGCCGTCAGGACCGGGTGTCTTTCCTGCGCTTAACTCGTCAATGGCCCGCACTATTTCGCGGACACTAATCGGCGCTTCCAAGCTGATACGAACATGCTCCTCTAGCTTGGGCATTAGCAGCAAAAACTCGTTGCCGAAACCGTCTTGTAATGGTGCGCAGTGCCCAAGTAACTCGCGATAGTGTTCGACAAACGCCCGTTGAATTGTTCTCTTATCACGCGTTACCGAGTGGCCGTAGCTGATTTCGTTTATCTCGTTCTGCCGCGCGTACCTCTGTTCGTCACTTAGCGCGCGCTTTGTCGGCTTTTCGCTGCACCAAAGTCTTTCGGATCGCGCACGCACGACGGCCCCTCTGTAACGTTCTGCGTCAATAAATTCCAACTGGTTCTTGATGTTTCTTATTTCCAGCGCGAACTCGCCGGGCAGAACGCTTTCTTCGCTTAAAAGAATGTCCAATTCACGCCTGAGCTCTTTCTCCTTCCTCTGTCTCTGGTGGTTGAGTAAACTACTTCTTTCTATGGCTTCCTTTTTCCTTTTCCTTTTTACTTCCTTTTTAAACAGTTCCCACTTGACCCCCCACTTCATTTGATCATTATATTTTAACTTCTCAAATAAACTGTTAACTGTACTTTTAAAAACCTCATCCAGAACAAGACTCCCGTTTGATATCTACAGCGACCAATTCCACTTTTGCCTTCTGGCTTTCTTTCCAAGGCTGAACATTACTAACGCGTGGTCACTGAACCAGACAGGCTGAACAGTATATTGGTCACATAACTGAGCGAGATCAAGCAAAATGTAAGCTCTATCGAGTCGGGCATGACTGAAACCCTGAAAATGAGTAAACTGAACCTTGCCTGTGGAGGCAAGGCGCGCGACGTCTTCCAATTCATTTTGAGCAATAATATCACTTAAATAAATGGCACTCTGGTCGCGAGCAGGGACTTGATCCACACGATCCTCTGGCGCGCACACACAATTAAAATCTCCTAAAAGAAGAATCATTCTTTCACTTTCAAGGTACACCCTTATACCTTCAAAAAAAAGCGTTTCGCTCACTGTCGCGATATGGCGCATAAACGCAAATTACACGCCACTCGATATTCGAAAAAGAAAAATCACAGTACACAAAACGACCAGATGTGCACGAAACCACAGCCGTCTCTGTGATGCCAATCGACCCCCTGACAAACCAACTGAATGTGCAACGCATACATTAACACGAGATCGAAAAGGTTGCACCATGTGGTCAGTCTGTTCCTGGCTTTCTACTTTCGTTTCTTGGACGGCGACAATACCGAGCTCGTTGTCCGCGAACAGTCGGCTAAGCTGGTATTGTCGGCGCCTCGCTGCCATCCCGCGGACGTTTATCGTGGCAATGCGTAAGGGCGCTTCTAATCTTAGTGCCACTCCAGGAGGAGAGAGACCGCATGGTGCTTACCCCGGGTTCGGAGCCGTGTATTGCGTCTCGACGAAAAACTAGCGTCCGACTGTCCACCACGCATACCCCGAGGCCTCAAGCTAGCCACGGTCGGACACTCACGGCGGTGGCTTGACCACTCTTGCATCGTCGCCAGGGACCTTCGGCTTGACGTTGAGCCGTGGCCTCCTGAAGGGGGCCGCCTTTGGAGGTGGCTCTTCGTGGTTTGACACACTGGGCCCCGTGCTGGCGTCCTCGTGAGTCCTTTTGTTGGTAAGGCCACTTGCCGAGGCCTCTACGTCAACTATGGATCCGTCAACGGCAGAGTCCTTAACGACGCTGATTTCTGCGCCGCTCGGTGTAACGTTCTCTGCCGTAGGAACCTCTGACCGCCTAACTTGCCTCGTAGCGTCCGTACCGGGTGCTGCGTCAACCGTGCCTTTCGTCCCGTCACCTTCAGGTACTGGTGTAACGTCCGCTTTTGGGGCTGCCCTGTCGGAAGTACCCGAGGTGGCCTCCTCGGCATCGGCCACGTCCATGAGGTGCTCCAAGTTATCGTCGCTCCCCACGGGTCCTGCGACGCTTGCGTAGGTTCGGACGCACTGGTTCTCGTCGTGGCCAAAGCGACGGCAGAGCGCACAGCGCGGTACTCGGCACTCCCTCCGAATGTGGCCCTTGCCCTTGCACCGTAGGCAGAGCGGGGCTCGGCCCGGCACCACTACTAACGCTAGGTCGCCGGCGATACGCAGTTGATGGGGGAGGTCGTCCACCGTGACACCAGGCCCCAACTTGAGGGACACCGACCGCGTTGTCGACCCCATGTCCGGGCATCCTGGGACGCGCCACTTGTCTCTTGTGATTCCTGTCACTTTTCCAAAAGGCGCCAGGGCCGCCTGTACCTCTTCGTCAGGGACGTGATGAAGCAGCCAGTTGAGCTTGAGCCGGGTGCCCTGGTTACTCGGGTCCACCACGACGCAGCGGCCGTCCTTGACTTTGAAGTTTGCGACGGCTAGCAACTTCTTTTTCCCCTCGGTGCTCTTGAAGGTGACAGCCCAATCGTGATTGTACTGATACGCCCCCAAAGCGAGCACCCCTGGGAGAAGTGCCACACGTGCAGGGGCGTCCCGAAAATGCTCAAGACGATCGGGCCGAGCTTTCGTGTCGGCATGCAAAAATGCCGTGTGTAGAACAGATGCTCCTGATGGCAGCGACGGCAAAATGATTTCATACTCCTGTGATGCAGCGTCAGCACTCCTGTCACCGCGGCCCGACTGGGCCGCTGAAACCGCTCCGACGGAGCTCATGATAAGAACGTCCGACGCGCTCGGCAGCCGGAAGTCGAATCAGCTATAACGGCTACGCTTCTAAGCCTTGCGCTGGAGAAACTATGGCTTTGACGTCATTCCTAGAACCTAATACACTTTCAGGAGGACATGATAGAAGTCGCGCGTCCTGAAGTATGTTTCTACAGTACCATAGTACTCGTTCCCAGAATTGTATCCTTGAAAGTTTTTTTTCAAAGATTGAAGAATATCAGCACACTCGTTTCACATTAAGGTAAGATTGTCAGGCAAAAAAAGGACCAACAAAGTCCGCAGAAAAGTTACAAAAAGTTATATACGGCGTTTTTTTTATATATATAACATACTTTAAGATACAACACTCACTTGACATAAACGTTGAGGGATGCGCGTCGCAGAACTTCTTCGGGAGTGAATGATTGACTGTCACAGAGCTGGTAGAGACTCTCCATGACTTTGCGATGGGTATAAACAATAGAAGAAAGATATATGATATTTTTAGAGAGGTCAACAACCGTGTTTCACACGTAAAACTTAAGAAAGAAATCACAAACATTATAAGTGAAGGTCTTATTGAATCTTGGATTGAGGACAATCTACGATATCGGTTCCTATTCGTTTGTTAAGGAGCACACGCACCTCGACCTGTTTAGGTACTGTCTAATGTCCCGAAAGGTTCTGTCTTGGCCCCACTTTTATTTTTGCTCTAAATGAACGACATTGTCAAAGGCAATGTCGTTAAAGCGTAATATATTACGTTTTACCAATGATTGTATTATCTAACGTGAAATACCAAGGTAAGATGACCAAATTCAATTAAACTAATATCTGAAGAAGGTAGCCGATGGGTGCGATATCTTGAAGCTGACTCTATTTTCAAATAAAAGTGTTTCTATGTGTCTAACCAGAGTAAAATTATACTCTTGGGCTTTCGTACAGTATTAATTCAGTAGGGTCGCGCAAAGTTACTGAATATAGGTATCTTAGTATTATATTAGGATCGGACCTGAGCTGGAACGCACAAGTTAAATACGTAGCGAAGACCTTGTAAAATTAGTCTCTCTGAAAAGAACGTTAAAGTATTCACCTCACCAAATAAAGCTTATAGAATACTCCACTATTGGTCGTCCAGCACTAGAATACGCAAATATATTCTTGTTCTCACATGCGCATAAGAATATAAGTATCATGGAAAGAGTCCAGCAAAAGGCAGTTACATTTGTTCATCACAAATACAGCCGTTTTCATTCCATAACAGAATTACTAAAAATGTTGGTTTATTAACCATTGTTGATGGCGCGAAACTGGGTAAACTGACATTTCTCCTCCTTTCAAAGGACTCATTTAAAATTTCTAAAACCAAGTTTTTTCCAAGCTTCACGAAATTCTGAACATATAGCCAAAGAGAGTACCACGCTAATAAGTGAAAGCGGTGTTTTCCGTGCAATGAACAAAACCGAAAAATGTAGACAACTTAAGTTTTATTTTTTACGAAGCAGATCTATTTTACCTCTTCAACTCATATGAAAGAGAAAAATAACTTCTTAATTTCCACCTATAATCTACAAAGGGGAGGGTTGTGATACAAGAAAATTCTGCTTTCGAATTGGAGCGTGATTACTTTATAACTTGTCCTTTTATCTCGTCCCCAAAAGTTGAAGCCGCCAGTGAGGATGGAAATCACGACCCCTGGTTTACAAGACCACCCTGCCACTGAGCTATAGCGGCTCTGCGGTATTGGCATTTAACCGGAATAAAAACAGCTCGTTGAAAGCATTTTAGTTCAGATGGGGGCAACTTCTTTTTATGCTGAATACCCCTTGGAAAAATTCACAACAAAGCTTACCTCTTGTGCTTTTGTTTTTTGTCAACGATTTGTCGTGACACCTGCTTGCTTCAATTTCCATTTCTCCCAGATAAGTGGCCTAATTTGTGTTTCGACAAAAACAATATTCTGAAGGAATGACTTTTGGAACATCTATTGGCTTGGCAGTACAAAAAGTTCACTCTGGTCCCGTGTGGAATGCACACCGGGAATATCATGTCAATGGATCAAATTTATGAGTTTTGAATATTCCAATGATTACACTGCTACTCTTCCCAATACGCTCATATCAGAGAAGGTTGTGTTCAGACCGACTATCTTGAACATGACGGTAAACCTGTTTGTAAAAAAAAAAGAGGATTGTGTTACGGTTAACGATTCGCTCCCACAAGCCTTTGACTTATTTTGGTTGTGACGTGGTTCAATGAAGAGGCTCCCACCAAAGTAGACATAATATCGTGCTTTAAACTTAGTAATCGCTCTCTTGCTTCAAATTTCAAAATAAGCAGAGGTCAAAATCCTCCCTCGTGCCGCTGGTAGTTATGTGGAACTGTAAATAAGTTGACTGACGATACTGTATATAGGTTGTATCTCAAAAAATTGGTATGCCGACGAAATATAAGTAGTATTATTCACAGATAACTATAGATAGAAAACTAGCTACAGCGAGAAGCAAAAGGACAGATATCAGTTTGATAAGACCACATTCATCGACTCTGGAACGTATTGAGTGACGTTTTTGCACCGAGGTGACCGAAGAACGTGCATGAAGAGTGACAAAATTGCACTCAAAAACGTACCTGAGTAAAAAGTTCGAAATAAAAAACTTGAAATACCTACATACGGTGGCCGTGCAATGTCCAAAGCACTCTGATTGGATCAACATCCACCATATGTCCGCAGGCGGGGGTCGGCCGCGAAGGCATCACCACTCTTGTCGGGGGCTTGCTTTGGGCTTTTTCTCCTGTTGAGGCACGCCTCAAATAGCATAGAAATGTAGGGGAGCCCGGAGGTCGCCGCCGAAACTCTGCCTGAAAACGGCGATAAACCTATCTCGTCCTTTGGCACTTCCCGTAACAAAGAACAACCTTCACTTGCTCGTTGAGAACCAAGCGCACCATGAACATGACGTAAACCCTAAAACAGCAGGAATGAAAGATGCAGACAAGAAAAAAGATGCTGTAACAACCAGACAGTGCAAAGAAGACGGCGACATGTAGCTGAAGATAATTGTCGAAAGAACAAGACAACTCATTTGGTTTGTCTTTATTATTAGCTTTATTTGTAGAATAAAGTTGCAATGACAATTCGTGCAAAAAAAGGGGGCATCCCCTTTCGTTGAGAAACGTCCTTTGCTATTGCCGAGGTCAAGAAACGCGAACTACGTGGCCCCTTGCTGAAAGCCTGTGTTACAGAGTGTCCAACTAGTTCATCAGGGTCACGTCGTTCATGGGCTGCGTTTGCAATGCGAGTTGCAAGAAGGTGACCAACGCGCTGATCGTCTGCAAGCGTTGCTGCCTTTCTGCTTGCGTTCATCTTCCATCGTTTTGTCGCGTATGCGCACTTGCGACCAATCTGCGCTGGACGAACGCTCCACCACGGGCGTTCGCCGTTAAATTGTAAACGGTCCTCGTTGTTTTAGATGGAGCATCTCTACACTCTAGGCTCCCTAGCCGCCTGCAGCCTTACGTGCCGCCATCTGTCAGTTGCTGAGCAAATCAGACCCCTTTCATTAGCAGACGGCCGCAGTAGGTAGGCTGTGACTGTGTGCTTTCTTTTACTGGTCCTTCTTCTTTTTGCACCATAAACCAACTCGCCCAACTTCGCACCTTGTTGTAGGTAGGCATTTTACGTCTTTCACATCTAACTTATTAGTCATGTAAGTTTGTTCCGAAACTCTTTATGCCCTTAATCCAAATTCTTCAGCCACCTCTGAACAATATCTTTGCTCAATACGTCCACACAAACCAACTTGCGGTCTCTTCAAACAGCCATAGATTAACTTTGCGTCACGCTGCATACTACTATCGAGAGTCAACTATCGATATAGGCAACCATTGCTAGGCAACTAGCGACAGCTGCGTTTGAATGAACGATCAGAAGTTCAGGAAGTAAGCTTCTAGAAAACATTCACCTTCTAGACGTCCCTTCTAGAACAACCTTCTAGAAAACAATAGTGTTGAGAATGATATGCATAGACAAGAGTTGACACAATTAGAAAACATTCCATTTTGCCAATAAAAACATATCGGTAGTCCCTTCTTGCTTCGCCACATATCTGTCTTCAGCATTTACGAAGTTGTGCCTTGTCTGCCTCCGTTGATATCTTTTCCGATCCGGTCAGTGTTTACCCATCTCTGGTTAAGCATGAAAATAACGTAAGTACAGAGGACTACAAAAATTGGTCCTGCCCTGACTGTTAAAATGTAATCTAAGATAGCTTTTTCATTTATTTTTTTTTTTTTATTGAGCTTGTTTTTGCTATTTTAGTTTTCGATACCTCTTGAGCAGTGGTTCTAAAATGGAAGTCCGCGGACCCTTTGGGGTCCCCGAAGGCATCCTAGGGGTCCGCGAAGCCCTGACTCGTCAGTCAAGCCCTGCAATAAAAGTTGTCTTTTATGCCATTGAGAAGAAACGTTCCAATTTTCGGGTGAGTTTTCTCGTGTGTATGTTAATGAGAGAAGTCGACTTCACACCTGCCCTTAGTTGTATTCACTTATTAAATCATTATCATAATTAACCTAAATTTTTGCCTTCCCCTCACCTTGAATGGGGTTCTCCATCATCTCCGCTGATCCACGAGGGGTCCCCGAAACATCAATGGCTGAGAACCACTACTCTAGATATTTAAGACAGTATTCGTGAGACACAAAAACACATGGTTATAAAAAATTTTGAAATTTAATATTACAAGTGCGTGTGACATTCGTGTTTTGCAGATCACAAATTTTCTGAAATCTCCTTTTGAAGTCTTCACCTCTGTAAAGTATATGTATAAGTTTAGTTAAATATCCTGACTAACTACCCCGCTTACTCCGGAGGAGGCAAGTTTGGGTTCTTTTTTGTAATTTGCCATTTTTTTGCTGTTTGGCTATATTGATAAAAAAATTATATTTTATTTGAAATAACGTGACAATTTTTTGTCTACTTTCGTTGAATATTGATTGCACCTTTGATAAATAAGAGTGGGACAGAACCGATTCGTGGTCAAACAAGGTCTCGGGTAGCGTTTTTTTGTTTTTGTTTTTTTTCTTTTTTTTTTTGGATAGTGTTTGTTTTTGTTACTTTAGTTTTCGATACCTCAAGAGATATAGGACAGTATTTTGTGACATAGAAATATATTGTTATGAAATATTTTGCAGTTTAATATAACAGAATGAAAGCCGTTTACAGCTCCCTGTAACGCCGAGTGGGAGCGCAGCTCTTGAGGAGGAGGGGGAAGGGTACTGAGGGGAGGGTATACCCCTCCTTTCTCCACCTCCCCTCATGGGGGTCACGTGACCTCGGGGGGAGGGTGGGGGGACCACGCGCTCTTACGGTTACGCCGACGGCGACGCCGACGCCGCTCAAGCCGAAACCGGGCGCCTAACAGCTGCGCTCTAAAATGTGTCTGAAGGTTCCTTATGAGTTTTTGAAACGGGGGCTGGTGCAAAAATGAGTAACGATTAGTACGCCTGCCGGGTATATATGTGTGCACTTTTCCAATAAACTTTAGTTGAGAGTGCGCCCTGTCTTGCTGTTTTTCTTCGTGTCGGTGTATTTTTCGGCGCTTTTCGACCGTAAAAATGTTTTAACTCACCCATATAAGCACCTTGTTTCAGAAACGTCCTTTCAAAGTCTTCACAGCTGAAAAGTAATAATCAGCACTATGCTGGAATATGTATAAATAAATAAAAAGAGCTTTTTCTATGTTCTATAATATTTATTTAAAGAAGGAGCTGGCGTTAAGGATGTTTCAGCTCTGGGACTATACTGGGCGGCTATAGCTACTAGAACTGAGACGAAATCAATTGTTTTTAGCTAATGAACCAAAATTTAATCAATTAATATTTTAGAGCGCAGCTCTTAGGCGCCCGTTTCCGGCTTGCGTGGCGTCGGCGTCGCGGTCGGCGTAACCGCGAGGTGCATTATGGGAAATGTGCCATAATGCACCGCGCGAGACCCTCGTGACGTCACGAGGGGGAGGAGGGGAAGAGGAGGAGAGGGGGAAGAGGAGAACAAAGGGAGGGAGGAGGAGGAAGGCGAGGGGACGAGAAGTGCGAGGACGGAGGGAGGAGGAGGAAGGGGAGGGGAGGAGAGGGGGAGGAGGGAGGAGAAAGAGAGGAGGGGAGGAGCTTGAAGGATGAGGGGAGGAGGACGTGGAGGAGCAAGAGGAGGGGAAGAAGGAGGTGTGGAGAAGGGAGGAGGGGTATACTCTCCCCTCAGTACCCTTCCCTCCCTCCTTTTCAAGGGCTGCGCTCTAATTCGGCGTTACAGGGTGTTGCAAACGTCTTTCACTTTTTAAATATACACTATTCAAGGCATATTTAGTTTGATAAGGGACGCCAGACGTTACTGTAGTCTAGCCCTTCCATAAAATTTTAATAAAGAAATTCGTACTGGCCGTTTAGGGAGCGCAAATTGGTGACAGTATACAATAGTTCACTCTCAATAGTGTTCTTTGTATCAGATCTGATATTTATGTCCAGTTTTAGCCAGCTGTGAAGAACAGTCTGGCAATCTCAATAAACCAGTTTTCGTTACAAGACAAACTCGATGCATGGTATCAAAAGTGGCTATACTTCGTCTCACCGTATGATGGACAAAGGGCAAAAGCTACGGACCCCCAGATCCAATCACGAGCCACTTAGACATTGCGTGGTATTGCGCCTTGATGTACGGATCAGTGCCCGCGTCTCGGATCACTAATGGGGTGGGCGGACAGTTGTTCGAACCGAATAGCAGTATATAAGTGAATATTTTTAAATTGCAAAAAATTCCGCGACGTTGATGTCGCGGTTTTTGACGTAGCTTTTTTGTGTTCGCAGCATTATTCGTCCACTACTAACCAATGCTAGGCAAGTGATAGTTTGGCGTGGAACGTGATTGGACCTGGCGGACCGTGGCTTTGGCCTTTTGTCCATCCTAAGATAAAAGAAAGTATATAGTCCCCCAAAAAGGGAGGTAAACTAAGAAAGCCGAACCATGGACGTGCTCAAGCCTCCTGAGGGCCTGAACCTGACAGGAAATCTAGTGGAGAACTAACAACGGTTCAGACAACGTGGGGAACTGTGCCTAGGAGCGATGGAGACCACCAAGCCAACTGATGAACAAAGACCAGATATTTCGCTTCATGTGGCGGGACCCAATGGCGTAGGAGTGTACAAACCATTTATTTACCTTCGCGCCTGAAGAAACACAGGACTACCAGACAGTACTGAAATAATTTGCAGCGTATTGCATGCCCCGGAAAAATGAAACCTATGAACGGTACGTTTTTCGTTCACGAAAACAAGAAAGTGGTGAGCCGTTTGAGCGTGCTCGTGCGAGAGCTACAATTAAAAGTTAAATTGTGCAACTTGTCGACCTTGTCGGACTCCACGGTACGAGATCAAATCGTATGTGGGGTAACGGACAAAAAATTGCGAGAGCGTTTGTTGCGCGAAGAAGTTCTGACGTTGTAAAATACCATGCAGCTTGGAAAGGGATTTGAGGTTCTTCAGGCACAAAAATTAAACTCTCGACGGTCCCCGACGTGTCGACTTAGTGGACGAAAAGAAGAGAGCGGACATGCGTGGCCGGAAAGTCCAACTGACGGGAAACAATTGTCCCCAGTGCGACCGGAAGCACGACCCAAGGAAGTGTCAGGCATGAAACAAAAAGTACAAGTGCTGCAGGATGAATAACTTCGCCATGTGCTGCGAAATGAAGGCGTTACGTTAAAGGGACCATGAAATGACCTTTTTTTTTTGTCAGATAACTTTTACATTAAACTGTCAATGTTCACTGAATGCCGAACAGATATCCGTTTTTGTCTCGGTTTATTAACTTCTACACAAAAAATAATGAAATATCGACATTTTCTTTCTCTCGAACTGACGCAAAACAAGCTGCGGCATAATTTTGACTTTCGTGACGTACCCTGTTTCCGGAACCGGAAGTTCTCTTGGCAGTAGGAGAATGGGAGCATTAGCGGCAGTTAGCGGCGGCGAGTGGGCGGTGTGTTGGTAGGTTTTACAGCGCTGATGGCGCTGATGCCACCGATGAATTTTCCGAATCGGCGCCTCTCATCGCCGATTTCTCATCGCGATAGCCATGGACGCATCGCAGCTGAGCGAGATTCAATTAGATATGTTGCTCTACAGCGACAGCAAGGGGACTAGTCCCATACGCCGGTATGCCTGTTGGGAAGTGCGGCAAGTCTTCCGGTGAACACTCCAGAAGTCAGCCACAACTGTCATTGTTGGTAAAAAGCGGCCCGTGCAGGAGGTGTTGGCTCGTGTCAGTCGTTTACAAAGTGACGTAGATAGAGACAAATGGCCGCGGCGTTTTTCGCGGCCTCGGAGATGTAGGAGCGAGTCGACGTTAAAAAAAGATACGTTTGAACTACGATAGTGTCAGCAAGAGCCACGTAAATACCTGTTCACACTCGGAGCGGACGCGCGCGTTTGATGGAAGTGCTGTATTCGCGCTGTTGGTAACCGCTTCGGGACCGATTTTTTACGATTGCAACTAGATACTGACGGCAAAGGAAGGTTGGACCGGCATTGCACGTAGCTCCCACAAACTGTTATAGCTCGACAGTGACGTGCAGTCTGTCAGAATAAAAATGGCATACTAATAACAAAGTGCGCATACCGTGTTACGAAGGTAATCCATACGGCGTTTATTTGAGCTCTATATCCCACAAAACAAGAAGATAGAATCGACGAGAGCCCCTTTTCGACGACAGTGTTTGTCAACACTGCCTTGGAAAACAACGGGAAGAAATTGGCCTCACCCCTTAATCAAATTGAGGTCACCGATCAAAATACGGGAAGGGTCCACAAGGGTCGCGCGGGCATATTCCATCCAGCACGCCAGCCGGTCGTGGGCAGACGGTCTTGGCCAAGTACCGTCGAAGCAACGCTGCGCCGGAGTCGGAGTGCCTGCTTCGGAGTGCCTGCTAGGCCTATCTGCCGAGTTCGCTTGTTCGCGGGTCGGTGAATTCGTGGCCGTTCTGTCTTTTCTCGGGTGTTTGTGGATCCAGCGTTCTTGTTCGTCGTAATCTGTTTAAAGTACTTTTTTCTTGCTGCTGGAAGTCGGGACGCGCGAGAAGAACATGTAGAAAAATAAACGCCCCTTCTTCGTCGCGGCCAAGTAACTGATTTAAAAGGTTAAAAAGCGCAACACAGCAAGGACAATAAAGACACGAAGACGACAGGACGGGCGCTAACTCAGAACTGATTTGATTAGAAACAACACTGTCACTTTATACACAAGATCGTATGCCAAACCCATACTGCAACCAATCACCGCTCTCACAAGCAGCTATCTAGAAACATTACTTCTTTCTGAAGCAAAAAGAGAGACGGCATGCTAACGCATTTGTCATCTTTCTTTTTGATATAAAACGCCTCTATAATCTCTCCCTCGGTCTTATCTTTTGATTTCTTTAAAAACTTTGTTTCAGCCAAAAGTGGCTTACAGTCAGCACATCGCCTGCAGTGGTCTGCCAGGTGTCCCTCCGCGTTGTTCTGCACAGAAAGATTATGCTCGCGTGCCCTATCGTTAGAACAGCGCCCGGTTTGTCCAATATAAACTTTTCCACATCTTAATGGAATCTCATAGACAACATTGGTCACACATTCCGTGTACTATACAGCGTGCTTTTTTGAAGAGTGTGTTTTTTTTTCTGCCGTGTAAGTATCGAACAGATTTTTGAGAGCTTGCAAGGGGCTGAAAAAACAACATTTACATCGTATCTACTAGCTATCTTTTTAATGCTGTGAGACACTTTATGCCAATAAAAAATCACATGTACACGTCTTTTAACTTTATTTGTCTGGCCGCCCCCTTGTAAGTTAGTTTTTTTTTTTTTTTTTTGAAGTAGGCTCTTACAGCAGCTCGAAATTAGGTTAGGTGGGTACCCTACGTTTTTTAGCCTTTTTACTTGCTGAGCAAAACTGATGTCCATCTGATGTTTGCAACGTTTTGCAAGAGCTGCCGGAAGACATGTTAACGCGATTCCTCTCTTGACCAGTTTGGAATGTGCACTTTTGTAAGAAACAAGGCTTTTCTTAGAACGCGGGCTATACCTCCAACAAACATGGTCGTTGGAAAACATGACCATAAGGTCCAAAAACCGAATGCAGTTCAGCACGGGCATTTCCCATGTAAACTTAAGTCCACCTGACGCTTCTTTAAAAGCTTTAACGATCCCCGCAACAACCTCATCCAAACCCAAATTTGTGTCTAAAATTACAAGATAATCGTCAACATATCTTAAGACTTTAACTACATGCAATTCAGGTAGGCATTCCAAAATGCGTCTGTCTAATGACGCTAAAAATATGTTACATAAAACAGGGGCAACCGACGAGCCAATACAAACACCAGATGTCTGTACAAAGAAACGCTCATTGTAACTGACGGCAGTGGACTGGAGGTAAAAGACCAACAACTCTAAAAAATGTTCTCTACTAACTCCCGCGACACTTTGAAAGTTTACCTCTCCCGACTCGTCTATCCTATTCCGAACAGCTCGGAGTAACCCGTCGTGAGGCACAGAATAATAGAGGTCCTCAACATCTACAAAGAAAGCCGAGAGGGCATTTTTACACCCCTCTCTAAACACGTCAATCACTTCATCCGAGTTTCGTACAAGGAAAGGGGCCCTTAAAGCCAAGGTTGCCAAACTGCGCTGTAGATGACGGCTAACCATAAACTGCCACGTGTTCTTCTCACACACAATGGCTCGGAAGGGACAATCAGGCTTATGCGCTTTTCCTGTGAAGAACACTTCCAAGAAATTACTTTCCGCTTTTTCGGCTGCTTTCCTCACACTTTCCAGGTTCAAAACTTTTAGCATCTTAAGAGCCTGAGTTTTTTGCGATTTCGGATGGAACTTGATTTCCCTGAAATTCTTAGCAATCGCTGTCAACGCCCTCTCTTGGAAAAAACCTTTCGGCAAAAGAACGAAACCGCCCTCCTTATCAGCCTGGACTAGGAATAGATCATTTTGTTTTAAAAAAACCCACAACTTTTTCGAAAGGAGGCTTCGTCCTACGAAGGTGACTCGCAATGTCTTTGAGGAAGTCCACACCATCGCCAATCGCACGCTCTTTGTGCTGTTCACCGGCACGATCGGCCACTCGTCGAACCATGGCGAGCAGTTCTGGTCGCGTCGTAGATGGCTCGAAGCTGAACTTTGGGCCTTTCTGTAGAACTTCCTTGACTTCCGCTGGAAGAGTAGCACTTCCCAAAAGGGTGACGTTGTCGGTTGTCTGTTGTGTATAAAAGTGACAGTGTTGTTTCTAATAAAATCAGTTGTGACTTAGCGCCCGTCCTGTCGTCTTCGTGTCTTTATTGTCCTTGTTGTGTTGCGCTTTTTAACCTTTTAAATCAGTATGAACCAACTCGCCTAAACACAAGTTTTAATTCAAGTAACTGAGCCCAACGCTGTCGGCCCGTCGGCCCTACCGCCCCTGCTTCGTTTACCACACGATAGAGGGCGCTTGGCTCTCAGCATTATCAAATTTGGCAATTTTCGTCACATTTCTAATTATGCTACAAAATGTGGATCTGAATATTATTTAACAAAACTTTTAGGAAACATTCGCCGGCTATTTATTGTTTACGATCGCGGTGCTGGTGAGGTAGGCTCTTACCCAATAGGCGACGTGGATTCGGCTGTCGTGCAGCGATTCCGCGGATGCGTCGCAGTGAAAAGGCACAGAGCTTTCGAAGGAAAGAAGGCGCAAAAGAGTCCAGTTTTCTTTTAAAACTTCTATAACAAATAATTTTTTGTCTCCCTATTTTTGTGTTTTTGTGTTTCTTTTCACTTTTCACACCTTTTACGACTTGCGGTGTATGAAATTCGATTTCAGAATCGTTTCATGGTCCCTTTAAGAAAATGAACAGGACGGCAGCGACATCGCCGTTCTTGAAATGAGCACATAGAAGACTCAAAAAGGAGATGAGCTGCCGGTCAAAGTCCTAGTAGCCAACAATGAAGTCTAAGTAAAGGTTCAAACAGGGTCCCAAGCAAAATTTTTGCCCAAGTTCACTGTTCAGGAAGCTACACACGACGGCGAGCCTGAGGCCAAGCATTTGAATCATAAAAAAATTACAACCATGGTGTGATTGCACACCAAGGAAAAGCACTGCTGGAAGTGAAACTCAAATGAAAGAGCGCAAGCATTGAGTTTTATTGTGAAAAAAGTACGCCAGACCATAATGGGGTTAGCAACTAGTGAGCTCATGGGGTTGGTTCATTGAGTGCACACGGTGAAAGAAACCATGGCCCAAGAATTGGAACAGAAGTTTCCTACGTTGTTTAAAGAACTAGGGTGCGTGTGACGAAAGTGTGAGATTCTCTTTAAAGAAGGAGCAGAGTCACCGACGAGAAGAGTTCCATAAGCTCTGAAAAAAACACTCATAAAAGAACTCCAGAGAATGGAAGAGGCTGAGGCTAAAGTCATCACCCTTGTTAATGAACCTACTGATTGGGTGAGTTCAGTTGGGATAGTCAAGAAAAATGGAGGCACTCTTAGAATCTGCATGGATCCAAGGCAAGGGAATGAATGCTTCAAATGGCAGCACTAAAAAATGCCACGCCGTGAAGGCATTGAACCAGAACTGGCAAACGTCACGTTCTTTTCAAGGCTGGATGAAAATAGTGGGTATCATCAAATACCACTAGATGAGAAGGCCTCTCGAGTGTGCATGTTTGAACGCTGCCGATTTCTGAGACTACCATTTGGCATCTCATCGTCACCGGAAGTCTTTCAACAGATTATAACTGAAGTTTTTGATTAAATTGAATGGGTAAGAATCTACGTTGATGATGTACTCATATGGGGTCGCTCCCAGAAAGTGCACGACAAAATACAATGGGAAGCACTCAACAGCAGCCCAAAAAGCTGGAATGACCTTCAACAAGGAAAAGTGCTAATTTGCGGTCCGAGAGATTAATTACCTGGGTGACCGAATTAATATAAAAATGAAGTGGACCCAAATCGATGACTAATTGCTTCAGATAACTACTCCTCAAAGTACAGCAGATGCTGGGATTCATCAACTACGTAGGCAAGTATTTGCCACGCTTGTCGCAAAAAAACAAATCTTATCAGAAGCCTCATCAAGGATGATGTAATATTTGAGTGGACTGAGGCTCACGATGCAGAATGGGACAGCCTTAAGTTGAAGTTTACAGCGCGCATTACTGGTTTTGAGAGAGTACGTAGGTGTTGCCCGACTGTGCTGGGTAGGAGCGTAGCCAGTGGGGGGGGGGGGGGGGGGGGGGGACGTGCTGATAGGGCTTCAGCCCCCCCCCCCCCTTGAAGTCCAGCCGACCCTATAATATATACACGCATTTTGAACCCCCTCCCCTTTCCGTACCCCAAGTCATGAACATCCCAACCATATCAGCCCCCTCCCCACCCTCCCCCCCCCCCCCCCCGAAACAAATTCCTGGCTGCGCCACTGGTGCTAGGCTGTGGGTTTCTTTGCCAGTAAGCTATAGCACCTGCGTAGGTGCAATTGCGAACGCTGTTGGCGGCTAAATTGCCACGTTTTATTTATTTATTGTGTTCTACCGCAAATAAAATTTCTCAAGGTTTTTTTTTTTTTAAGAAAGCGCTGTGCTATTTTTAGAAACAAGATATGAAGACGTTTACCGTCCTCTGTAATGCCAAATTAATGTAATGCCAGCTCTTGAGGAAGAAGAGGAGAGGGTACGTAGGGCAAAGTATGCCCCCCCCCCCCCCCCGTACACTCCTTATCTCCTCTCCTGCTTCCCTCCTTTTTATCAAGAAATATTCCCAAAATTTCCCACGAAATTGAGCGAAAACTTTCCCGGTAAATCAAGCGGGGAAATATTCCCGCTAAATTTGCAGGGAAATTTACCAACATTATCTTGATAAATTTAGCTAGAAATTTAGCTAAAATTTCCACGCTAAATATAGTGGGGAAACTAAATTGGTTTTGACACCACGTGACGTCAATTTCCCCGCTAAATTTAGTGGGAAACACTTTCCCCTAAATTTAACAGAAACGTATTTCTGCTAAATTTTACGTGACGTGAAATTCATTCACGTGAAGTCAGACGTACCGCTCGTGTGACGTCACGAAGGTAACATGTTCCCGCTAAATGTGGCAGGAACTTTTTTCGCTAAATTTAGCGGAAAATGTGTCACGGGCTCAGTGGCATCACGTGAGACGTCAATATTGGAAACGTCCCACAGTGCAATGCGCGGTTACGCCGACGGCGACAGCGACGCCGCTCAATCCGGAAACGGGCACCTGAAAGCTGCGCTCTAAAACAAACAAATTAAAGCTATTTTTGGTGGGTTAGTGCGCGACAGACCAAACGTAACTGGAATATTTGTCGTTGAATTTTTTATGTTGAGTTCTCATATGGCCCTATAGATTCAGCTGTGTCAATCTACTAAGGTTTTAAGTATCGAAAATGCTTGACTACGCAGGATAGCAGGACTGCATGGATATATCCCCTGCTCACAACATGAAACTCAACGGGTATCATCAATTGAACCAGAGATACTCTACGCACCCCACGGTACCGCGTTGTCCCGACAGAATTTTAGAGAGGTCTCAAATAATACAGCATATCTAATATACAGTGTCGACGATAGCCACTTTACCACGATCGGACGAAATCCGGCTTGTTTTGAGGCACGTTTTGAAGAGAGATAAATGAACGAACGCGTTCATTCCGTCCCCTTACCCCGGACACGTGCCTATTACCTAATTCTCGCCAAGACCTGGAACATATGCGGGAAGGCTTTTCGGAGATTATCTTAACGAAAATAATCCTGGGAGAACGTTGAATGTCCCAGGTCGCGGGCTGATCGACGTTCACTTCCCCTGTTCGTTTCCTGCGAAAGCCGACCAGGGTACGAGCCCTGGTATTCCCTGACTCGCGCAGCGGATGAAAACACAAAAAGCGTGAGCATTCTGAACAGGCAGATAACGTAAAATATTTTATGAAAATCTAGTGGACCCAGAATCAGGGCTGGGCAGTATCATGATACAGATGTATCGCAAAAGTATCTTGATTTACTTTCGAGTATCTTTATCTCTGTTTCGAGATACACTTAAAGATGTATTTGTATCTCAGTAGTGAATAAACTTTACAGTGTATCGATTGTATCCAGATTCTTTGCCAGACTTAGGTATCCCGTTATATTTGCTGCCGGTTTTGAGATGAGTTTAAAAGATAAAAAGATTTGCTTGGTGCAAAGTGCTTCAGAATTTATAACGTCTAACCACTTATGACCCATAACAGTCACCAACGTTAATATAAAAAAATAACTCTGATTTGAAGAGGTTACTTGCAGGATTAACAAAATAAGCTCCTCCCTGAAAGCCCTCCGCTCTTTCAAATCTAGCAGAACGAACGCAATAAAATAGTTTAGTTGAGAAAATGTACGGCCCTGTTGTCCGATCTCCCTATAATATGGATGACTCAGAAGCATATAAGGTGCGCGCTCTCGGCAAAAGAGGGTTCGTTTCGCGCAGACGCCTTCCGTTGAGCATGGCACGGACTATATATACCCTTCAGTAACTATGTGGTTCACGTGGAGTGACACGATTTTTTAGCGGCATTTTTGATAAATGAATAGTTTGAGTTAAGGGTAAGTGCATAAAATGACACAAGAAGAGGAGCGTAAGCCTAAATTACCATTTGTATTCGCCGCGTCCTCTCCATGTAGTACCCTTTGGGAACAATGTATTACTGTAAATATCTGTGTCTGTATACCGGAATACTTTTTCGCTTATTTTGCAGAAGTATCTCGGGGATATCCCTTTGCATAAGAGACAAGTGTATCTCTGTATCTGTACTTTTGCGCCTCAAGATATACAATCTCAGTGTTGGCATTCCCGAAACTAAAACTTTTTGGAGTATCCCTGCCCAGCCTTCCTCTTAATGCACAATTCAGTTGGGGAGTCGCGCTGGCCGGCTTTCCCCAGCTCAGGCGGGCGGCCCAAATTTCTGGCTGATAGGGCTCGCTCGAGTCGCAAAATAGCGGCAGTCAGACAGCTCTCTTTGCAGAGGTCTACGCACGTACACGTTCGTTTTCCTAGTTTTAATCAAAAGACTCGGTTGAATAACTAAACCTTTTTTACGCTGAGACATTAAGCTACGTCGACTTAGTGCCTTCCGTATCAGTGTTTCCTACGCTGAGATATTTCACAGAATAAGAAGTGCACTCTGCCTGGCACTATGTAACTAGGCGTAGATGGTTAGCTCTGGGCCTCTCAATACGTCAAACAGTATAAACTATTCATAAAGCGGGACCGAATAAACCCAACCAAAACATCATTGGCTATTTCCTTAATGGCTTTCTTACAGCTAGATGACTCCTATGATTGTTATCTAAGCAACATTATACCCTCACTTTATACTATTATTAGGGGTTCGAAGTTGGTGTTCATGTCTACCTGGTTTATTAAAATTATCGACAAAAATCTATGTCCCGACGTTTAAAACCCGATACTCTGCTGCGGGAAATAAAGGAAACTGGGAAGGATAGGAAAAAAACATAGGCAAAAACTTCTCTTTTTTTTTTTGTTTTTACTTCGAAGTTTTCTATTTTAGCTCACCCCAGACTCGGGTTTTAAACACGATTATTGACTCACCAGCTCGCCTGCACACTCACTGCCCTTTAATTAATATATGTCGTGTTTGCGCTTTTTTTTATTTCATTTTGATCTAATTCTAAACTAAAAGTAATTATATTCTTTAGCCTATTCATTCACCCGCCATTTTATGGCGTTTTTCTGCCACGCACCTCATTTAGCAGTTAATGCACATTCTTGACAGTGCTGACCAAATAGAAGCAGGGACACGCAATTTAGACACATTTCACATCCGTTACTTTCACAAAACTAGCGTTGTATCACAGAAAACAAAGAAGTACCGCTTCCAATAAGTTCTGGCTACGCAAGGGCAAAACCCGAAGTCGTTTCTTAAGAAAATGCTGTTGCATCTTCTAAAAATAACCCGCTATAACGGTCAATAAATGTCACCATTTGTGTGCGACTTCTAAAAGATTTGACACTATAATGCAAGGAAACCTTTCAGGATTAATGTGGGGCTATGCAGCTTCAAAGGTGCCACATCAGATGCCGCCTGAACGCACATCTTCAAAACAAAAACAATACTGTCCTGGAACACAACAACAGGGAAACCACGAACTGTGTGGCGTCTGAAAAAATAGGCTGCTTCACCGCGCCTATAGATGCCATAAATAGGGTAGAAAACTAAAAAAGACAAAACAAGATGCCGCCAGTGAGGTTTGAACTCACGACCCCTGGTTTACGAGATCAGTGCTCTACCACTGATCTATGGCGGCCGTTGTCCTGCGTGCTCTATGGAATAAACTAGAACCTAAAAGTGATTCTAAAACACTCTTTTCACAGCTTAAAAAATTTAATGCGCTTCGAGCTGTGTTTTAAAGCATGAAATCCGTTTTGACGGAACGCCATACTCCCAGAAAATGGTGCATCCGTTCATGCGAGTATTCTCTCACTCAGTTGAGGCGAGAAATTCAGTTTCGGATATATTTACGCATCAAATCAGGTCATTTACCACGTTATCTGTCGCGCAGGGAGCGTATAATTGAACCAGAAATATTTAATTTGTGTATCTGCACTGGTTGACGCCACGTGACCACACAACTTGTTGTGTACGCAAAATACTGTTTGTGAACCCTTCATTTATGTGCACTGCTTACCTATACCCGACGGTTAATTAATATATTTTATCCCTAACTACGAGCCCGTTTCATAATCATGTCCATTAGTGCGGCCTTCGAGGCGTTAACACAAAATGGGCACGCCGACGCAATCCTCTGCCGTGACATGAAAAAATATGACTGTTTAAATAGCTTGAATGAAGTATGTTTTGTGAATAGATTCATGTTGCCTAAACGGCATATTGTGAGGAAATAACTAGTATTACTATTTCCACCAAGAAAATACCAAAGGTTCGAGCGTCACAAATGGTAAATCTTGCGTTTAAAATGATCTTATAATTAAGAAACGAAGTAAATACGTAAAGAAACAATCAATGATTCTTTCTTCTCATTTCATTTCATTGCACTATCCTAAGGTAGA
Source organism: Ixodes scapularis (assembly GCF_016920785.2). NCBI lineage: Eukaryota > Metazoa > Arthropoda > Arachnida > Ixodida > Ixodidae > Ixodes > Ixodes scapularis. The sequence goes on along the minus strand of NW_024610243.1, from coordinate 413,946 downwards.
GTTTCCAGTGAAGGGTGAACTCACGATCCCTGATTTACAAGACCACAGCTCTGCCACTGAGCTGGAGCAGCGTACAGATTGTCTCATTTAGCCGATTCAAGCCAGATATTTTGAAGTATTTTAGTTTACACGCGATTAGCTAACTATGCTCCTTTGATACCTTGGGCAGGAATTGCAAAGAAGGTTACAACTCGCCGTCTTTTGTTTTTCTGAATCGCTGGCCCTGGCGCATACTTGCAAGAATGAGGCCCAATCTGAATACGCAATTGCGTACTGCTTAGTCGTTTTGGAGAGCACGTAGTGCAACGCTCTAGGAAATTCTGATCATCACGGTCGAAGAATGCAACCAGTTGTGTGCGTTTTAAGATTAGAGAATCGACTCATAATAGTGCACAAAAAACTTCCAATTTTAAAGTAAAGCTGTTCTGCTTCAGAAGTGAGGCAGGAGAAGCCGCGGTTATGCGCAGCTTCACACAAAACCAAAGCTGCCTTGGATTGGCGCAGTCAGATGACGGCCCACTTTCGGATGTCCAAAAGCAGGTAGACCGTTCCACCCGCCGTCACATAGGCCCCAACTGCCATATTGAAATCACGTGACTCGGGCGCCGTGGCGTTACACTTCAACTCTGCGCTCGGCTCATCCTCTGAACGTCTTCGCGAATGTGCTTTATTACGGTCCTCAGATTATGTTATCTGAAAACTATTAACACGCTGTGAGAAAGCATTTACTAGCGAAAAACCGAAACTACAGACGCCCGCAGGCCATCTTACGAGTAAATCAGATCGCTCACATAACCTAACAAATGGACATGAGCTCGGTGAAGCCACGAAGAAGAAAGTCGTTCAATCTGAATACTATTTTATAAAACATCACGGCGCATCAAAAATCTGGGCAATGGTAAACGCTATTTATACTTGAAACCTATGTGTCACAATATTTCGGAATATTTAAAACGACACACGCTACATCTGCATTAAATAAAATATAAGTTCTTTGAAAAATATTTTTTAAGTTTTATTCTGTTTTTCGGTCCGCATCCCATCGAGTGGCCAGTTACTCACAACGCTCATGAATTCAAAAAGCGAAAACTGTTTGCCGCCAGTGAGGTTTGAACTCACGACCCCTGGTTTACGAGACCAGTGCTCTACCACTGAGCTATAACGGCTACGCTTCTAAGCCCTGCATGAGAGAAACTATGGCTGTGACGTCTTTCCTAGAACCTAATGCACTTTCAGAAGGACATGCTCGCGAGTCCTCGGGTATGTTTTTCAAATGCCATAGTCCTCGTTCCCAGAATTGTACCCTTGAAAGTTCTTAAAAGAATGAATAATATAAGCACACTCGTTTCACATTAAGGTAAGAATATCAGGCAGAAAAAGGACGAACAAAGGCTGCAGAAAAGCTACAAAAGCTTAGGTATAACGGATATTCTAATAACATGTTTTACGATACAACACTCACTACAACACGCTTTATAATACAACACTCATAAATGTTGAGGGATGTGCGTCGCAGTACGACTTCAGGAGTGAATATTCAGCTGTCACAGGGCTAGTCTAAATTTTATATCGCTTTGCAACGGGTATAAACAATACAAGAAAGATAGATGTGATATTTTTAGAGAAGTCAACAACCGTGTTTCACACGTCGAACTTAAAAACTGGCAGGCATTACGGGTGAGGGTCCTGTAATATCTTGGGTTGAGGACTACTTACGAAACCGGTTCCTATTCGTATATTATAAAAGACACGCATTTCGACCTGTTTAGGTAATGTCTAAGGTCCCGAAAGTTTCTGTTTGGAACTACTTTTATTTTTGCTCTAAATGAACGACATTGTCAAAGGCAATGTCGTTAAAACCTAATATTGTACGTTTTACCGAGGATTGTATTATGAAGCGCGAAATAAGAAACCAAGCCGACCAAATTCTATTAAACGAGTCTCTCAAGAAGGTAGCCGATGGGTTTAATACCTTGCAAATTTCTTGAAATTAAGACAAATATGTTTCTATATGTCTAACAAGAATAAAATAATCCTCTTGAGTTTGCGTACAGGTTTAATGGTGTAGACACGCACAGGGTTCCTAGATATAAGTATCTTAGTATTAGATTAGCATTTGACCTGAGTTTGAACGCACGCGTTAAATATGTAACAAATAAAAACCTTGTAAATTTATTCTCTCTGCAGAGAACACTAAAGTATTTGCTTCATAAAATGAAGCTTTTGGCATACACAACTCTTGGATGACCAGCACTAAAATACGCAAATATATCCTCGTTCCCACATACACATAAGAATATAAGTAATATGGCAACAGTCCAGCAGAAGGGAGTTAGATGTGTTTATAACTTATACAGCCGATTTCAGTTCACAACAAAACTACTGAAAAATGTTGTTTATTAACCGTTGCTGATGGCGCAGATCTGGGTAGATGGACATTAATGTTCCTTCTTTTAAACGGCGTATTTAAATTTTATGAGACCAAGTACGTTAAGCTCCTAAACGCAAGATCCATTACAAATGAGCATATCTACACTCGTTGAATATTCATTTAATACTTACCGTTTTAGATACTCATTTCTTCCTTCAGCTATAGGGGAATGAAGCAGTATATATAGTCACGAAGAGGGAAACAGCGCCAAAAGTAGAGAGGACAAAGAACGAGGAACACACAGACCAAGCGCTGACTGACAGCTGGTTTATATCTGGAAAGCCACCTACTGGTGTAAAAACACAGACAAATATATATCGGATCATCGCCAAGGACACGTGTCAAAGCTCTGCAAGAACGCGATTTCTTTATCGAAGAGCGGAATCGAGGGACCACTGACGCACTCATCCTTATACTTCGAAATGCAATAAGCCTCGAATATTTCCCGAGTCACCTGCTGACTGTGCCGAGCAACAATCGTCGCCGTTTCCAAAAGAGGGGAGCACCTACACCTATCAAATGAATGGCCAAATTACCCGACGGTGAAGGTCTCATCCCAAGTGCGTGTTTTCTGAGCTTATCATTGATGCAACTGCCTGATTGGCCACAGTGGACTCTCCTACATTGTGATATATGTGTATGCTCCCCTTTTTTGGAAAAGACTATTATTGCTCGGCACAGTTAGTAGGCGACTCGTGAATTATTCGAGGCTTATTACATTTTGAAGTATGAGGATGAGTGCATCAGTGGTCCCTCGATTCCGCTCTTCGATAAAGAAATCGCGTTCTTAGATAGCTGTGACATGTGTCCTTAGGCGATGGTCCGATGTATGTTTGTTTTTTACGCCGGTAGGTTGTTTTTCATAAATAAACCAATTGTCGGTCAGCGCTCGGTCTGTGTGTTCCTCGTTTTTTGTCCTCCGTACTTTTAGCGCTGTTTCCCTCTTCGTAGCTATGCATAACCAACTCGCCCAATTTTCAACGGTCTAGATAGCCATTTTCTTGGTCATACGAGTGTTGCATTAATTGGTGCAGTTGAAAACCGAATACTTTGCCAATTTATTAACTGATGAGTTCCTCTTTGAAGAAAATCGTGATATGTTTATTTTGGTTCTATACATATGTGCTACATATTTCATATATTTTTTTCTGACTCAATGCCTGCAATAGAGATAAGCAGTATACTGTAAACGACTTAATTTTCACGGACTCAAATTTTCGCGAATTGGGCGAAAGCTGAAAATTTGAAATTATTCGCAGGTTCTAATTTTCGCGAATCGAGTGTAGCTTCCGTAGCGTTCACACATTGCCCGAACTGTTCGCGAGACGAATTTTTCGCGAATTGTAGGCGATTCGCGAAATTCGCGAAAATTTAGTCGTTTACAGTATTTAAATACATAAATCATTACATTAAATAAAATTAATTTGTCTGCTAACTTTTTTAGACAGGTCAACCACAAAACTTAAATTTTATTTCTCTGTGCAGACCTTTCCACTCACGCAGTATATCTGACGTTGTGTGAAAACATTCCGGCTGCCCAGCACGATTCCCAATACACCACGGTTGGAGGGAAAGGCTTGTGCCTACATCTGATACGTTTGTGAAATAGCAGTGAAGCTTCGCTGTTCTCATAGCCCCTTGCACTTCCACGTATTACTTCCTTCCCTGTTCAAGCTTCGCCAGCAGTTGAAAAAAGAAACATTATTCTTAAAAGTCAGACTACTCGCCCACTTCTGTCTGTTGGGAGATGATTCCCTTCCAGGCTTTCCTTTTTCGTGGGGAACACTTAAAGATTTACGGTGCGAGGTCACCAAATAAAGTAGGTGCGCTAACTGTTCGAAGCTTTAGGCTTGGATTGTTTAAAGAGAACGGTGGGACATTTCGCACGTTGTCTTGGATAGTTTAAAGAGAACGGTGGGACATTCCGCGCGTTTTCTTGGAGAAAAATCCTGTCATTCTCCAATTTACCGGGTTGTAAACTACAGCATGACAAATGTTTCAAAAGATTGCGGTAACACTTTCATTGACTGTCTTGACTTTCTAAAGATAATCAATCACCACTATGCCGTCCGCATCCCTAAAGATGAATCTCATTACTTTTACTGCGGAAGCTTGCAGTCGGAACGTACTTTGGCCATGAAGACTGGGTATGCTTCCAATTTTTCAATTGTTCAGGCCCGCCGTCAGGGAGCGGCCCCTCTCACGTGGATGGTGCAACCCGCGTATTATGAACAAAAGTTGCCTTTCTGTAAATATATATATATATATATACATATATATATATATATATATTCGACCCTCGCTCCATCGCTCCATCACATTTCAGCGTAAAAGTTTTCATTTAATTTTCATTCCACATGTTATGTAATCCATGGAGGAGAATTTCATTGGACACAAATTTTTATTTTTAACAGCAATGTAGCGGATAATATTCCGGCGTTCTGCAGAAAATTCTGTTTGAAAAGCACCAAAGTATAAACATGAAAAACGAAAATAACAAAATTACCGATTGCCTCCTGGTGTTTAGATGGTGATAACCTACAGAATACAGAATCAAATAAATATTTGCTTCTTAACAATGCCAATAGTAGGATGGAAGATTTCTGTAATACAAAAATAGAGGACTTCACTGTGGGAGGTGTGCTCATGTTTTTTGCACACAAAAATAAAATTTGATGGCCCGACGCTTCAGACATATCGTACACGACTAAGAATAAGGAATGTGACTAAATTAAGCCACGCGTCTTTTTTTTTTTATAAAGCTGTTAGGTAATTCAATAAAAGCATTGCAGGAAAAGGAACAGCGTTTACTACCGTTTTAACGAACCTTAATCAGTCTAGCAACAGCGGTCCTTTGTCACACTGTTTGCTGAGTTATAGTTCTTTCTCAGTTTAAAATTTCATATTTTACTGAGATATTCAATAAATTGTATATTTTATCGACTACAACAAACAATTTTTCGTTCCATATCAACATATTAGTAAAAAATGTGAAAGCATTTTATACAATTTTACTTTATAATTAAATACGATTTGCCTACTTCGCGTGTTGATATGTTAGTTCTAAAAGTTTGTCCTTTCAAGCTGTTTTATATATGCGGTGTTTGATCCCTACTTGAATCTGCTCCATCATATCGTGCTTTCAAGAGTGCGTTACAATAACCTATATTTTGAGGAGCAAGAGCATTCCTTTGAAAACACAAAAAAATGTCGTAATTTGCGTGTTCTGCGATATTATTGCGATTGAAATTGTAATGGGATTGTCTTTCCGGCACTGTACTTCCTAGAAATTGTACTTTTTATGGCTTTCTGTTAATTATTTCACAATGTATATTAGATATTTATAACTAATATGGCGGCCAAGTTTCTGGGCCTCATTTTGCATTCCAAACCATTATTGATCATTGACTCTGGTTTATCATGATAAGTGGGCGAATTTGAGTGTGATCAACGTAGTTCTCGACAGAGAGATGAAAATGTCAGAGAATCGAAAACACGACACTGTTGCTGCTATTTAAGTGTTTTATTGTTAATTAACAAAATTTATAATTCAGTTACCTAATGCATATTTTTTTCTGTTTCACTTTATTTTCTTAAATTACTATAGATTTCTTGCTTTCGCGTGATGAATTTGAACAATTATTTTTTTTATCTGAAACAGGTCATCAATTTTTTGTCTCTTGTAACGAGGTTGTGTATAAAAATAATAAAACAAATATTAAAAATAAATCCTCAATAAAGCCTCGCAAATTGATTGATAAAAACCTTCTACAAATCAAATTAGTTATTCCAGTCCGTTTGGAGGTTGAAGACGTAGTTTAAATGAATACATATGAGAAAAAAGTAGATATATTAAAAAGGCAACCCTGCCCGAAAATTTTTGTTCCTGAAAAGGTTTTTGTCCCCATGTTCTTGATTATTTTGTTAAACATTTGCGGTAGTCCTACTCCAGGAGAATGGCCGTGAGTAGTAGACTATTTAACCATACAGACTGCTCAATTCTTAATTCAAACCGACCTATTATAAAACGCGAAAGCTATATTAGTGCGCCATGGAAAACCATAATATATGTAGCTTTCGGAAAACCTAGAGTGCACAGGAAAGCACGGGGGCGCGCTAAAGCTACGGCAGGCGAAAAGCTGACAGAACGTAAACGCGCCCGCGGTTTCCTATTTTTTTAATTGCGTATGTAATTGTTAGTCTTTCGTCTGTTGTACTATCAATAACCTTAGTGCATTACAGCGCTTTTCGCGCGCTTTAACGTTTTCTTAAGTCTATTTGTCTAGTGGTTTTCGATGACGCTAAGAAAGTTTCGAATTGGAACTATACGTTTATCTTCACTAACTAAGCTTAATTAACAATGCTTAGTTAATTAACTAATTTATTCTAAAGATGAGCACCCTATATTCTGTTCTCGTGACTGTATAACGTGCGTGCACAAACCGCATTAGAGTACCTTTCGCGTCTTTTTTTCTTGTACCTGTTCGAATTAAAATAAATCACCCTGTATTTGGGCGCGATTACGATTGCAATAAGTATAAAAAGATAATAAATAAATTAAAAATTTTTTGAAAAGACGAAATATTGTATCGCACTGCTCACTGCTGACCTGTTTGTGAGTGCTGTATAACAGGACACCGAGTGAAGTAAGCCTCACACACGCAATCGCGACAGTGTAGAGACCTATAAATGTCCGGATATTCGTTCAAGCAACGCCCAGTTTACCCTATATAATGCTTGCCACATGAAAAAGGAATAGAATAAACAACATTGTGCAAAAAAAAACATTCTGCGATGTTTGTATTTGTTGTTGTTGTTTTTGTGCAGCATAAATTCTTGTTCTTATTCATAATAACTTTTCTGCTTAAACTGGACAGCTTGTTGGGGGCCGAAAAGACTCCATTCAAATTTTCTCGGTTCCCGATCTTCTTTAGCGCGTGGGAAGCGTTGTTACTATGGGGAATGATTACTACTATTTTTGCATGTTCCTTAACTGTTTGTCGCCGTCACCAGCTTGCTTCATATTTTTCAGAATCTTTTCAACCCCGGAAGTTAATAGGGATACCAGGTAGCCTGCTGAAATCAGTTTCGTAGCAACGTTATTAAGGCATAGATTGACTATGCTCCATTTAACTAATGTTGACTGTGCCGACTGAAATGCATGAGTGTCTTCTTCGCCCTGGGCTCATAAGCCAAACAGACATGGTGATCTAACAGGAGTCGAACGTCTAAGAATATCAACGAACCTTCAAAGTTAAGCTCATTAGAGAGTTTCAGTGGTTCTACACATGCCTTAAATGTGGTGAGGACTGCGGGAACAGAATATTCAAAGGAACAGTTGTCACAGTTCAAGAAGTACAAGAAAGCCCAAACAAGCTGTCCAGTTTAACCGAAAAAAAGTAAATATCAGTAACAACCAGCAAGTACGCTGCACAGAAACAGCACCGCAGAATGTTTGTATCTTCCTCAGACAACGAAGTTTATTATATACCTCTTTCATGTGGCAGGCACTGTACAAGGAAAGCGGGGCGTCGCTTGAACGAACGCTTGAGAGAATATTATTATATTAGACACAAAGTGATATCCGGACATTTCGGTCTACACAGTAACCATATCGGGTGTGAGGCTGACTTTACGCGGTGTTGCGTTAGAGGTACAAGTAGCCAGAAGCCTACTATAGAGATTATTGAGCCATAAAGGTTTGCACGCCTTAAAGATGCAAGTGTCAGTACCCCATCCCTGACGTTATCAAACAAAGCTAGAATTTTCGGACATGGGGAGATGAGACGCCAGTGAGATACACAAAAATATTGTTCGGCCTCGCGCGAATATGAAGAATACGAAAAGACAGTAAGGTCGCAGGCAAAATGATATAAGTTTACCATGATGTTAAAACACGTGAGACTGGCTGTGAAAAACTTTGAAACAACCAGAAGTAGAAGAGACAGCGAAAGAATTCAGCTAGACGACGTCTCTCCATGTCACTTCTACTTTTGGTTGTTGCAAGGTTGTTTTTTTGTTTTTTTTTTAGAGCGCAGCTTTACGGCGCTTGTTCCCGACTTGAGCGGCGTCGGCATCGGTGTTGCCGTCGCCGTCACGCCGGTGCATTATGGGGAACATTTCCCGCTAAATTTAGCGAAAAGTTTTCCCCGCAAAGGTTAGCGGAAAAACTTCCCGCTAAATCTTGGTGAAAAATTCCCTGCTAACTGTAGCGGAGAAATTTCCCCGCTAGATTTAGCGGAAAAATTTCCCTGCTAAATTTGGCAGAAAACTTTCCTCGTTAAATTTAGCGAAAAATTTTCCCCTAAAAGGGAGGCGAACAGGAGAGGAGGAGGGGCATTGCCTCCTCTCCGTACCTTTCTCTTCTCCTCCTTAAGAGCTGCGCTCTAATTCGGCGTTACAGGGAGTTGTAAACGGCTTTAATTTTTTTCTTTTTCACACCCAGTCTCAGCTGTTTTGCCGTAATGGATGAAAACAAAGCAGTTTTACAATCCTCATTCCTCGAGCAGAATAACCCCAAAAGATAATTGAGATGTAAGTTAGCGCTGTATGTCCCTTGTGTGTGTAACCAATGTGTGTGTGTGTTATTGTTTTTGCGCTGTTGTTCAAATAACGGGCGCTTGTATGTCGTACAGACATTGCAAATATGTTTTCGATAAAGTGATATATGTGAATTATGTACTCTAATTACTTTTATTTTCTTTAATACTGTAAAATGATTTTGGCATAGAAACTTTTGTACTATTTTTTAATTTGTTTATGCACATGTTCTATCATTAAACCAGAGATCAGTGATTTCCCTACAACTCCGTTATGGGGATGTAAACCCCCTTAATTCACAACGACTCCTCTATTCTCAATGTCCCCCCCCACCCCCCCCCCCCTAAAAATTTAAACACCCTCCCCCCTCCTAATTTTAATTTCTGTGGAAATTCCTCATTAACACCTCAAGGAAAACTCGGTCGCCCACACAGATTCAGTGTTGTTGTTTGTTTTTTTTCTTTTTTTACAGCCCAGCATTGTTCGGTTTGCTCCACGAGCACCATATAGAAATAGCAGAAGAACAGCACGTGCCGCGGATTTTAACTTGTACTTCCCTTTGCTTGAAAAGAACAAATTACTCACATTGGTGCTCGTCTCCTCGTTGAACTGAATAATAATGTTCAACTCTTCTAATCATAAAATGGTAACCCTCAAATGCCGTCAGTGAGGTTTGAACTCACGACCCCTGGATTCCGAGGCCAGTACTCTGCGACTAAGCTTTTTTTTTATTATTAAAAAGCTGTAGTACCGCTCAGTCATTAAAATGTTTAATTTCTAAATGTTTCAGTCCAAATGAACCGGTTTCCTGCATATCACTAAGAGGTCAAAGAGTAAGCACGCATTCCACTGAAGATGAATCCCATCAAAGGCACGTTAGATAAATGAATATCTTAATCGCGCGTAAACTTCGTAGGACACAAAATACAGGCCCGTCTTTATGGCTCATTTTAATCTTCGAACCGCTTTTAAAGATATAAAAAATTAAAACACAACATTTCTTCTAAACAATAAAATTATCACGGCTGTGCTACCGTTCCCCCTGCGCTACATTGCGTAATTCAACTCTCCTGCCACTAGTAAGATTTTAATTCACGGCCCCTGGTTTACAAGACCAGAGCTCACCACTGAGTTATAACGGCCATTTCTATCTACAAAACGTTAATTACTTAATTTTTTGTACGGTAATCATGCACTTTCAGCTTAGTTAAAAAAGCGTCTTCAAAGCGCTGCTATATTCTCCTCTTCTAGTCTATTAAATGTGTTTTGATGATGCGCAGTAACTTCTTTAATCGGAATTATACACGCTTCGCATGCCTCCATATCTTAAAAGTTTATATCAAAAAACAAAAACAAAAATGTATCATAGTACGGCCCAAAAAGCCGTACAGAGAAAAAACTTAGACAACCTGGTTACCATTCGACAAGCAGCCAAAATGTCAATCACAAAGCGATTTCCTCCGCATTATGCCTGTCATAATGCTTAGGGTTCGAAAATGTCAATTCAAAATTTGTAGCCGGGTGTTTCGCTTCGGAGCCCCACTAAGCCAGATGTTGCGTCAATATATAACAATGAACGAGCTGGACTCGTTGTAGATGCACACCAATAGATAAATTTAACAAATGGCAAAAATGCCGTAATGCATAATGGCTTGAGGCTGGTGTTTTTTGAGTCAGGCGATGAGGGCACGTCGTCAATTTTTGATCGAAGTAAGGAATTGTTCTGGGTATTAATAATTTTCTATGATCTGTCGAACGAGGAAGACGCTAAAGAATCCCGGCACAACAGTTTGACTTGGTGCAAAATAGGCTGAGCAGTTGTAGCGACACTCACGTCCTGCTCATGTCGCACAGACGATGAAGACGAGGTGGAGAGGCCTCTGCAGCGCGCAAGTTTAAAAAAAAATCAGTTGGAATCCAAACGCTGTCCGAGCTGGTTCCTTTCATCCCAGCCCCAACAGATTTGGTGACCTGAACGTATTTTTTTTTCTGTTTCCAACTCCTCCTCGACGCCCGTCTGGAGAACGCCTGGCCTTTGCTCGTCGTGAGTTTGAGCATATGCTTGAACTTGGCATTGTTCGTCCATCATCGAGCAACTGGGCCTCCCCACTGCATATGGTCCATAAGAGAGACCCAGGCGACTGAAGATTATGTGGCGATTACCGCGCCCTCAATGCCAACACCCAGCCTGGCCGCTACCCACTTCCCCACATACAGGACTCCACAACGAATCTGGCTACTTGCCAGATTTTTTCCAAGATCGACTTGGTGAAGGTATACCACCAGATTCCGGTTGAGCCTGTCGTTATACCAAAGACCGCCGTCACCACACCATTTGGCCTCTTTCAGTATGTGAAGATGCCGTTCGATTTGCGAAATGCCGCACAGACAATTCAACGTACCATCAACGCGGTTACTCGAAGCCTAGGCTTCGTCTTCGCTTACCTCGACGATATTTTGGTCGCCAGCACGTCACAGTCCGAGCATAAAGAACATCTGCGCTCTTTTCACCCGCATCGATGACTACAGGTTAGTCATCAACCAAAACAAATGTACCTTCGGCGTGCCGACCATCGAATTCCTGGGGCATCTAGTGACACCGCAAAAAATCAAGCCCTTCGATGCAAACGTTACTGCCATTCGAGACTTTCCGCAGCCAACATCTCTCAAGAAACTGCGTGAATTCCTAGGCCTCCTAAATTTTTATCGTCGCTTCCTACCGAGTGGCGCTCAAATGGTCAAGCCATTGACCGACCTGCTCGCCACCAAGAAATAGCCCTCTGCGCCGCTTGAGTGGAACGAAGGTGCAGCTTCTGCTTTCTCTTCAGCAAAAAAGGTGCTCGCTGACGCTGCAATGCTTATTATACGCTTGTCCGTGTCTACTCGCTTGTAATTGTCCCCTGTGTCGCGCAAAAAACCTCTATACTTATTCACCCCGTTCAAGGCGCAGAACTACGACTCGCCACCGACGCGTCAAGCGTAGCTATCGGTGCGGTTCTTCTACAAAACGTCAATGGCTGGCACCCTCTCTGATTTTTCTTGCGTAAACTGAAGAACCCAGAACAAAACTATAGCACTTCTGCACGCTAACTTCTTGCAGTGTACTTGTCAACCCAGCACTTTCGCTACTTCCTCGAGGGCCGAAACTTCCACGTTCTTAAAGACCGCAATCCCGTGACGTTCGTATTCCAACGAAACCACAGTGACTACACAGCGCGTGACATTCAGCACCTGCGCTTCATATCACAGTTCGACGGCAATGACAACACTGCTGCTGACGCACTCTTCCGAGTCGGTGCTTTTTCTTCGGCACATCCACTAGACTATGAAAAGCTGGCAGCCGCTCAAGGAAACGATCTTGAGCTCCAGCGCTTGCGCGCCTCTCCCGGATCTCTAAAGTTTGCAGACGTTCTCCTTCCCTTTACCCCGGTAATGGTAACCTGCGAAACATCAACTGATGTCTCCCACCCGTCTTGCCACCAGCGCTTCGTCGCGCCCTTTTTCACCATCTACACAACAAGAGCCACCCTGGAATGCGCACTTCACAGAAACGTATAACTGCTCGCTTCTTCTGGACAAATATGAACGTAGAAGTACGTCGGTACGTCGCTGGGCACGAACGTGCATTCTATGCCAACGCGTCAAAATCACACGGCACACAATCACTACCCCTCTCACCCTTTCGTCCTCGGGACTCCAGGTTTGCACTCATCTACATCGACTTAGCGGGACCTTTTTCATCATCACAGTGAGTTCGCTATTTGCTGACGTGCGTGGACAGATTCACGAGATGGCTCGACGCATTCCCTGTTCCTGACATCGCAGCAAAAACAGTCGCTGCAGCATTCGTCCACGGCTGGGCGTTCTGCTTCGGCTGCCCTGCTGTCGTCATTACTGACAGGGAACGGCAATTTCTGTCCGCTCTGTTAGCCGCCTTCACCATCGTCCTGGGCATCAGACATATCCACACCACCTCTTATCATCCGTCGGTTAACGGCATGGTGGAACGGCTGCACTGCCAGTTGAAGGCAGCTCTTGCCACATACGAGCAGCGAGAATGTTGGGCCGACCACCTTTCTTTCGTTCTGCTGGGCCTTCGCACGGCGCTCAAGGCAGATCTTGGCTGTTTGCAGCCGAGTTGGTCTACGGCACGCCACAGCGCCTACCCGGCCAGTTCTTCTAACCAACTTCATCTAAGTCGAGAGAAGGCCCCAGTGGCTACGTCGACGACCTTCTACAAGCCTTTCGTCTCCTTCGTCCCGTTTTACCAGCTCAGCGGAGCCATCGACACGTCTTCGTTAGCCAAGACCTCAAGACATGCTCGCACGTTTTCTTCCGACGCGACCAGGTCCGTCGACCTCTGGTACCGGCCTACGACGGACCGTTCCGATTTCTTGATCACAAAGCCAAGACATTCACACCCGACATCAACGGCCGTCATGACTTGGTCACAACCGACCGCGTCAAGCCAGCATCTTTAGCCAGCATCTCTTCCTCAGCTGCTGCTGCAACCCCTGCCGCCTCATCTCCACCGTCGCTGCGCAAAACCAGCCCAAAACACATCAGATGGGTTCTCCCGGGGCCTCCGGCTCAACAGGGGGAGCCTTGTAGCGACACTGCCGGCCTGCTCATGTCGCACAGACGATAACGACGAGGTAGAGATGCCTCTGCAGCGCGCGAGATTAAAAAAAAAAACAGAAATATTTCGAATACAAACGCTGTCCCAGCTGGTTCCTTTCGTCCAAGCTCCAACACAGTATTTCTATTATCATTAATAATAATCATTGCATTTTATACAAAAGTATTCGTCTTGTTGCGCTCAAAAAACACAGTAATGGTCGGCAGAAGCTTTAAACATTTTTTAGGTAAATAGCGCTACAGCACTCTGTAAAACAGTGGTTTTTATTTTTAATACATTTTGATCACGTTGCTTACGTGCCAAATAGAAAATAAACTTGTGACAACTGTGTATTCTGATACCTCTGCTGATACCTTCGTCTGTACAGCTATGTTATATAGCTCCAATAATATAATATATGTAAAAAGTAATTTAATATAAAATAAAATTTAATTAGTTACCATTCACCCAATGTGATTTGTATCTTATACACCTGCTTATGGCATCGCCATCAATTGTAGTATATACTAAAACTGCAATCACCCTTTTGTTGATAGTGATTGTAGTCACACAATGTCATTTGCCAAATAGAGTGTGTTCCATCATTTTATATTTCACTTTTCTCAATATTTCAGATACTTTTTCGCCCGCTTTCTCGACTATCAACTTTTAAAATCGATGTGTGGGCAGATTGAACCTGAGACACCTCTTCATGAATGCTGCCTTGCGAAAACAGACAATGCTTCCATCAAGTTAAGGTGGGTGCCTAGAAAAAATGCAACAACGATGGTAGAATATTTTATCAAAATATTTTTAAAATTTTGAAAATTGGTTTCTGCACAACCTCCCGAAACCTGTTTAAGCCCATGACCTATATGTTTTCTTAAAGCGATCTCATCAGGCTAGCTTGGGGCATACCCCGAGGATACATATAATACTACTAGCCTTCATATACTATTATTTTTTTAAATTTCCATACAGAAAAATAATATTTGTGTTTTTAATAGAAATGTCTAGCAAATGGGCCGTGCACACGGAACAAAGATATCCACGGCACAGCACAGTGTTATTTATAAAATATATTTCTAACTTAATCCAACCACACTACGTACAAATATTGAGGAGCCACGTTTTACGTTTACTCGGGTAGCTCGCACCTGAATTTTATTTATAAGTGCTAGGCATGCTGTGAGCAAAACTTTTCAAATATTACCCGCCTTGTTCTCTTATTTTTAGGTGCACTGATTTTATTTTCTGTGCCTATAAAGTTAATTCCGAGCGTTAAATGTTTTAATGTGTGTGTTGTTGTTTTTGGTTTTTTTTTTTTTCAGAAAAATGATGTCCTACGGAGCTTCAATACCTTGGCGTGACGGCTTGGAACTGGCAACTGGCGGCAGAATGATTGAAGCTGAACCTCTATTAGAATATTACGACGTCCTTTACAAGTGGCTTCAAAAACGAAATCAAGAATTAAACATTGCAATCGGATGGTAACTAATAGTTCAAAGCCTCGGGAGTACTTGCGAATAAACGTATGTACAGTCGGGAGCAAAAGTTTGCGGGGCACCGGAGCGCGTGCCGAAATGCATCGCCGCGCCGTGCAACGGCGCGCCGCCGCATTAAAAAGCCGCGCTTTGCGCATGCGCGCCCTTCGTGCTGGATGTCATGTCTCTTTCGCTCGTTTCTGTCCGACACACTCCTGATAACCGGAGTCGGCGCCAGGGGCGCAAGGTGCCGTTTCGCTGGCTGTCATGCCTGGCGTCCTCTTCAGCCGCCACAGCAGCTACGCTGGGTGACGGAGCGCCTGGTTAACCCCCCTCCCCTTCCCTACGCGAGATCCGTGACAAAGCGCGGCGGCTGAAGCAGACGCGCAGCATGACAGCCAGCGAAGCGCTAACTCGCGCCCCTGGCGCCGACTCCTGTTATCAGGAGTGCGTCGGAAAGAAACGAGCGAAAGAGACATGAATGCGAACACGAAAGGCGCGCCTGCGCAAAGCGCGTCTCCTTAATGCGGCGGCGCGCCGTCGGACGGCGCGGCGATGCATTTCGGCACGCGCTCCCGTGCCCCGCAAACTTTTGCTCCCGACTGTACATGCCTTGCAGTTCCTCCAAATAATATTATACTAGAATTACCCGAGACTGCGGTGACGACAGAAAAGTGACAGGAAGATAAGAAGAGCTCTGGGGGGGGGGGGGGGGGGGGGGGGGGTTCTTTTTACAGCGAAGCTGTTATGTGCTAGGATCTGGAAAAAAATTCGTGCACAGATGTATGTTAACAAAAAAGCTCCTGTTTAAGCAGCGCTCCTTTGTTCCGATTGGTCGTGGTAAGTAGAACTAAAAAAGGGGGCAACCGGCGTGAGTCAGCCTTCCTTGGCATTATTAGATAGCGAGGTCCTGATCCCTTGTTATCATCTACGGTGACCGACTTATCTCAGCTAAGAGTACGCTATGACGAGGCTGAGGGCAGAACGCGCCGATCTAACCTTCTTTTTTTTCGTTTCCGCGATGCTGATAAAGAGACTTGGGCTCAATCGAAAAAAAAAAAACTGTCCTGGAGGCAGACTTGTACCGTACGCATTACAAGTAATCAAATTACTTGTAATCGATATCTTTTTGGAGTAATTTTGTAATCAGTCGATTGCTTTTATTAGGCAGTAATCACAAGAGTAATCTGATTACTTTTTAAAGTAATAAAATTATTTGTAACCGTTACAATTTGTCCACGGGACCCCCCCCCCCCCCCCCCCGGCACACGCCTCTTTTTCATGAAATGACAAGAATAAAATTAGATTTTTTTTTTTTTTTCATACGGAAAAAAGAAAGATTTTTGCGGAGCTGTAGGAAACGATGTCAATCTCTTTCTATGTACAGTGGGAAGCCCCAGGGAAGCAACAGTGCATGACAAAGGCCATTCAGGGCGAAGTTTGAGGAAGCACAATGTAGCTTTGTGAGTCCTTCGTTCAAACTAGCCCCCTCACGCACACACACACAGAAATAAAAAAAAAATAAAAAAATCCTGTTTAGGGTACCTACTCGCAGCACGTAGGAGAACCAGAACCGAAGAATGCCTGAAGCGGATGCAAAATATAACAAAGGCAGTTGAAATATTTCCCCGTTTCCCCTACGTGGTCTTTGTGACAAGCAATGTTTCAAGTTTAGAAGTGGTCGGGGCGATCTCTTCCGCTAATGGATACTACACATGATCCGTTTCAAATCCTGGAGCTGCTGCTCTTTTGTATAACATGCGAGCTCATCCACATGTGAATAATAAACCGAGCGACGCAAACTTTGAGCGACAAACCTTGCTCAAGCTTAACAAGATCTAGAACCCCCTCCGCTCCCCCCCCCCCCCCCCACACACACACACTGGCGAGTGCCCAAATCATTAAAGGTGCAACGACAACGAAGAGGGAGCCAGTTTTTCTTCAATACTTGTGCAAATGTGAAATATAGTTTGGAAGTAGTTCATTGTTATGAGCGCTAAAGATGTGTCTTCACACAATAAAGTAATCGGAAAAGTAACGCTTACATCTTTAAGTAATGTCCAGTTACATTTGCCGTCAAGTAATCAAGTAATCTAATCGAATACTTTTTAGCCAAGAGTAATAGTAATTGTAATCGATTACCTTTTTTAGTAACGTGTACAAGACTGTCTCGAGGTGTGTCTCGAAAAATTGGGTTTAGAACTTGCCCATAAGTGACCATAAGGCAAAGATCACTTTAGTCACTAGGAATTAAATAAATAAAATTAAGCAACGAAGTCGTATACGCGTCTTTATTGCAATCATATGTAAGTCGTATAGATTTCGTGTAGTCGTCGTAAAGTTTTCGTAAAGTTGTCGTAAAGTTGTTAAGATAAGAGCTTTGCCGGTCCTTCATCTTCACGTGAGGTGGATGGGCTCTACAACTTATTCCTTTCGTTTTCTCTGTCTCTACCGCAGTCTCCCGAGCAGTTCTACTTTATTGAAATTACGCCTGATCCCTTGCTTGGTGTTTTGCTTGCAGATATTAGTTGTAAGAACAAGCTGGCAGGATAATATTGTTGCGGGTATTTTGAATGCAGTTGCTCGTTTTTAGAAGGGCAGGTGTGTGAGATTCGTTCGCACAGCACTAGCGTTGGGGAGGTCGTAATGCTGTAGGCTTCCTGCTTTGCAGGGTTTTTTATTTTGTAAACTGTTCAAGGACAATTCGCAATCGAGTCGAACAATTTGGAAGTCCTTGCGGAGCGGAGTTGATTACAGTTCCTCTCTCGCTATTGGCTAGCAAATAACTCTTATCATCTCCATCCCGTTGACATGCGGAATGTCTTACCCAACGACCTGCCCTGACATTGGAAAGAACTTTCGCAACAATCTTCGCGTTTTTTTTTTTTAATGCGTAATTAGCTGAATTGAATGGTAAAGTTGGATATCTTTTGAACACGTAGTGGTTACAAAAAAGTAAATAGTTTGGATATGCGGCTGACCTGAAGTTTTCCATATTAATACGTGCCTAATTTCACGCGTCAGAAGGATTATTCATAAAGTTTAGTTAATTCTAAAATCGACAGCTTTATTTACATTTCTACTTGTTATCCGTCAGGTTCCTAAAACAAAATTGGCGTACCTTTCATAGTTCCTTTTATTTTCAGAATGTGCTCAACTTATTTTAAACACCATCTATAAAATGTTGCACCGAACATCAGCCAAAATGTGCCTGTAAAAGCTACTCATTGCACAGAAACAAGATCGATATTTCATTCGTTTCCTGCCAAGGTGGTATTTAGGAAGATTAGTAAAATTTCCGATAATCGCGTTTTTACTTAGTTTGTCACAAGTTGCTATATAACCCTTTCCTGCCTTGTGGTCTGTGTGTATGGCGTATTCCAGTAAAGAATATATAAATATTAATACGATGTTTCTTGCTCAAACTACTTCTGAATCTGTATTTGGCGCCTAGATCCACTAAGCGATGCCATATTTTTCTTGTATTTAGCAGTGAAAACTCATAGTTTCGGTCGTGTGTTTGCCGATCCCATGAGCTTCTTTATGCCCTACTTAATAGCAGATGTAATGTGCTCCAGTAATTTAGACGCTGTTCGTTATCTTTTGAGAATGACCCAAGTACGGTAAAGGTTAATTTTGACTGCATATTTTGTTTTTTATTATGATAGTTTAGATATGTTCTACATGTCTTATGGCATGAAGTCTGCTGTAGAGAATGTCAAATACTGTGATCACTTCTGTAATCCGTTAAGATATACGCAGCTACGTCAGGGGTGTAGAGATATTGAATGTTCTGGAGCTCTACATATTTAGATTATTTTAAAAATATTTATTACGAGATTATTCAAGTCAAAGTGCTGACATTAGTAACATCTTGGCTGCTTTGAAGATGAACGAAGCAAGGCAAGTCGTTAGCCAACTTTAAGTTGTAGGTACTTGAGAATGCAAACCTGGGACACCTGCTGAAAGAAACTCAAGGTTTTTGAGCAACAAGCTAGTTTTTGCTCATTGAGATCAAGCAACATGGTTCACCAGCTGCAGTAACTAAACCCCTAATTGAAAAAGAAAAAAACAGATCACGGCGCCGTCTGGATGGGAACTTGGTGAGGATGCAATTTGCTCCACTCAAAAGCGAAATGTTTCATGGAACATCAAAAATACCAGAAAAACAACTCTCTTCTTCAACCAAGACATGACATTATTTTGTGTTAAATTTATTGCGTCATAAATTATATAGTTTGTTGTTTTAAATAACAAGTAATTCAATAAAATACCATAAACAACAAACTTTTAAAATATTTGGTTATACAACAAAATATATATTAAATTTAGATTTTTTGTTCACCATAATTTTCTCCGCTACCTATTTTAATATGTATGGCACAAGTCTATTTCATTAGATAATCTAACATTTTCAAATAAATAATCAAGATTTTAGCGCATCTATAGCCTGTAAGAATGCTTTTGTCAAGGTGATAAACTACAGGCGGCGGAGGGTTAAGTAGTTAAAATAAACGTATAATTTTGTAAGACGTTTGCTGGGAATCATCACGAACCACAAACTCACTCAATCTTCGCAAGATTTAGACTGCGTCCCCTGTAGTTCTAGGTTCCGAAGATGCGCCCCAATTCGGTGTGCCGTCATGGTTTTACAAAGAAGATGTATATGACTCGCGAGTGGAATTTTTTTCGTGTACGTCGACAGAGGTCCCGGCGAATTTTTTCATTCGCGTACCAGTCACCTAGTTGTGTTTTGAAGATTTGTGTTTTTCCTTTGTACCCTTGTTCCCCTTCTCCGGGGATTATTCTCGTCAGAAAACCCACGCGCGCGTCTTATCACCGTTCGCGCACGCCTTATTAGGCAGTTTTAGCGAGTCTTTTTTCAAGAACACAATTCCGAAATTACAAACGGTACAGCTGGTCCGTTCCGTGAAACCCTACGTCAAATTTGACATACTTTAGCGAATCGTGAAAGTGGCGCGACCGTGTAAACGATGATAATGATCCTGCTTAACGGTGGCGCCATCTTCTAGTAAACAAGTGAAACATTCTGCAACGTTTAAATCCGTGGCGACGGTGGTGGACACCGTGGTGGCGGCTCGTGTTTCCGGCGTACGACTGATGTAAACAAGACGACCGACGTAACATTTGCCGGTCGGAATTTCAAGAACTGCGAAGCTATAGATGGAGTAAAAAGTTCCTGAACGACCGTAAAGGTATGTGGTGATTCTCCGTAATCCTGAACTTGAACGATCGTTCACGCTGTGTGCCGTCGAACCACATCATTTCGTCTGCTTGCGGTCGCCACGGCAGCCAGTCTGCCCGCAGATGGCAAAAATTTACTAGCATGCGCAGTTTACAGCATTCACGCTCGCTTACAATTGCGAGTAGTACTCGAAATGATTTGTTTCAACCTCTCAAATGAAGCAGACTTAAACAGGATGGCAAATCGCCTCCCGCTGTCCTAAGCCTAACGCTCAGCTGGGTCGGCGAAGGCGATTGCCCCAACCGGGGAGGCACTCACTTGATCGAATGACGTTTTAGCGAACGCCCACCTTTCACCGAATGACACTTTAGCGAATAGTCGGACGCCGCAAAGCGGCGTTTTCGGGTAGGCCAATCGGGTTCACATTTTTTTGTAATGAGCCGCCGCAGACTGTCGCCGCGAAGCGGCGTAAAGCGCAGCGCGGCCGATGGGTTGACGCGCGCCCCCGTTATTCGCTAAAACGTCGATTCGCTCAAATGTCGCTGTTCGCTATAACGTCATTCGCTCATGTGATATTGCCGAACCGGCCGCCATATTTTTTTTGTTACCCGGTGACGACTCCAGCGGCCAGAATGGGAGAAACGAACGAGAAGAGCCTCCCGACTCCTCGAACGACTCGCGCGCGCATGCGCAGTGGCGTCCCAGATGCGTTCGAGGGCGAACCTTTCGTGTGGAAACGACCTGCTTCCCTATTATTATAATGTGGTTCCGACACTTCCTTCAATATGAACACCACAAAAACAAGTGTCAAAACCACGTGATAGATTATAAGGGGCGCGCGAATGATGATAAGCAGGCAGCGCTCCCCGCATGCGTTGCTCGGTAAAGATTGGGGTTGCATAAGCTGCCGCGGCAATAGCAGCGTACAAAATATTTTATATATAAGAAGGTTTTGGTACAGTGCATTTACTTTTCTTTCGTCGATCATTTGGTATAGGCCTTTTTGTTGTTTATAAACATGAACTGCGGCTTGCGCCCAAGCGACTTCCGGTCGCACCGTCTTTGCAAGCCTGTTAAGCTTGCTTATGTCACCAGTGCTAGAAAGCATAAATGCTACACGGGCAACAAATTTGGAGATTTAACGAGGGCCTTTGAATGCCAAATATTCCATCTTGGAAAAGGCATGCTGGTTTAGAAGAATACTCGAATCATTTTAACAGATGTCGCACTCCTTGGATCTTTAGCGTTCACCGGGAGAAATGGTGGTTAAACGTTTTATCTACATTTCAAGCATCGGTGTTAAGTCGGCCTCTGTTCACTCTTTTTATAAACCGGCATTTTCTGGGACGTGCAAGACTGGAGCACCACCTGGTGGCGTCTGCCACAAGAAGGGTCTATAGTACAGTGCTGCCAACACGGAAAGTCAAAACTCCCTAGTGGATGCCTGAAATTTCCCTCACTTGGCCAAATAAGTATATATTACTAAATATTCGTTGTTTTCTACCTTACTTCCATTTTTACCATGAAAATGTATCACATGCAAAGCGCAAGTTTATCTGCTTCTTCCACAAGGGTTCCAATTATGTCAGGACGCAGAGCTCCTATTGGTCCAAACAATAGTGGGTTTGCCACAAAACCTCTAGCATTGACGTCTACCTACTTTCCTTTCAAACAAAGCCAATTATAGCTGAGCGTCGTTATGACGTCACCGCAACCACCTGCGCAACAAGCAGACGACATGCTCGACGCAAAGCCTTTACCCTCGCGTACGCTTCGCAGTGAATCAGTTTATCGCTTTAAAACCATGGCCAAAGCAAATCTGGCGAGGGGAAGTCTCATCGGGAAATTCAAACTGACGAATGAAACCATATCTTCTGCATGGACGGTATGCACATCATCAGAACATGATACTGCTTTAATAACTTCATTAGCAATAACTTCATTAGCAAGAAATACTGCCGTATTTCTTCTTGTACTCAAGCTTTTTTTCTTTTGAGAAGGCACAATGGCGCTCTGAAAATCTTGGGCTTGGGTGGTACCTTTATAATTTTAGGGGTCGATAAAAAAGGATTTTGCCAAAGAAGGATGGACGTTAACGGCTTTACTCTTTATAATGGGCGGTATGTTGCGCCACCTAGCCTAGAACTCCTTAGTGTTGCCAGATGGTCGCACCATAAACAGCCAAACAGCTGGGGGAATAACCTGAATTTAGCCGAAGCCGCTTAAATTCGATGTTATCTCGAAAAAAAAAATCATAATAGACCTACAACGATCCAGATATATACGGTGCCCAACATTTCCCTCAAAATAGCAAGATTTTCCTTATTACCACATAGACCTGAATATTACCTTAATCTGGGAAATTTCCCTCGGGTTGGCAGCTCAGCTCAAGTGCAGTGGGCAATGGTTGCAGGTGATACCACAGCTTCGCTGTCCAACCAGTTTCTCAGCGTGAAATGGAGCCTTAATTTTTGTTTTCGTTTCCTATCGTCCGCATTTTCGCTCTGCAGACCTTGCGCTTGTAGCACAAGTAAACACTGTTGCCCACCATCACGCTTCCCAGCCGCTCAAAGACTTTTATGGTTTTCGATGGAGCACGTTTCTAATTGAATCCATATGTTATTTTTTACAAATTACAGATCTGATTACTAAACCAAATACATATAAAAATAATTATTTGATATACCATGAACATCACTAAATTGACCCATTCATGATGACTGATACGGCACCAATCGTAGTCTTGCGCTAAATAGCTTTCTCATTCAACTTTGTGCCGAAGTTCGGGGAAATAAGCAGTAGGTGTGACAATGTCTTTTTTTATACAAGGGCGATGAGTTTATCTGATATATGAATAGATGAACATGTTTCAATAGTCCACACTTGAACAGTCATAATAATTGTGAACGTTTTTAATGCGATAGCATTATTAAGCTACTACTCAAGATATTCAGCTGTGTATATTCTGGACCTTTAACGCAAAGTAGGTATGCGCAGCAGACCATATCGGCTCACGGTGCTTGCGACCGATTGCGCCACCCGCATGCGGATGATGTGGCGACCTTGACGCTGTCCTCGACGCCGTCATAGATGTCGTCGCCTAAGACGTCGTCCTTGAGATCACCCTAGAGGTCGTCCTTCAGGTTGTCCTAGACGTCGTCTTAGAGGTCGCCCTCGATGTCGTCTTAGAGGTCGTTCTAGAGGCTGTGTTTGACGTAATCTTCTAGGATGTCGTCCGCGACGTCCTCCTAGAGGTCGACATCTAAGAACATCACTTCTAAGGACCTCACGTCCTTAGAAAAGGTAAAGTCACGTGACCTAACGTAACGTGGCCTATGCACATGACCTATAAACGTGACTGTACATGAGCACCTAGCCCAGGGGTGGCCAAACCGCGGCTCTTTGGTGGTCCAAGTGCGGCTCGAGGATCCCTTGTAAGGGGACCCCCCCCCCCCCTTCGCCCCTTTCCGCGTTTCCCCAGGAAAAAAAAAGCAAGGATTTAGAATAAAGCACACTGCAGCTTGCAGTTTGATAGCCTTGTAGTGCCATACGTACAATGTACAGCCTTGTGCCCCCATACGTACAGTCAGACTCTGAACAAAAGTTAAGTTTGCCCCCCCCCCCCCCCCCCCGCGGCTCTTAGAAGTTCCGTGGTTTTGTTTGCGGCTCTTGGGCCAGGCCAGCCTGGCCCCCCCTGACCTGGCCTGTGTGCACTGTGACACATAGGCGATGTGCAACGATAAGTGCTATCGCATTCATAGATAATCACCCCTGTGGTTTCTACAGATTTGCCTCGACCAACAATTTGCTGCGCCGTAATTTTTTTAATTGGTATAGAGTAGTCGGCAATGTAAAATCTGCGCCAACATCTTTATTAGATGTGATAAATTAAAGATCAAGGCTTTTTTTCGGTACTTTTGTTTTATGTTTCATTCTTTCCTTTTTTTCGAGCGCAGCTCTTAGGCGCCCGTTTCCGGCTTGGGCGGCGTCGGCGTCGCCTTCGGCGTAACCAAGGTCACTCCAAAGTCACGTGACCTCCAAGGTCACCCCAAGGTCACCTCAAGGTCACGTGACCTCCCAAGGTGCCCCCTTGGCCACCGCGCTACCGTGCTTATAGGCTCCTTGCACATGACGTCATTTCCGATGCCCTCCAGAGAAAAGGGGAAGAAGGAGCTCCCTTCTTATCAGGATCCTCCTTTTTGCCTCCCGGATTTGCACAGGCGTCGCTATTCTCCTCCCAGAAGATTATAGAAGATTAACCTGTCACTCAAAATTCTTACAAAAGCAGCTTCCCTCTCCTCCTTTTACTTGGTGTCCAAAAGTACACTTGAAGGAGAAGATACTACAGGAGGAGAGTTGCGCATGCGTAGTGTGAGTGCGGACTACGACGCCCCGGAACATAGACCCGAGCAAGAGATGCTCCGCATCTAAAAAGGCCGCTTGACCACTATTTTATTAAACTTTAAAATAAAGCTCCAAGTGTGTACAGAAGTATAAGATCTGTTATCTACCTGGCCTGTCAGAGAACGGAGGGAATGCCTCAAAGACTTGTGAAGTCAAATGACTTTTAGAGTGATACAGGGAAATGATGATTAATTGAGCATGAAGTGCCTAGATGAAAAGCGCACGTCGTTGCATCATACCAGAAGTTATATCAATTGCCGAATTCGTGACGGTTTAGGTGTGTGTGTATTTTTTAAGGCAAATGGCGGCGCGCAGCAGCAGAATGAACTGAGAGACCATTTTGTTTCAACGAAAATAACTTTTTTATTGATTTTGGCTGTCGTCACTTCTAAGAGAAAATATCTAGAAAATTTTTCTTTTATCAACCCGAACTCAGCCCGTAACGTTTCTTGATATATTTATTTATTTATTTTATTTTCCTCAAAGGCCCCCGGAGGACGGGATATTACACGAGGGGTGGGCATTACGCAGGAAAGCAGCAAAAATTCAAGAAACCTGTGGACAAAATACGAAAGAATACAGAAAGAGCACATCTATATCAAGAAAGACAGGGAGAACGCATAAATGCACGCATGAATTTCATCATTATCAAACTACGATTGATCTAGCGCTATTGGCCTCGAGATCGACCTACCGTCGCGCTATCATCATCATTAAAGTGGGGATAGAAGCATGCACTTACCATAGGCTATCCACGTTCGCACGCGTGACGGCGTAGATTCTTGCGTTTATTTTGCCGCATATTATCGGTGGGGAAAACAATTTTAGCGCAAAATGGTGCGGTACTGTTCGATGCTTCAGTGAAGACCAAATCCTGTTACCAGCGCACGGCCTAAATTTTCGTTAGTCACTCCTGTGGATACATCGTCTGCTCTAGGCAGACGTTGGGAAGCATGGAGCACCACGATGACTGCCTGTCTCCGGGTAAACTGCATTATTTATGTTAAATATTTGTTTCTTAAAAAAAAATAAAAAAACACGGTTCACCAGCCCCCCTCCCCCCCCCCCCCCCCCCCCCCCCCCCCCCCACTGGGCTGGGGAACTGATTTAACAAAAAAAATTCATTCCAGCCCGGAAAACATAATACTAGTACTCTGGGCTGTGAAATCGCAGGCTCTGTGCATTTATTTGGTAACATTTAGCTTTTGCAGTAATATAAATATTTCGCACGAAGAGAAGTAGGAGCTGTATCTGAAATTACCGTACTATTGAGCTCTGCTGCAGCCAATGTTTCCCTTGCCATGGTGTAGATAAGTTTTTCGGAGTCGGAACAATTATACTACTCTGTTGCAATGAGGACCGAGTGCCTCTTCTTGTTACGATCCGGAAACCGTCCGTTGGCAGGACAACTGAAACAAGTGAAACGAACTATTCTAATATATCTGCCGCGAGTGGAACAAAACGAATGTAACCGAGCAAGGCAGTAGCGCTCGTGTTATTAGCTACCTTTCTCGCGAGTGTGGGTTCACCCGATTTAAGTTTCTCAGTCAGGGCAGCGGGTACCAGGAGGCGAATATTATAAATTTGTGGCTAACTAACCGCTGAATTCAGAAACCTCACTCAAACCACACTCAAACTGAAGGGCCCTTCCACTTCCTCGAGGAAGGCGGGAGGGCCGGCGCTGGCCAATCGCGAGGACGGATCCGCCGTCGCGATTGGCCAGCGCCGGCCCTCAAGGAAGTGGAGGGGCCCTTCAGTTTGAGTGTAGTTTGAGTGAGGTTTCTGAATTCGGCGGTAATCTTCTAATTAAACACAGTCGACTCTGCAACTCCAACAAACGACGCGCACCACGACACAGACGGCATCAGCCGCAGCCATACTCTTTTAACGATGAGGGCTAGCGACTCTCACGAGTTTTTCCCATCACCCTCCGCCCTCACCTAACGCATATCGGGACTGGGCAGTTCATCGAGGACCCTTTAGATTAATCAAGTGATGCCTTAATTCCGATATTTATTTTTTTATCCGTTAAATCGGAATCTTGTGCTGGAGAAAGTCAGGAGAAATAAAAAATGCCTGATTTTATATTTCCGACGTTTTTATTTCTTTTGGGACACAGGCTTGCACGGTAAACCACTTCAGCATGCTTGTGATTGTCATCGAGGGGATTACAATCTTTAAATAATAACTTGAAAATCACTTCACTCTAAAAGGCTTCCCATGTTCATATTTTTGTAGGTGACACAACGTGAACTTTAAAACGGCAATGCAATATGACAGTTATGACATAGTAAAAATAGTAAAAAAAAATAATGTGTAGTTTCAACGTCTTTTATGTAATATGACCAGAAAATAATGAAATACCGGATTAATTGATTGATTAGTCTATTAAAGGTTGGCGATCAGTCGACTTAATGTGTTAATTAACCCCGCCGCTCCAATCAAGATTCAAGGCTTTACGAAAGCTATGGTTTGTGCGAGATAACAAATATACGTAGGACCAAAGGCTCTACAAACCACAGCCCTAAGATTATGGAAACATCCGATATAATATTTATCGCGTTGCTCAATTTCCACAGGTGTGAAACGATACAACACAACGCTTAGTAAAAAGAAAGAACAATAAAAACATCAAACATTTAATAAGGAGAGTCCGGCTTAGCCGGAAAGGGGCATGCATCAAAACGTGCGCCCGTAGCAGACGACGCACGGCGATATCCCCGCGTTCGCATGTTTCCAATTTCGGCCACACGGTGGCGACACGGTTCGATCTGGAGGTAAATAAGAGTTTTTTTTTTTTTTTTTTTAATTTATCCAAGTTCCTGGGCTGTACTATGTTTTCAGGAAAATCGTTCCAATCTTTGGCTGTTTTAATAAAAAAAGGAATTTGCAAATCGATCTGTGTTTGGGCGAGGATATGACACTTAACGAAAAAATAGTCAGAGTGCAGGCGAGCTGGTGTAAGTTGAACATGATTGTAAACCTGAGACTGGGGCAGAAAGAGAACACAACAGAAGGTAGTAAAAGAGGAGGCAACGTCTCAAACTCAGCTGCAAAGTTTATTTCGAACACGCTTTACATACCCCATCTCCAACGCCGTCTCTACAAAAAAAAAGAAAACACACATGACAAGAGGACAATGACACTTCGGTAAACCTTCTCTCATCTCCCTTGACCTTGGCTGTGGGACACTCACACAAAGGGTCACATTCTAGCATAACCACCGCTACCCGGCGAACGTATGTGAAAACACTACTGAACACAAAGAAAGGGTTTGACCTTCAAAGGAAACGCACCTTTGAAGGTCAAACCCTTTCTTTGTGTTCATTAGTGTTTTCACATACGTTCGCCGGGTAGCGGTGGTTATGCTAGAATGTGACCCTATGTGTGAGTGTCCCACAGCCGAGGTCAAGGGAGATAAGAGAAGGTTTACCGAAATCGCATTGTCCTCTTGTTTTTTTTTTTTTTTTTTTTTTTTTGTAGAGACTTTGTTGGAGATGGGGTATATAAAGCGTGTTCTAAATAAACTTTGCAGCTGAGTTTGAGACGTTGCCTGCTCTTTTACTACCTTCTGTTGTGTTTTCTTTCTGCCCCAGTCTCAGGTTCACAATCATGTTCATATGACACTTGTTGGGTGTTGTTAACGCGACTGGAAAAGTGCTAACGGTTCGTGATGTAAGTGTGGGCGCGACGTCGAGCTGCGGACTCGACGGACGGACCGGACAGCAACCCCGAACGACGACATCCCCATGACGCGGTGTGGACGACCACCGCTCGGACTAGAAGCAGCCACAGCGGACTTGCTTCCCCAAGGCCTCGCTGATGACCGTCCCCCCATCCCGAAACTCTCCCACGTAATAAGTATGTGAATAAACCCTCTTGCCGAGAGCAAATTCTTGCCGTGTCATGTTCATCCGGGGAAAGGATCTGAGGGAATCGGAGTGAGAAGCCCGCAATTTTTATACGACAAACTGGAGCACTGCTTTCTTCTTTATATTTCTGGTGGGTGGTACCTAGGTGTTTCTTACAGTTCTATACGGACGTGAAGAAAAAAAAAGTAGTAAAAAAGTAATGTCTGTCGCAAGTACACCGCGCAGGTACATTGTCCGAGGCCGTGTCTCGGCTGAGCGACCATGCGCGCAGAGGGAGCATTTACTAAGCTTTCCTCTCGCACCAAATAATGAATTGTTATGTTCCTTCCCTCCTCAATTAAAAAGAATTATACATTTTTAGTTATGTTTATTTAAATAATTGTAATCTATAAATAGAACTCTAAGATAGACTTGTTACTCGTAATTATACTTGCGCCAGACGACAGAAAGAGACACAATGATTAAGTGTATTTAAAATGCCATACCAAATCTCACAGCTATTTGATAAATTAATATAATCAAATAGCTTTTGTTCAAAAGCGAGGGTTATTCTAATTTATTATTTTTCTGAGTAACTTTTACTATACTATCGTTTCGATAAATATTCTCGTAAAATAGGACTTTTATTTAATAACGTTATATATTGTTGTTGTGCTATAGCTGTATCATCTTTCGTTTGCCACCATAGAAATGAAGTTACTAACCCTATGCTTACATATTGTTGGATTCTTCAATATTGTGGCTCCTCTTTTTTACACAAAAGCCTATTAGGAGTTCGACGTACTCTTCATGGAGCGTTGATGAATTAATGCAGAAAATACTACATGAATGAGGGTTGCATTATCAATAAACTGTGAAGTATTTGGCCCGTGATAACAACACCGCACAAAAAAAGACACAAGTGAAAGTACGAAAATAATTAATTGAGATGCGAGACCGAAAAAATCCGCCTCATCCTGGTATCGAACCAGGGACCTCTCCACTCCCAGTAGAGCGCTCTACCAACTGAGCTTAAGTGGAGGTGTTTTTGTGTTTTTTTTTACAAAATTATATTTTATCTTTTTATAGAGAAAAAAAAAAGGCGAAGCAATTTTTTTTTTTTTTTTTTTTTTTGTAAAGGGGGAGTTAGACGTCTGTTAAGCAAACAAATTTTTTTGGTCGCACATTAGTCACCTAGCTGTCCTTGGAGATTTGTGTTGGTCTTTCTCCGCCCTTGTTCCCCTTCAACAGGGATTATTTTCGTGATTCTTGTCCAGCTCGCTTGCACCTTTGCAGTATTTGCATTATCACAAGAAAAGATCAAACAGAACGAGCACTGAACTCCTTTCGCGTGTCACCGCTTTTTGGGTGCTGTTTTCTATCGTTAGTCATTAAACAGCTGGCCCACATTGCCACATTAATCCACTTTATTCCCACAGCCAACAAAGACCACATTGTTCATAATTGAGTCATGGCTACTTTTTGGTTTATAAGTGTTTGCTTTGAGCTGGTTAATTAGCGGAAAGTTTCACACCATTGCAAAGTAACTTGCGAAACTAACCTATCAACACCAACTTGTCAAACCAACGTAAACTAGTTGCGGGTTTTTAAAGTTACCCGTTTATTTATTGATACTTAAATTATATTGCCCGTGGTGAGTAGTGCGGCGCTCCCGAGGATATCTGACTCAGCAAGCCTTCGACGGCGGAGCGGGGCAAGCGGTCGAGTCGTCGCTTTTCCAGCCGACGAACTTTCCCTCGTTGTGTTTACGAAGCCATTCGAGCAGGGGTTGGAAATATTCCAGAAGCGGTCCCGCGTCCATTTTCGTCGTCCTGTTCTTGGTTAACATCCCCAGTACCTCGGGCCACGGCTTCGATGATCCCAATGCCAAGATGTCACTGCACCCAGGAAGATGGTCAACGTTAAACTCCCAGGCACTAACACGTAACTGCCGCACGTTCTTAGCATGCAAAAAATATAGATGTTTTATTTCTTCGTGCTCCTATTTATTTAAATTTGACGTTTTAAATTGTGACTTATTTAAAATAACAAACGTTTGTATTCGTATTCAAGCGTTTTCTTTCTAGTCATACATCAAAAAAGTTAATAAATGTAGGTATTTTTTTTTAAATTTGATGTCTAATCTTAATCAGCCCAAAGCCGTTCCAAAATCTGCGATTAAAGGAATCAATTAACCTTAAATTCTCAGTTAAGTTTATATTGTAGTTGGTACTCTCCTGATTGTTTTGGTACTTATCTTGACTAGTTATCGGATATTAACGTTTAAAAAAGTGCCTGCCATATTTTTACCAACGAAAGAAGGTATTTTTGTAGTTTATTTATTTTTAACAGTAATTTATTCACGTTTTTGTGTAATGAGAAATCTAAAAACAAAATATATTTATACCTTACGGACCGTCAGCAGTACATAACTTTTTGGTAAGACAGTCTATAAAAATGTATGCTCTTTCAGGAGTTCCCTAGGATTCGGTACTCGGTCCTTCGCTTTTATTTGTGTGTGTGTGCTTATTAATGATCTGCGGGTGGTCAACTCATTATTTAGTGTGTTTTTTTTTGTTTGTTTTTGCTGACAATTGTGTTTTGTTTATGAAAGTAATATGTATTGCTGATCAGGAATCTTTAAATGGTATTCTGCCCATGGTATCTTCCTGGTGCCGGATTTGGCAAATGAATTTAAACGTTCACGATTGTGTTCAAATGACACTAAAGCGGCCTCCACGTGTTGTTTATTATGTTATAAGCTTAGTTCTTCTAGAAATAGTCACTTCCTATAAGTATTTAGGTATAATCACTAGTCAAACTTAAGTTGATCTGTTTATCTTGTGAATAACAAAGCGAATGCTTCTCGTAGACTGTGATCTTTACGAAGGAATGTGTTTCATTGTTCCGCACAAAAAGGAAGCTCGTGGCTTAAATTTCCTTGACTCGTCTATTATTGGAATATGCAGAAATATAATAGGGCCCACATCCTCAGATATCCATTGATCAATTAAAATATGTTAAGATAAGGGCACTTCGATTCATTTATAACGCATACGACAGAAAAACGTCCATTTTATCCTTGTATGCTTATCCACGTTACCAGAATTTTCATGTCGAAGGAAGGTTAAGCGCTTAAACTTTTTGTACTATCTAATACGCGATAAGATTTCGTTAAATGTCAATGATTATCTGAAATACAATGAGAGTAGCAAGAAAGGCGGAAGCACGGAAATTCGCTTCGCGTATTTCCGTGCTTCCGCCTCGTAAAAATTCATTTTTAAATATTCTCTTTTTTTTAACTGTCCGGGATTTGAATGATTCCCCTCAAAGTGTGACAAGTCTTGTTACATATAATTGTTTCGCTAGAGCTTGAGACCGATACTGTAGATAAGTAAATATCTATGAAATAATCGCTATTTTTGTAATATTTAATGTGTGAAAGGTGACATTGTATTTTTTACGATGTTTGCTTTGCAACTGTTCATGCAACAATGTCTTGGCCCACAAGAGTTTGCCGGCAGTATTCCTGAAATAAAAAGTTATTTCATAATAAATAAAGATAAAGTTTAGATTCACAGAACTGTACTTTCAAGAGGGTTCACACATTTGATATTTAGTTTTTGTGTATAAGGTGTGCGTCCACAGTGGATCTCAAGCTGTACAGTGAGCAGAAGAAATTGGCGCTTTCACATAAAAGATGTGAACTTTCACCGAATAAGCATTTGAGTGATGAATTTTACCCTGTGAAGACTTAGGGCGTAATTACCTTTCCATAAATAATTAGACGGACGAAATTGCCAAGTTAAATGGCGGACGTGTTGGAAGACGACCAAATTAACAACAAATGTAACTTGTGGCTACATTTCTTGACAGGCGCAGCAAGCAGACAACAAAGTTCGTCGTCTGATACCTGCGCTTATCGGTGGATGGCGCCACAAATTACATCCTCCGCTTACTCGGTCGTCTGCGAACACGTCCGCCGTTAAATTGGCAAGCTTGTTGGTGTCATTTTTGACAGAAAACTTCACAAGGTAAAGTGAACCACGTCAGTAAACATTCGTGGGAGCGTTGAGCTTTCTTTATGCAGGCGTCGATTTTTCTGGGTCGTCTTACAGCGTAAAATCCAGACAACCCCTAGTTGCAATATAATATATCCGGAGAACAATAACTGCACAGACCCAAATAGCTTTCCAGCCTCCTTTGACTGATAGAAGTCACACTCGTGAAGTGGTCCTTTGTGGTTGGCCTCCTCACAGAGGGCCTTGTAGAACTGGAACTGTAATACTGTGCTGGCAAAATATCTGCGACAGGAAACCAAAGATGGAATATGAAAATAAATGGTTTCCGAATGCATTCCTCCCAATTAAATTATACCTTATGTAGGGGACGCTTGCAGAAATGTGATATTTAGAAGGAGGATCAAAGTCTTCCGGTGTGCGGGCTACTCCTGGACAGATGCCCTGGTGCATTAGACTGAAATCAAGGTTAGAAAAAAAAAAGAATTATGTCACAAAATCCGCTGGTTTGATAAAATTGGCAGAAGGTTTCTTTTGTTCTGCATCGCTACCTATAAGGCATGAAGCGAGCCTCCGGCTCATGCCAAGAAAAGCATCCGGAAAATATATACTGGCTGTTGGAGCGCTCTTTGGGAATAAAAACTTTAATAAACTGCGTGCCATTAAAAATTTTAAAAATGTTTCTTTAGGTGGTGCATTTAATACATTCAACATTTATGAGTGTAGGTTTCAGGGGAAAAAAACTTTAGCCTGGAAACATCCTTTCTTTCCTATGCAAAGGGAGAAAAACAGCAAGAACCATATTGTGGACGCTGTCACAGATGACACAGCATAAAAAAACGTAAGGCTTCTTTGAAATGTAAATGTCCAAAAGAAGATCCATCAAATCGGAGCGTGTCCGATACCATCTTTAAGCGGCAGCGTCAACCAGACGCTTTCGTAACTTTTTTTCTCTATGGATGTGGATAAAAACTAAAAAAATATATGCTGTTTTTTATTTTTTTAATTATATACCCATACATTTTAAGTACAATCAATGCACAACCTAAAGACACATTTGTGAAAAGTTTTAATGTGGTCCCATAATTCATGTATTTATTGTACACATTATTTTATACCCGAACAGCGCTCAGAAACAGGTTATCCTAGACATTTAAAAGCAGCTATCTCGTGGGCTTTTAAATTTATTGAGATTCGGAACGTCACAACAACGCAGTCACAGTGATCATGAAATTAGCTATCTGTTGATGTCAGGACTCAATTACGATTGCACCGAAGGAGGAATGGCGGAGGCCTTGCCTCATAGAAGGCATTGGTTCAGGTCCTCCCGGAATACCTCGCCAGCTGTATCTTGAAGCTATGCTGGGGCTTTTGTTTTTTACTCAGTCACTCGGGCAAATGTAGGGGGCTATTTCGGGACATGCTTTTTGTCTTTCAAAAGTGGCCCCAGAGGTTCAGCTTTCCGGCTGTATCTCACATGCAACGTCTAAAGTCTCTGTCTTTCGATATTCTACCAATTTTAATCCGACATTAGTATGAATTTGTCAACAGCAACAAATTCACGCAACAATAAGTTTGAATCGTAGTGCGTTAGCGGTGACTGGTGGAGTTCAGCTGGTTTATCTGAAGCTCAGCTTAAGCCTGTTACCTTGAGTTTTTTTGGTACGCGGGAGTTTTTTTTATTTAATAGGCACAGAAAGAAATCATCTACCTAGTGATATTACCCAGGTTTCGCAATTCCATTAATTTTTTTTCCAATCATAAACAAATCTTCCTACTCTTACTTTACACATGTCTCCCTTCAACGAACTGAATAACTCTTCAAAACCTAAGATCACAAGTGTTTATAAATATATATATATATATATATATATATATATGTGTGTGTGGGGGGGGGGGGGGGGGCACTGCGTCCGCAGTGTGGGCACTGCGCGTGCGCAGAAACCAGATTCGCGTGAGGCGAAGCAACTGCGCATACGCTATGCCGACAGCAGCGCCATCGCAGAGGCGTGACGTCAGAGCCGCCGTGTTGGTCTATATATATATATATATATATATAAACGAATATGTGCAGATGAATGAACCGTATTCCAATGAATCAAAGAATCAAAGTTTTATATAATACATATATATATATATATATATATATATATATCAAGGACAAGCTGTGTTTGACGTGCTTGAACATGGGAAGCTGCCAGGCCTAGCAGCTTGTTATACCCCCTTTTCACAACTATACATATTGTGCCACAATTAAAAAAAAAAAAATCTCTCCCTTTCGCGCGCGGGCTTTCTTTTTCGAAATAAAGTTCCTGCAGCTGTCTGACGCTTCCGAGCCACACTTATTCTCCTAAGGCTAGCTTTTTTTTATCGCGAATTGATATATAATTTACTATCACCCGATTATTTTTGCTTAAATATAAAGAAGCACGAAGTCGTACGTTACCCAAACCGTATATTAAAATTGTAATTGCTCTTTCTGTTTTTTCTCTACTTCCTGGCGGTCACAAACGCCAGTGATTTCCAGCCTTACCCATGGTTGGGAAGGGCAACCAGGCGCGTACCTGTCCAGCGCACGCGCTACCGCAGTTTAAAAGAAGCAAAGACCAATAATTTCAGACGCTTCATATGAGCTCAAGACCTGTGCCGAAGCGCACGGACGCCAACAGCTTCGATGTACCAGCGACCCGTTCAGGCATGAACGGGTAGGGACAGCACATTTACCAGTATGGTAAATATAAAGTTACCTGCTCAAATTTCGGCGCGTGACATAATTCAGTACTTTCTTGAAACATTTCAATAACGTAAAATATTATAACTGAGTTGGTATGTCCAGACGGTCCTTGAAATGTCCGAAAAACTGCAGATTAATACGCGAGATTCTACTTTAAAAAAATTATTAACCTCTACTGTTCAGATCAGCTTCGCTTAAAATGAAAGAAGGAGCAGATTTTTATTAAACAATATCAAGGTAGCGCGTACATTTCAACAACCACATTTTATTTGTGTATTCATGCATAACTGTTGTAACTTCACGAAAGCATCTGTATTCACTGAGGAATAAAAAAGCGAGAGGCGTTGCGTTGGTTGCACCAAACGGTCCAAAGCGGTACAAATAAAGAAACGAAATATGGTGTTTTGCGTTAAGCAATGCCAAAGTACTCGCAGATTATCAAGGAAGTGACAATGTACTCACAGAAGGTCCCACCATCCCTTGTTCAACTGTTCGGATTGATACTTTCCTTTGAACACGTTCCAACGCCAGCGATCGTAGACGTACATCGAAGGGATTCCGGCAACCTTGTCGAGGGCAATTTTGTACAGGTAATTTATGCCAGTCTCTGAAAAAAGGCGTGTTTTATTCACTAACAGCTTAAGATAGACCAACGACTTGTGTTCAGGTTTCTTGCTTTGTGACTGCGTTTCTTATACTGTCAGGTGACAGCTTAAGAAACTTCAAAAACTACTTTTCAGTCGAACGTAAAAAAAATATTTTTCATCATTAGTAGTTACCTTTAACAACAAAAAAGAAATATCTATATCTATGGCGTTCGCCCAGCTACTTTGTGGCATATTTTCCCACGGGCAGATGGCTGTGCATTGTGTAGCTTGCTCTACTTTTCAACAAATAAATATCCCTAAGGTTAAACTTTTTTTCAATTAAACTTTCAAACCGAAGTAATATAATATATTGTGGTAGATATGTGCTGCGTGGCAGTCTTTTTTAACTGTCAAAGTAATGTAATGTTCACGTCTTCTTCATAAATCTTCTTAAATATGAACGCATGTAAAGTCTCCAACAAAAATAAGTACACGTAATCTAAATTATTTTTTACGGAAGCCGACTTTACACCGCCGTAGTCTTTTAATACGACTGCAGGATTGCATTGTTTTTTATTACGTCGGGTGTAGAATTATAAGGAAGTGCCCACTTCACACTTAAGGTAGGGCAACAACAAAAGTCAAAGTACTTTTCTGGCAAATGCATGTTATCTGAGTGTTTCTGCATGACACTTCATTATAAAGTAACATGCATACGAATCTGCTGCATTTGTATACACTTCATTTTTCTTTAAGATTATCACATTCTCTGAGTGTTTATTTGCGTAGGCCCCCCAAGAATACGAGCTTAAACTCAATCCGGCATCTTTCAGCGTTTGCCGTCCAGCATTATCTCTCGATTTGCTATATATATATACATATATATTAAGAAATGGGATCAAAACTTCGCAATCTAATTTTAGTTTTGACTATTATTGTTGGAGAAACCAGCAGATACGCGAGCGAAATAAAAAGAACTGTTTCATATTATACTGTTTTAGACAGAACGTCTCTAATAGGTTTTGAATCAAGCACCTCGCCTAAGACTAATTCTTTGTATACTGTTACCTTATTTACAGCCTTCGATTTATTACACTGCTGTTATCTTTTCAAAGGCTGCAAAACGAATGCACCTTTTTTTTTTTTTTTTTTGTTCAAGGCTCTCAAAAGAACTCACGTATGACATAAAATCGAATTTGTTTTTATGCCAGGGAAGACCTAGCATAATCTTGTGAGACCCAAACGTATCACAAGATTAGTTAATAAAAAGTATATTTAGCACAATATATTTCCGTTTGCAACTAATACCTTAGAGGGGTGTTGTAGAAATCTCTGCTCTCTACTAATTTTGAATATAACTGACAAAGCACAGGAATGACCTACGGAATAGGTCGGCAGCATTTGTCCTTCGGTGGCCCGAATCGAATCAAACGGAGAATAAGCGAACCAGATAAAAAAAAGCAGTGGGGGGAAGGGGGGAGGGGGGCGTCATCTTGCGAAAATAAAACGTACACTACTGTCATAAGTTCAAATTATCGAGGAAATAAGAATTTCCTCCTTTTGATTAGGCACATATGACTTAATATTAAAGAGCCCCAATTCAATTAACGTTTTTGTGCTCAATATTGCCCGCCAAGATGCTCACATTCACTTAAAGGCTACAAACTGAAAGTCCTAAAACGTTGTGTATATAATCATACGTCATTCGCAGCCGCACATTTGACTTTATAGTATTTATCATGGAAACATATGATTTTATATAAAGCATTGATGGCAGCAAAAACTACTATCAGTGCTGCCACAAACTTCCGTAGATATGAAAACTGATTCAGGGAGGCCGAAGTTAAACGTAACAAACTTCGTTTACTGCATTTACATCTTTCAATCTATTCTCTGATTGGTGATCGGCGAGGTTTATCTGCTAAATATATTTAAGTACTCCAAGGTCTGCGTTAAATGAATTCTGGAAATTGTGTCTCAAAATCAGGAAACATGTATTCAAACTCCCCGTTTGTCTGACATCCCATTTCACTGAGACTCTTTTCGTGGAAATATGTGCTTTTTTTTCTTTACAAAGTTCTCCACAAAGTAAATTAATTTTAAATATCTTTTATTTAGATTTTTTTTGTTGGAAAAGATCGAGCTTCGGCTAAAAAACTTTAATAACATCAATGAACACCCAGCCACGAGTTTACCTTGTTTTTGTTGCATTTCGTACAAGTTGTTCAGGTTATGTAGAATAACAACCATGTAATGCAAAGTCGCACACTCAATGAGGATCAGGGAGATTCTGCAGGGTTGAATTCCTCCCACGGAAAAAAAACGTGATCTCTTCACAAAGAAAAAAGAAACAGCAAAAATCTTGTTTTCCTCGTTAAACTTTTGTGTAGTACAGGAAGTCTCCATGGGCGCCACCGTGTTTGTCAAACTTTGATGAAATTAAAAATGACACTCCCTACAAAATTTCTGCTATACTTCGTTTCGGCTTAATTCCAGACGCAGCCGACGCTACGAGCTAATGCGACCAATCAATATGCGCCAGAAGCGCAAGTCACTCGGCCTTTTTTATGATTCGTTCAGCGATGATAGAACCCGTACAGAAACATGAGGAGCACATCATAGAAGTGTGCTTTCAACACTGTCTCATTTATCCCATCAGCTCGTAACGTTGGCTTCGTCCAGACTTAAAGTGAAATAATGTATTAATAATTATTGATTTCAAATGCATCACATTGGTGCTCAACAATTGCTAATGATAGCTCAGTAAACGTGGATAGGAAACAAACCCCGCGGCGTGTCGTTTCAGAGATAATACGTCCGGTTATACTAGGCTTTCAATTAACTGTATTTCTTGCGCCATCGGCCCTCTGGAGTGTTTGTACGCATGTGTGCGGTAGTGGGAAGGGAGGGGACCTGTTCTGGGTGGTGTGCCGGTTGCCGAATAATATTGCCCCGCGAGCCACATCCAGGTTGCGGGCCGCCGGTTACCGACCCCTGACCTAATGAAATATATATATGATTTGTGAGTGAATCACGAGTACCTGTATCCTCTGGGCTTTGCTCCAAAAGACCAACGGCCTTCAAGTGCTTTGGTGTGGCCACGGAGAGAGATATTGTATCCCCTATTGCCTCGTGGAAACCTGCGAAGAATATATTCGTGCGCAAGCTGTAAAGCTGCACAATCTTCCGTACACCTGACGGCGTAATATTGTTTGACGGTGTAACATCGGTAATCACAGCAAAACTCACCAGGGTTTGCACCAGCCCTGAAGTAATACGGTTGCTTGGCATAATTGAGGTCGTATTCAATGTGACCCATCTCATGATGGACGACTAGGAGATCATCCATCTTGACTTGCGTGCATTGCTTTATTCTGAAAGTATAGATTGACAAACAGCAATAAACAAATCGCCTTCAGCGTAATAATAGATATGTAACTACGAACAATATTGCGAAGTCATTACACGGGGAGTTATACAAAAATTGCATTGGAATGTTAAGTTTCTTTTTTAATAATACGCTAGTAAACTCAATTCTTTTCGTGTTACTGTAACTATAAGCAGCATATTCCAATTGTCATAAATCATCAGAATATATGCCGCCAGTACAACTTCTTTGATAAGTGAAGAGATTGCCATTTGAGTTAGTTTGTCTCAGAGGATGTCAACATTTTCATTTTTTTATTATGCAAACCTTCGAAACTTTAAGGAGTTTTTAAAGATAGTTTGTGTCAGGCATTACTTACCGCACATCACCGCTTCCACAGAAATCCCAAGCAGATGCGTGGCAAACAATTTCTCTGTCTGTCGGCTTCTCCAGCACCGACTTTTCCCAGAAGGAATCGGGCATTGGTGGAAGCCCCATGGATGTAAAGAATTTTTCGGAAAGTTTGAACATTTCTGTCGGAGTCATGTTCTGTAGGTCAGGAGAGACAGCCAATTAGGACATTTTACAGCGTCGTAGAACCTTTAGTTCATGTTTATATTTCGTACCATTTTTAACATTGCATCAGTCACATCAACAGTTGGTTTTCCGGGATATGGCTGTGTGAACTTGTACAATGAGTTCCATTGCTGGGAGTGGATCTGACCTGTTAGGATAAATAATAAATTTGTTTGGTTTTGAATTTCTAGTATGAGTAAGTCTGCCAAAAATAAATTAAATGATAAAACCCAGTTTCTCATCCGCTAATTTTTAAAACCATCTTGTTCTATAAAAAATCAAGATTATCTTGCGCCGGTACTCTTTTTAAATATGCAAAACAGTCTTGTTAAACAACACATTATTGGTAATATAAAACTGACCCTCATTTCGTAACGTGCAATCAGGCCACAAAGTGTATGTCATTTCTAAAATACAGTTTTCAAAAAGCGCTCGCAATACAATACTTTGGAATGAGCATATATTTCTTGTCACGATTAAAGCGCGTTTTAATGAAACAGTCTTCCGCCTTTTTCACGTTTTACGGCTATATTTGGCTCTGTTCAGATAAAAACATGCACGCAAATCCAAACTGTTTTTTCGTTATACGGTGCTCCTCAACATGTGTAGGAAAAGTTACCCTTTTTTTTTTTTTGCGAGAAACATAATATCTGTAGAGTGCGCCAGAATGGCATGTTCGATTTTGAAGTATTCGTCTATGTCATGTTTGGTGACATCTACTACGCAAACTACAAGTATCAGAAATTTCAAATACTTTTTACCTATAATAGATCGTGGGCACTATTGATTTAAATATGTACAGCATTGTGCAGAGTGTATGTTTTGCGTCCCAAATTTGCAAACATGGCTTTTTTTGACGTTTTGTCACAAGATTTCTGAGCCGTTCACTAAACAAATTAAATAGCTACGACGTTTAACCTTTTTCATATATTTTTATTAACACGTTAGTTCCAATTAAATATATATATATATCATTGTGTTATCTCAAAATTTAGTTGTTTTTTTATGTCGCCCCAAACTCCTTTTAGTGCGCAATGTTAAAACATTGAAGGAAAACTTAAAAGAGCAACCCGTTCTTGATTTTCCTTATATTTATAGTGATGCTTCTCTATCCTACTCTTGTGTTTATTCTTCAAAAACACGCTGCATCGATTTGTTCTCTTCATGGGCACAGCGCTGCAAAGAGTACCTTCCATGCTGGCATTTTTGCGCGATGCCAAAGTCGGGATTATATTGCCATTCCGTGCCATTTTATGACTAGATAAAGTTTGTGTGCTGTATTTGGACATTGGGCTTGAAGAACGCCAAAAAGAAAAAAAAAATATTTTTAAGCACACTATGTGGGACACGCGTGTCAAAAAAAAAAATGTTACGCGACAAAAGCATTTAGAGCAATATTGACGGCGCGAGACGCGATTTAGTCGGCAATCACCTCCTTTCCCCTTGTTTTCTCTCTCGGCATTTCGGGCGCGTGGAAGAGAGGTGGATCGGCTTCGCCTTCACGACCGAGATGGTCATTCCGGAATGACCCCTGACGCCATGGACTTCGAGCGCAGAATTTGAAATAAATCTCTCGTTGTCAATATTACTCTACTTTTTTTCGCCCATAATTTATTTTTTGACAGGCGTGTCTCAGGCGTACTGTTTTAAAAAAGAACATTTCTTTTTCTTTTCAGGGGTCTTTTAAGTGAAAGTATTCTCCTAATTAAAACAAAGCCCGCGTTGCTCGTTCCTTGCATTCATTTAACCAATAAGCCTGTTTCGCCAATTAAAGTTTTAAGTTCTAGGAGCTCTAGCCAAATTTTTCAACTTCTAACTGCTACTACTGCCTTTATTTCTTAAAGTAAGTACTCTAAAAGTAAGAACAGAGGTGCAAATTATATGCGAATATATACATAGAGAGAAATATCTATATTCGCGACGAATTGGAAATGTTTGAGCCACCAAGCATGTTAAACTGTTATTCATGACGGTTGTAAATCCGGCTGGCCACAGTAAACCTGTACTTCACTGGCAGACTTTCACTAAAACGCTTGTTAAGATTAAAAGATGGTGATGCGTGAATTGGAAAGTTGTAGAGCGCATTAGGAAACACCGAATTAAGGTGTTTCGTACACGAGATAAGAGATACTTTGCGTCTCTCTTA
Source organism: Ixodes scapularis (assembly GCF_016920785.2). NCBI lineage: Eukaryota > Metazoa > Arthropoda > Arachnida > Ixodida > Ixodidae > Ixodes > Ixodes scapularis. Next base: position 371,983 of record NW_024610243.1, on the reverse strand, counting down.
TTCTTTTAGTCTAAAAAGAAAGCCTGCGAATTATGAAAAAGACCACGTGGCAACGCGCACGCCCGTGGCGCTTGCAGCGCTCTCAGACGTGCTCCCAAGGAACAAAGTCCACAATTTCACTGGCGCTGTCCGAAACAGGGCTTTGCGGCAGCAGGTGCTCTCGCTTATCTTCGGGGACCACCCCAACAAGAAGCCCAGTCTCGGACAGAGCGCCAGTGAAAAGGCGGGCTTAGTTCCTTCGGGGTACGTCTGAGAGCGCTGCAAGCGCGACGCGCGTAAAGCCCTGGATATCCTGACTTATCAAAGCAATGCCAATTGTTTGATCATGCCGCTTCCTCTCCTATTGGGTGCCGGCGACGCGTCGTCATTTTTGGCTCAGGGTGCATCCCACATCAAGACGCGCACGCTCCTATTACATCTACTGTGGCTGCCGGTGACGCGCCACTGTTTGCGAGCACGCTTTCATTGGGCGACGACGCTCCGCCATTTTTGGCTCGAGTGCATCCCAGCATGCACCAACTTAACGGTACTCGTTTATAAAATTTTAATTCATCCAGCACTTTAGACTCACGGGCGCATTGTCACGGGATTTTGTATTCATATTTCGCAGGCTTTTTATTTAGGCTAAAAAAAAAAAAGAAGCGCTCATATGGTATCTGTAGGAAACACCTTAGTTGGGTGTTTCCCTATGCGCTTCACAAGTTTCCAATTTAAACGAATAATTAAAAAATTAGCAAAATATTCTTAACTAACTAATCAACTGACGGACTAAAAATGTGCACTATCTCCACACCGCTTCTTAACAACATACAGTTGGTTTCCCCCTGGCAGAGCGCTCCGTCTTTTTTCTAAAGTTTGGTGCAAGTTATATAAGACCCACTTATACTAAGGAAATCTATTCAGCTCTCTCCATAAGCACTGATGGCAAAATGTTTGTTCTGCCGGTTGAAATACTTTTTGGAACAAGAAGAAACAAGCTCGGTTTCATTGGGAAAAAATGCGTGTGCGAGCGTCGCTTTTATTTATAGTTATCCAAGTAGCTGTTTCCATTCAAAATATAAAGACGCGTAATTTCGTCATAAGCAATTTTAATCCTAAGGTGTATACTGCATTTTTGAATCAGATAAAGAAGTAGCCCAATTAGGCAGAAGCAATATTGTGCCAAATCGACCTTCACAGATTTGAAGAGAAGGTGTCATACCCAAGAGTTTGATCGTATCTTAAGAGAATGCAATTGAGTAAAACACCTATAATTTATTGTATAAAACTATTTGCAAACAACATTGCGTTTTGTCCTAAATAATCATAGACAACACACCCATAAAGACACTTTCTATAACAGCGTGGAGCTAGTTGCAGAAAGGTAGCCAGATTTGCGCTTTTAAGAGCAAAAATTGAGAGGGCAATTTTTTAATCAACCCGACTAAGAAATGTGCGTTTCCTAAAAGTAATTTCTGTTTCTACGCTCCTGATTCGACGTACCTCGCTCTAAAAGTCTAAAGTATTTGAAGTTCATGAAGACCTACTCCTGGGATTACTCACGTAATTAAAAACTGGCCTCAAGCTCAACCCCTGAAATGCTCAATACTGTTCTCGTTATATTTTATCCTAATTACAATAATGTTTCTAGATTGCTTCGGCTGCTTTCCAGGGTCATTGCGGTGTTATAAAAGCACGAAAAATGAACTTCATGTGTCAATATCCTTAGTTTCATTCAACCTGCAAAAACAATATGTGATTCTCACGTTTCACGGCCGAGTAAAAGAATAAAGAAGCGGACAAGAGGCGCGAGGAGGAGAAACATCATTTGAAGCGAAGGAGCCCAGATTTCGGCGACGACCCGAAAAGAAGCGCACCTTCGGGGTGGTGCCTTAAAGCCACTGAAAGGAACCCTGCAGCGAACCGGGAAAGGCTCGGCGACCATCGAAGGGGGAATTAGAAACCTCGGCATTCATTCAACGCTGGCGTGGGACTCTCGGCAGCGACCGGAGCAACCTCAAGGGTGCGGACGAAGTTACATGAGAGACCGATTCGGTGGTGACCCAAACCATGCAGTGACAGCGACTCCAGGCAGTGACACGAAACAAGCCCATAACCGAGTATTTCAGAGGGCAGACTGGCCAAGAGTTGAGACCGAGCATCAGATCGTCCCGTACAAACGTACATGTGAGACTATTGAGAACTTTCGTTCATTGGTATATTAGTTTCTGAATGCTCTTCTCATTTTTTTATTTTGTGTGTAATACATTATAATTTCTTCCAGCGTTGGGCACTGTTTTTCTTTTCCAACGGTTGGGCCCTGAACCGTGACAAAAATAATAAAGAATATTTATGGTGTATGAAATCTCGAAAAACTTAAACGTTTCCTTACCCAAAAGATGTGCGGGAATGGGGCCGTCCTCCCTCACTTTGTCGCCGTGGAGGGCGTGCAGCCTTGCCCGAACGTACGCGTGCAGTTCCTTGTACAAGGGCTGCAACTGCTCCCATAGCTGATCAATGCTTTCCTCGAAGTCCTCACATTCGTAGCTTTCTTGCCACATTCCGCTTGCATCGTCAAAGCCTGGAATTGCCAGTGTGTCAAAGAAATCACGTTTCGTCGGCATCGCCTTATAATCCTATTAATCATTCATGGATCGCCAAAAACGAACGCGTTTTAATGTAACAACTTCAAATGATTTATCATTTAGCTCGTGTTTTTGTATAATTTCCGCATTAACTTAATAGGAGGCCTACACAGATAAAAAACACAAAATTTCATCACTCGTCAACTCTTAGAGAGACACCTTTGATAACTAAGACAACCTCATTTATGATTCATCAATTAGAGTTTTGGTGAGAAAATAGATGTCTAGATCAATGGTTTCGTCCAGCCTTAGTAGACCGTTTCTCCAAGCAAATGGCAGCCTAAAATATCTTTAAAATGTCTCAGTTCCTTCTAACAGAGTATCGTATTGTCTCAAATGAAGTGAAATCTTCAGGAAGTAATTAGTTTTGCGTTCGTCTTATTGGCGAGCCGGTCTCTTTCAAATAGGCTTTGCATTAAGGTCGGAACGGCCTAATATTTTATTCTCTAAAATTTATTGGCCCTTGTGTAGCAGTGGCAGTTGTTCATTTCTAACCTTTCATGCAAACCGACAAAAATTATTAATAAATATAGACCTATATATGTTCTTTGAATTTTCTCCAAAAGATGATTGACGTATTAGCTCGATATATTGAGATGGACGTGTTTATGTTTGCTAACAAAAATAATAAAAAATCATAAGGCTTTCTCATTTCAGAATGATCGTAGTAAAAGCACCGTGGAGAAGTTGAGGTTCAACATGAAGTAATTATTCACTGTATTAAAGTACAATGAATAATCCAGGGCAATCGGAATTCAAAAGTAAAGGCCACCTTAACACATTTAGTGTATATTTTGCTGGGTTAAACATTTATTTCGTTACTAACACGTGACGTTTAAGAGGTCTCTTAAGAAAGGTACATTCTAGACTTTAAGTTGACCTTTAATGGTTATAACTGCATTTACGCAAGCTAAGCGTAAAAACAAATACGGAATTGCATTCACCCGTCACCTTTTTCATTGTTTCAACCACGACTGAACAAAGATTTACGCCTCTTTTTAATATAAATCCCAGAAAACCAGCTCTGTCGCGAATTGCGTCCGCGTCTTAATAGAAAAATTGCCAGTCGGGATTGTCACTGTGGGCTTTCTGTGATTCTCAGGTTCTGTACTTTGAGTTTGTGCAATATAAAGACGATGTCAAAGCCGACTTTAATGCCCTTTCATATTTCCGCTGACGATCCAACTTGACTGCAGGTTTAAACTCGTAATTACCGTTTATCATAGCGGCTTCGTTCTGGAGTTCCACGTAGCGAGAATACTGGGCCTTCAAGGGCCTTCCCGATACTCTTCGCCATTCGTTCCAAACATGAAGCAGCTCGTCGTAGTCTCTGGAGTCCTGGAGAATGTTCTTGATAGCTGTCCAAGGAAAGTATGGTTTCAACATTGGCTGTTCGTTGAACCGAGACCGTCACCAAGAGTATGAAGGATTCCGGTGACATTTGTCATTAGACTACGCCTGTGAGAACTCTCTGGCAACGCCACATTGAGAAACATGCTTATTCTCGGTGAAGGGTAGAAGAAGTAAAGATTAGTACGTCCTAAGAAGGTATAGTCTCTTCCTGTCATATTAAACAGCAATTAAAAATTGTGTTTTTTTATCATTTCTCTTTAGTATTGTCTCTTTAACCAGCACCCTCGTTGTTTGTTTTTTTTGTTGTTTTTTTCTTGTGCGTAAAAGGATTTTGAGTATGCCGCATTTTTGTGTGGCAGAGTAATTATTTCACAAAGAACTTGAACGACACAAATGGTTATATTTTGCCTGTCATCTTTACCAGATATTATGTCTCTTTTTTTATTAAGAATTAACGCTTTGCTCAGCTTTTTTTTTTCTTTTTTCATTTTCTAGATTGAACTTTTATAATGCGTTTCAATATGCCTGTTTATTCAGATTTTGGTATGATCACTGGAATAGCGTTAAAATTTCGTCGGTCATTTTTACCGGTTATGGAAAGTGCGCATTCCTGCGGCTAAAATTCGTCCTAGCCATCGCCTCCACATTCCAACAACAAAAAAGCTATAGAAAGTATGTGGGGAGATTGAACACATGTAACGGCGTGCACAGTGTCACAACACAGATGGCAAAGCGGACCCTCTCTAAAATTCAGTGCCATATAGTGGCTCAACCAACGGCTTAACCTTGGCCACACTAATGTCAGCAAAAGTAATGGAGTATTTTACCGGGTACCGTCACATTCGTACGTCAGCGGCCGATGGGAATGTATTCTGCACTGCAGAGTTCTTCCCGAGTTTGTTTTAGTTTTGTGGCGACGAAAAAAAAAACGATGTTCACGAAGCACTGACCTGAATAAAGATCTTGATAAAATTATCTACATCAAGGTCCGTTATACATATATGTATATCTAGGTGAAGTAAGGTCAATATAAAAACAATGGACCGGGAAAAGTTAAAAAGTCAAAGATGCGTGCTGTCGGAGTTACTTCTTCGAAGTTTATTACGACGTTTCGAGCGGGGTAATAAACTTCGAAGAAGTAACTCCGACAGTACGCATCTTTGACTTATATCTATATGTATATACATATAGAGAGAGAGACAGAGAGAGAGAGAGAGACGCTTTACACACGAGCCGGCTAGAGCCGCCATTGCTAACCTTCTCTTCTCTTACGGGGGTTCCGAGCCACTGAAACGGGTATTGACGAGCCTCCAGAAAGTCCATTGCTGAGAAGGACACAATAGAATTTAAGATGGCAATAACCTGGCCTGCTATGGTAGCAATGATGAAAGGAAGAAAATGGAATAGAGGGAAACAGAAACTGAAGGACAGTTATGGCGGCGCCCATGCACAGCTGCTGCAATTGCGTCTATTGGGCCAGAGTGAAAACTGACGCAGCGCACGCATTTCGATTCTGGCGTCACCTTATACTAACCTCTCAAGTGTACATTACCCCTATCATATATTAGGACGCGTCTTAAACTTCTTCCTTTCAAAATTACGATAAAGCCGCCATTGGTATGAGATGAGTTTAATGCAATTCGGTTACGATAGCTGTCACAGTGGCAATTCTGAATATTGGAACGAACCGGTTCGAATCACCGAAACTTTCTGGACTCCGCCGCTTGTTAAGCTCGCTCCTGAGATAACAATGATTGTCGTCCGCGTACTCAAACGGAGAGAAGGTGTTGAGTTTGGCGGTTTTTAGGGTTTTTCGTGTGTTTGAATATAAAACCGCTGTAAAAGTGGTAGGGAGATAACAAACAACCTATAAGAACTCGCAAAATGCGGAAATGTAAGAATATGTAATAAAACAATTAAGCTCAATTATGAGTCTTATGAGCAAGGGACATCAAGAATAATGTAACCCATCAAAGTTTGGTTATACACTCAGTAACGCACGCATTTCTTACTTGGTTCTAAGGGCACGTTACACTCGTCACTTTGGTTGGTCATACGGTGAAAGGGGCAGATCTTGGCAGCAGCATGATTTCCTTTCATATCAGCAACTATCTTCAAGTACTGAAATATCGAAGACGGGTTAGTACGACGCTATGCAGCGTATCCCAGATAACTTGCACCAAACTTTAAAAAGACGAACCTCTCTGCGCAAATTAAACGAACTGTATGTATGTTAGGAAGCATCTTACAACAATGGACAATTTTTAGTGCGCCTAGTTAATTCATTATTAAGATTCATTAGATAACGTTTAATAATTCGTTTAAGGGCTGAGGTGCGAAATGGAAAGTAGTAGAGCGCATTGAAAAAAAAGAAACAACAGGTATTTGCTACATGATATGGTTGGCGCGCTTTCTTTAGCCTGCAAAGAAAGCTCGTGAAATATGTCAAAAAGACTACGTAACCGCATGCCCCCGCGTCACGCTTGCAACGCTCTCAGACGTGCTCCCAGTTAACCGAGTCCACCGTATCATGGGAGCGCTCTCGGAGACAGAGCTCTGCAGCAGGCTGTGCTCGCGCCTCTCTTCGGGGCCTAAACCAACACGAAGCCTTGTCTTGGACAGCGCGCCAGCCATAAGGTAGACTTTGTTCCTTCAGAGCCTATCTTGGTCTTTTATGTACATATATATTCCGCGGGCTTTCTATTTAGGCTAAAAGGAAAAAGAAGAGCGTAAAGCGTATCATGTAGCAAACAGCCCAGTTGGATGTTTTTCAATACGCACTACAACGTTATAATTCACACCTCGGCCCTTAAAGGAATAATTTCAGATTTAGTTAATTAGTCTGAATTACCGAAAAAACTGGAAGCACACCAAAAGTTTGGCGTACTTTTGTAAGACGCTTGCTAAAGGTCTATTCACGCGATGCATTTTGTTCGCGAATCTTGTGTCGCGAAACTAGGTTTCGGGAAACAGATTCCCCGCCTGAACTCGACCGAAAACGTGGCGCGCCTCCGAAAAAAGTGGCGCGTGTACCTCGTTTTTGGAGCAATTTTTCGCTGAAACCTCACCGAGGCCTGTCAATCACCCGAATGAGAAACGCGGGCGCTGCCAATGGCCGCTCGACTTCGCTATGACGTCTCACCTTCGAGGAGGAGCGAGCTTTTGGAGGAGTCCGATTTTTCGCCGATTCCGTATCCGAGCCGAAGCCGAAAGAAAACAAACAAACATGGCGAGCGGCAAGCGGAGAAGCGGTGCGTACGGGCGATGAGTCTTGGTCCTACTCGGTTGCAGGTGCGTGATCGGCGCTTTAGCAGTACGGGTTGGTGGTGCGGTCAGATTCATCAACAGTCGCGACGAGAGCAAGTAACGCATATAAACATGACGGCTGGGGATAACTTTCTTTATTAGCAGTGCAAAAATGTCCGAAATGCTTTGAGATCATTTGCCTGTTTTTTGACGTTCGCGGTCTTTTCCGAGTTTGGCAGGAGTAGTAAACCCACTGAACCGAATCCAACAAAGTTTGTATAGTAGTATTAATGAAACAGATTGTCTATTGACCCTGTGCGTACTTCATATCATTGTTATGCAAAACGCTTGATATTCCCGGTGCAGATGACAAGGTTTGACGAAATTCTCGAGAGTCAATACGTCCCAAGTTTCGCGCGTCAAGCTCCACGTGTGAACAGGCCGATTTCGCGAAATCTCGGTTTCGCTAAAATGTGACGCGTTGAAAAGATGCATCGTGTGAATAAGCCTTAACCACATTCAGTTGCTCCTGTGCACTTTCGTAATTTCGAGCTAGGTGAAGCAAAAACACCTATTAGACGTGTTCACCGTAATTTTCAGGCAATTAGCAGCTAAACACGCTTCGTTAAAAAATTTATTTAGTGGAGAGCTAAGCATCATAATATTGGGCATATGTTATGAACTGCAATCAATTCAATTTGAATTGAATCATGTACAAGATATCAAAATTAGCTCCTAAACAAAGAGTATATAATCATCGTACAAGTGCTTACCTTCTCTGTTGGAAAATAAACCTTTTCACTGGTCGATACATCTTTATTCCTCTCAGTTCGTTGAAAAATGTCATAAATATTTGTGGCGAGGTTCAAAGAGCTGACAAATCTCATTTCCGACATATCTACTGCTGAGGAGCTTGATAAAACTCTATTTTTGTTTGCTTTTTTTTTTGTTTTCATGGGTGGGCATTAATTGGCACAAAAGCACGGCAACATAAAAAATACTTGTAAAAACGTTTTAGAGCTTACAATCCTGGAAAACACGGAGAGTCAATGACGGAAAGTACAAGAACGATCCCGGCAAATGAAAAAGTTCAGGTTACAGTTAGACAACAAAATAATATGTGAGCATATAGATTGAGCATGATGTTCCATTTGCTCAATCTCCCTACGCACATCGCAACCTTTAGAACCCATAGTATTCTGAACTTTGTCGCTCGTTCGGATCCTTCGGCCAACCAGAGCAAACCTTCCCTGAGCTCTACAGGATTACCTGCCTTCGTGCTCTGCGGGAACGTGAACTGACAAACTTTCTGTTTAGAGTGCGGAGTCGCTGACAGCTTAAGTAACGAAAAGTGTGACTTATCTGTGTTCACGCTCCTTAATTCCTGATTGGCTCCCTGGCGTTCTTATTGGCTAACGCAGCAAGCTCATTGGTTGAGAAACGTTAATGATATGCTCGGGACTCGCCGCGCCCTACTCTGCTTGGACTGTTTGTGACTACAATTTCATACGTCTATTTTGCCGACATACTTCCTTCTGCTTGTCTTCGGGCAGCAACGAGGTACCCAGAGTCGAGAAGCGTCTGAAGATGGTGCGCGTTTGCTCATCCTTGAACGTGGTCCACTTGAATTGCGTCATGTTCTTCCAAACCTCCTTGTAGAGGGCACCAGACACTAGACTCTGCTCGATCTGCAATGAAAGAGCCGACGGCCTTACATTCCGCGCACAGGGCATATCGTAGGTTTCAGCGTGGGCGTGCGACACCATCCTGCCAAGACGCCTATTTGCTCCCTCTTATAGCAAAGCATGGACGAAGTATGGGCAACTTTAATCGTTTAGCATTAGTTTCATTCTATGCCTCCGAGTGAATCGCTCCGATGCCTGTTTAAACAAATTCACTTAGCGGCAAATCCCAGACTAACTCTGAACGGATGCTGGCAGTCTTATTTCCTGATTGCCGGACTCGTTTCGTAATAATGATTTCGAAAATAATTAAAGAAACGCACCCCAAAACAAACAACCTCAAGAAGAACGGTTTGATTCTGTGATAAAATTGATGTTTGAAAAGATACTAAGGAAGTTAAGGTTTAGCGTTATTTTAACCGTAGTGATAAAATATAAGACGCGAGTATTCCCGGCGCTACGGGCGAAGCAGCTTCGGCGATGACGCGCAACGCCGAAGCGTAATTTTGACAAGATACCACGACGCAGCTGGACCGAGGGTGAGAAACACGCGACGCGAATGCGGGGCCTGGACGAGACGTCACGACGCAGCTGGACCGAGTGACCAAATCAACTTGATAGCTGAGCGAATCTGCGACAGCTGCAGTTATGTTTTAAATATCACATGAGCAGGTAGAATATGCTACGTTATGGGTATCATGATCTCTATTGCGAAAATCAAGGATGTGCGGATATTTTTTTGGAAAACCTCGAAAAATTGTGAGCCTGATTTTATTTTTATTTTTTACTTTTCTTTAGAAAAACTAAACTTGCCTTGATCATTCTTATAAACCCGGGGGGCATAGAATGTTTCCCGCGTGCGTTAAGATTTTTTATGCTTGGTTGCCGGGAACTTTGGATGATTACGGGCGCCCTGCATGCACGACACACTCTTATGTTCTCCGGGGGCTTATCAAAATTGTCAACATAACATTAAGTTTATTCACGAGTGGAACGCTTTATCGTGCCTAGTTATGATTATTTATTAAATATTATGCCTTCCATACGCGTTGGATGCTTGTGCATTTCCTGCATTGGGCTATCCATGTTTTATGTAGCCTTGGCCCAACATGTAACCCGTTTTCGTAACACTCGAGCTTTACCCTTTTGGCATACAATCTAGACCATGAACACATTCTCTCTTAAAACTGAAGTCGCATTATTCCCATTCGTCAACTTTGACAGTATTTCTCAGCTTTCGGGTTTGTTTAATAGTGTACTTTCAACCAGAACGGTGTAAACGTTTGTAGAAGTATTTCCCGATATTCGGAAGTTGTTTACTCTGTTTCCAGTTGTTTGCGTTGTTCAAACTCGAGTTTGCAACTCCTCGATCGAAGTCACGTGGCTTAGGGACCGCGTTTGCAATACGAGCTGCCAGGATATGGCAGAAAGCTTTTTTGTCTGCAAATGACCCCGCCTTTCCGTCCGCTTTCTTCCTGGCCAGGCGACAACGCAGCGCAGGCGCACTTGCGACCAATCGGCGCGGGAGTCTTCCGCCATTAAATTGCAAGCGCCCCCCACGGTTTATGATGGGAATTCTCTTCAATCTTTGCTAACTATTTTAAAAAAATCACTTGTTTCGTGGATCATGGGTTGTCAAAATAACCCAATCATTAAGAAGTATATTTAATAGCAACTTTAACCTGGAAAAGAGGAAAGCGCTAGATCTGGATCCGTAATAGCTTTTTATGCTCCCTTTCTCTTGAGACAAATACCTCGCACCCCCTACAAGCAGCCAGATGATATTAAAACAAAATTGGTATATCAGGTCTTTTTTTTATTAAGGTAAAATATTTACGCAGGCATGGCGTAGCAAAATTTTCAGTTTGCCATGCAGCACGATATTTCTTCGTCTAAATTTAGCGATAAAGATTTCTTTTGTTTTAACCAGAGGCACTATACTTGCTAAAACCGCATCCCTACCGAAAAATCCGGTATAACTTTCCCTATCCGGAATATGGAATCGGAAATTTGTTACTGGAAACCCAAAATCCAGATTGCAGACAAAGGAATAATTTCTGAAAACCTAAATTCCAGATAGAGTCCAGATAGAATCCAGATAGATTTCCGGTTCCATAATCCGGATAGCGAAAAGTTATACCGGATTTTTCGGTAGGGATTTCTCTAAGAAAAAAAATCAGAATAATTTCTTCGAGAACAAGTTATGCCCGAGGCATTGAAATGCTTCAATGAAAGACTTCACAGCCATAGCTTGCTAGGACGCACATTTTCCCGGCGCTGCGGAGAACACAGCTTCGGCGACAATACGCACCGCTGGAACTTAACTTTTACAAGACGCCAAGACGCAGGTGAAGAGAAGGTGCGAAACACGCGATATGGAAATGAGGCCTTAAAAATACGTCACTACGCAACTGGACAGAGAGGCGAAATCAACTTGGCAGCAGAAAAAAATCTTCAAAAACTACCATTTTCTTTTCTTTTTTTTTAGCGCTTTTCATAACGTTTAGTCTGAGGCCTCTACAGCTAGAAAGTATTTGAAGTTTTAGAAAGGAACTTACACTCAAATTCTTGTTATGTTCCGTCAGATTGTTGCCGTAGTTCCACGATACCTCGGTAGACTTCAAACACATGTCTGTGAGTAAGACCTCCGCTTCCTTTGCGTACATTTTTCCCCGTTCCTCATCGAGAATTTCTCCTTCTACAGGTGCCTTTGAAGCGCACTCAACTCCGGACCCAAGAACAAGGAAGCAGTAGACCAGAAACCAGGACGTCTCCATATCGCAACGCCGGGAGAAAGGCTTACAGTGCACTCCTTCCGGGGCAAGAGGCACCTTTTATAACGAGCAGTGCCCTTGGACCGGTTCGACGGTTCATTCGCCCCAAGTTCGCCACCCGTTTATGGCAACGTATTCAGAGTGGAAAGATACCAGAAGGAATCGGTTGGTTTGAAGGGACCACGAGAGAGAGTGTATTCAGCGATAAGCGTCGACCACAAGCCGTCGAACGTGATGGGTCGCTGCGATACTCCCCGGAAATGGATGGGGCTTTGTCCGCTCCTATGCTTGTGGACAAGGTCAACGCGGTCAGTACTTTGCAAAGGAGCCTGTGGCTAAAAACTTTTGTCATTGCCATTTTCGAAAAAAAAAGTAAATTCTAAACTGCAGAACATCTATTGGCAGCCCAAAAAGAAACAGCCTGAATTGGGTTAGCTTTGAGAAAGTAGACAATCCTCTTAGGCTTACATCGGAGGTAAAGTTGTTAGTCCAAAGCTTATTGGCGTAGCCACTGACAAGGTGAAAACGACATGGAGGAGCTTCACCAGTCGATCCATAAGTGCAAGCTTCCTATCTTCGACGACGCTCAGCCTGTCGTACACCTCGAGTGGGCGCGGGCACCCAAAGCACGACGGATGACATGGGGAACATGCTAGAGTCTAGGCGTTCGAAAGACATGCCCTGCCGTTATTATTTTGTCAGTGATCATAGTCTTTCACTCGGCCTTTATTTGAAATTAAAGTTTTTGACACACCGTTTACCGTAAAGTAGTAAATGCCTGGTCCTTGTTCATAAGCGTTTTGTATTGGCATGCAGTCAGGGCACCACTAAACAGTTATATTTCTAAAGTGACGAAGCGGGCGAGCTGGTTCATGAAATAATATTTAAACTCGCTAACAAAGACGAGGACAAAAAAACGCTCGTCCTGTTCGCCTCCCTTTTTTGTGCTCGTCTTTGTTAACGCTTTTAAATTTTAAGTTATATTTCAGCAGGCTACAGCATTAGGTACAAAGTCCGACACTGCTAACTCAAAAAATCGCCAACGTTTTATTTTTTTGTAAAATTATAACTAGAGCTGAGATTTCCCGGCACATGTCCTGATCCTGAAGTGCCTCATTAGCAGCGTAAGCTACCACTACGCATCTTTCAACCAATTTCTATTTGGTTTTCATTAAGTTGGCTGTCCCAAATTGTCCCTATTTTATTTTGAATGTCTGGAAAGATTTAATATTGACCCGATTGCCCTGAATTTCCGTTAAGTGTCCAGCTACATAACTGAAACGCCTGTATACAACGTGCCTTTCCCCATTGATAATATTTTGCATCAGCAAGGAGCCAGCGTGGCATTTTTTCGCCAACGGCTCCTACGGCGTTCAAACTGCATGCGCTGCGCCTTATGTGAGCCGGCCGCCTTCCCTGCCTTCTAAAGCGCTAGGTATACTACGCCACCGACTTGTAGGTGTCAATATTCCCTTTCACAAGCTCGATCACACAGAATTTCATATTTCATTCCTAAGTTGTCTGGATAGAACCTCCCTGGCAGGACATCCCTCATAAAATCGAACCTCAAAAGATCTACCGGGTAGGTATTGAGAACATTCGTGCACATATGATTGACTCGGACGTACATTTTCAACAGGACGGGATGACTGATCCACCAGACCGTTTCGTTGTTAATGTACTTGTGGCTTTCCTCGACAGATAATTTTGTTGGCCTGCGATCCTAGGTGTTAGCTTTGAGGAGGAAACTAGCGGAGGGACGATTCAGCATGACTTTGACTTCTTGCCAGAGGTTGTGGCTCGATTGTGCCCTGTATAAAAGAATGATTGCCCTGACGACTGCCCAAGCTTCATATACGAAACCCGCGTTCCAGAGTCTCAAATACATATTTACTAACCTAAAGCTTGTTACTTGCATTGCTCGCGCACTGAATCGCGTGCTGATTCGCCAGTTGCACCCCACGGTAAATTCACTTTTTTCCGATCTGGAAACGTGCTTTCACTATCTGTAAAGCAACCTTCGCTCTTCGCCTCCACTACAAACCTACCCTTATTTCCTGAGCTAGAGGTAAATCGTAGGGGCACATTTCTAAAAGCAACAATGTACTACGCAAAAAACGCGGCAATGTGGCACTTTGTGAGAAAAACCCTTGCATTTGCTTTGTACCTACTGAAGATGCCTCCCGCATGGGAGGCGAAACGTCTAATGAAATTGTTTTTCCTGTCATGTCCAGTCGGTGCTCTTATTTTAATTAAAGATTAAAGAGGACAACTACTGCCGCGAAGCTGCTAAAGGAAATTTTGACCAGGGACGCTCTTGCCAGTGAGCCCCACAGTATCGAAAAGTACCGATTTATTCTGAGCGCGATTGCAAGGCAACCGCGAGAATCGATGTAGAGACGCAGTTTAAATCATGAATTATGTGGCACAGAAGTTGGACGGTTTGCTCAAAGAGAAATTTTGCAAGTCACATGAGGAAAAAGCTCTGAAATAGGGTGGGTTCGTTCACGTAAACACTCCAAATGGCGTTTATAACTTGGACGCAAAACGAGCCTTCACGTTTTTGCCGCTTGTCTTTGTGCAAGTTGAGCGATCGTTCTCCGACTAACAGAGAAAAGGCAGAACCAAGGCACTTTCTCCTACGCGCGAGAATAGAACGTGCGTACTAAAAGAGCAGAATAAATATTTCAACGCTAATAAACGCTCTGAGTATACTCACAGAAGCGTAAATTTCAATGGAAAGTGTCCCGAAGTTAACAGAACTGCATACGGAGATCAAATTCTGAGGCACACTTTGCCAAATTTGTTCGATCATCTGTACTGTAATGAAGAAGATATACATAACGCATCACTCAAACAATTACGGAACTTTTTACAACTATGAAAAATACAGAAAACAAAAGTGTGCGCCGCACTGGCCGCACTCAATTTGTATTTTTATTTTAGTTTACGTCGCAGTGTATTGTATTATATACCGTATTCGCATCGCGTTTCTCAGATGTTGGCTGTTTCTGTGTATTTTATGTAGATCCCTCGCACTGTGTACATTCCTTTTTTACATATTCTGCTATTTGAAAAGGCAATGAGCATCTACGTTGTAAACAACTTTTCTTTTCATTAGTATGTCAACCGTTAATTTGGGTTAACATTTTTTTTTATCTAAGTTGAGGCTGTCTAAAGAAAGTCGAGTTTTGTGCAACGATAGGGGAAAGAGCTAGTCAGTTTCTCAATGTTGTTTAATGCGTCTACCCATTGCTCCTGAGACGCCCCTTTGTATTTTCACTAACTATTGACTTCCTAACTCTTCAGTATATATTTTTCCATTGCCACCTCCACTGCCTCTGTAGGCTGGCCGAGGGCCTTGTCAAGCTGATTTATCAGTTTTTTCTTCGGCCTCTCTTCATTCTTTGTTGAATGGGAAAATAAACTACGTGATTTGATTTGATATAATTTAATTTGATGTTTGGCATTTCCTGTCCCGATTTTGTTTTGATTTCGGTACTAATTTTGTCTCGGAAATTTTAGTTCTAATAACTAATAGTATGGTTCTAGCATAAACAACAAAATTTGGTTTTCATCATTATTGTGGCCGCCTCGACTACATAACAGACGACGACGACGGGGCGCACAGACTACCACTGAATGAGAAATTGAATCCACACCCCTGCCCGTATCGATCTGGATGAGCATTGTACCGGCGTGGGGTCGTGTATCACTACTGTGTGGTGCACGCTAAAGACACCAGGTTAGCGGTTGTACCGCACAAGCTAAGTTGCTCATCTACAGCTGAGACACCAGACGCCCACTGAGGCAGGCTAACTTCCGGCTGTATAAATATTAACACAACAATTTTGTGCTGGAAAGAAAATAACACGAACAGTGCGAAGTTCACAGTCAAAGAAGGGCTTACATTCTACCCAGGCCTGTACCCTCTTGAAAATCTCATTTATATGAGACATTTTCGTGTCCAATAAACACATATGAATCATGCAAGATATATAAGAACATATAAGAAGCATATAACAAACTGGGGAAACATTTATAAGTTTCTTATGTGGTTCTTATATGTTCTTATATATTTTATATAGTTATTTATTGTTGTTACTTGTTTTTATATATCTTGTATGATTCATAAGTGTTAAAAGTTGTTAAAAGTAAACATTAGAAAGAAGTCTGTCTAGTTGGGGAAATAATTATTAAAATATGACGACCAACCAATCCCTAAATCAGGGGCCCAACGTTTCGAGACCGGTTCGGCTTCTTCTTCCTCCATAGTCGCCCCTGAAGAAGAAGCCGAACCGGTTTCGAAACGTTGGGCCCCTGATTTAGGGATTGGTTGGTCGTCATATTTTAAAAATGATTCATAAGTGTTTATTGGACACAAGACATTTCTTATACAAATGGCTTTTTTTTTTTTTTCACTAGAGTACCGACTCCACAACATTTATTATATAAGAACAATTCTCCAAAAATCTGTAACGCCGTGTTCGGCTTAAGTTTATCGCGCAGTGTAAATTGGTGATTGCGGACACGCGCTGGTTAACTTACATGCCTTGGTGAAATGCGGCCAGTTAAGTGCTAGACGGTGTTGACCAATTACTAACAGCTCCATTCAGGATATCTTAACGCATGAGAAATGTATAGTTTGCATTTAGAACAGCCTACGTCTGGCAGTATTAGTTTCGTCGTTGCAATCTATCAAATAAAAGAAAAATGGGCACATGATGGCTTAACCTAAATTTACTATACGTCGTTAAAGACAATAACATGCGATGGTCACAAAGGGAATTCGGCAAATAAAACTAAAAAACTGCTCAGAAATTTTTTTTTTATTTCCAGCAGCAACTTTTGTCAATGCTATTAAGTATCAAAATGTGTAGATTACCCCTAATTTACGCACATTTCCATAGATTAGGTGGCTGAGTGCGCTTCGCTGCAAATCGGAAGATAGAAAGTCTTTCGTTAGAAAATATTGGATTTGCAGGCATTGGGTTGGTTAGGGTTTGATTAAATTCCGCTGACATCTTCATGCGGTGAAATTATTAAAGGTGAAGGGAATTCACAAAGATTGTCCGCAATGTATTGCCCCACATTTGATTCGTTGACGTAAATAAAAGACAAACATGAACGTTTAAAGATCGCAAAATTAATTTTTCCGGTATACATCTATATGATTTCACGGTCGACGTTCTGAGGGAACTGATGCTATAGACAGTGAAAGTGGCTCCTGATCCTGACACGCGTTGCAAACATTGAGATGTAATTTAATTGTTTGTGATGGAGACATAAAGTTTGAATAACATTTACACTTGTTTACACGATGTGTATAGAAGTTGTACAGTCAATAGGTGAACCGTTGGAAGGGGAGTTTTAATAATTGTTGTGTCATGACGTAGAAAAACGGAGCTACATTATTTGCTATGGTCGAGGCATCCTGCCATCGCCACCAGCCAAGTCAATGTGCAGCGCCCATGCGCAGTCCCGAATAAAACTTTAATGGCATCAAATCGGCAGTCTTGATTTGGGATAAAGTAAAATTTTAAATTTTTCGTGCCACTAGAGGATTCACTGCGAGGCAGAGTGTATAAAAAAAAACGAGTAAAGTCGTGGACAGGTGAGCAGAAAACGACTTGGTACGAGGAATTCCTGCGTACCCTTGTTTCGCATTCTCTTAAAGCTGTAACAGTTGGCGGGCATTATCTAAAAAATAACATGGGTAGAGGAAACATCCTCGGTGCGCTCTGTGAATTTCAGATATTTTGAATGAACAGGTGGTGATAAACTGGTAAACTTACCTCCGATAAAACTTCTGAAAAACTTTTGCTGCAAGGCTTTTTCAGATAAGATTGAACCATCATCTCAGGTCCACATTTTTAATTTTTTTTTAGATAAGATTGAACCATCATCTCAGGTCCACATGTTTAATTTTTACAAAACCTAATATTTTGTTTTTGTGCGCCCGGGAAGATGCCTGTGAAATGTTTTTGCGATAAAATAAAGTATCTTTCTGAACAAAAATCTGAAATTCTCTGTCGGTTAAGTGCACAACGCGACTTGCGTGAAGACGACATGTTTTAGTAGTTATAAAACTCAAACCGTTGTATCTGTAGGCTTGATATATATTCACCAGAGAGAGGAAATATAGTAAATTTGTAAAAAACATATTTTTGTCTACAGAGCATTTTTATGCTCTACTTAAAAAGCACAAGCATGACACATGATGCAAATTTGTCCACATATTTCAGCTTTGTAACTCTGCATAAAAAAACTCCTGGAAATTTATATTTTACTATAATTATTTGGAAAGATGTGTTAAACATTCATACAAGTTTTTATTCAGATTGAAAACGCGCGTCCTTTCCAAAAAGTAACTCAAGCGTAGGCAGGTTACTAATTTTGTAACATTTGAAAATCACTAAAAAAAGGCAACTTTCAGTTTTGTTTGATATTAAGTCACGGGGCAAAAATTAAGTAGCAACTGCCTCACAAAGTGATTCATATCGCTCCTCCAGCCAATCGCTTTCAATAATTCCTTGACGTAACTGACGTCAGGGCTTGATGAACTACCTTTTTCAACATAGCGTGCGTTGCTTTCAACGTTGTTTTTGTTTTTTCGCCGAGGGACGCCGGTTTTTCGAAGTGCCATGGTTTTACATTGCCGAGTAACAAAAAATTCGTTACCGAGCTATATAGGTGTTTATCTTAAATCACATATAATAGGTACACTTACGCCTTTGTTACTCTCTCTATTGATTTCAAGTACCCGAACATTGTCTGGTCTACCCTCACTTATAGTAGCGAATTTTCTCAAGAACTTATAGGGACTTTTGTTCAGATTTTAACTTTTTAAATGCTATCACTCAGCCCACTGGGGTTACTAATCGCTGCAGCAATATACTGAACGTGTGCTTAATCCAAGACCCCTCACTGGTCAGTAACATTGCGTACTTCTCCGGTATTAATGCATTGATTTAAATCTTTCTCGTTGCTCCTCGTAAAGCATTTTACTGCAAATTCATTCGCAATTACGCGAGAGCTGACTACGCATCTATCAACTTGAACCTTTAGGACGTTTATCACACTTTTTCAATTAAATTCTCGGAAAAAATGGTCATGAAAACTGGACTCTCTGAAAAGATAAACTGGTTTACCTAATCGAACGCTTCATTCCACTGACACGCATTATATCTGATAACAGTAACCCTCGGTACAAAATTCACAGGGTCTCTTATGTAATCCCTGAGACGACTTAAAGGCGAAATACCAAGCTCTGACGCATTAAAGACACACACCCGTGATTTACTTAATTCACTTAGATTCCTCTCAATTCGCTTTATCATGCTTTTTTAATTTCATTGCCTGCCTCTAACTCGCCTGAGTAGTCACGTAAACGTGATAACGAACCTCCAAACACAGCGCGCTCTCTGACGACGCACTTTCGGCGCGGTTTCATTGGTAGCTTTCCTGTCGCCGACACCGACGTGTTTTCTGAAGGTCGACTGAAGGATGAGACATGAGACATATAAGGCTTCATCTTGAATAAACTTTTTAGTCAATCCGACAGAAAAAAAAACGACTATGTACGGGAAAAGGCTGTTAACAATGCGGTTCCTTGGAACTCATATCAAAAATGCGCAAGGACTTACAAATCAACTATTGGTCTCGCCAAATTCAAATTCTATAGTCACAAACGACCTTCCCAACATTCTAAGCATCAAATCAAACAAGTTTTGGAATATAATCAATCCGAAACTATCACTTCCCTTGTAATTTGTAGATCAGGACGGGCTTCCTCTTTCAGGTGAACACACGCTCTTCCTATTATTTTTTTTTTCCGCTCTATCTTTACTAGCAAAAACCCTCTAGACATTCCCGACTAGTGTCAATCCTTTCACCCTCTTGTGGATTCTACTTTAATTGGCCGCTCTGGGGTACCTAGGCTCATTGATTAACTCAAGGTGTCCTCCCGCTCCATGGCGATGATCAAACCAACTTTAAAGTATTATTAAACACGAAACATATTTCGTCCGCTTTCCTCTGTGATATATTCCCTCAGTTCCTTAAACTCGCCGAGATTTTATATGATTCGAAAATTGCTAGCGTCATGCCCGCTCATAAAACAGGCGATCGCCAACAAATCAATAAATATCCTCCTACATCGTTTACCACCGTTTCATTTTATTTATTTATTTACTGTATTTATACATACTGTAGGCCTTTTGACAGGCCCAAGCAGGTGCCCTACCAAAAAAACCAGTTTAAGGTGGATTATGGAACAGGAAAATCTAACTGGATTTCTAGCTGGAAACCTGATATTCAGTTTGTAGACAATGGTCTGCAAACTGGAATTCAGGTTTCCAGACAGAAATCCAGTTAGATTTTCGTGTTCCATAATCCACCTTAAACTGTTTTTTTAGCTAGGGTGTGGTGTACAGTAGACATTCAAACCAACGTTACACATGGCTATTATAATTATTATTAATTAACGCTTTCAAAACCAACTATCCATGTAAAAAAGGTTTGTACAACATATGTTCAAAGAGGCTTCCAACATAATAGCTCATCAGCAATACCTAAAAATGATGATCATCAAGTGCTTCATTAAAACTACGGGCTGTGAATATATTGTAAGGGAGGGTGTTCCAGTCTGATATGGTGCGTGGGAAATATTAAAACGTGAAAATGTTGGTTCGAGCAAATTCTGGCTTAAGAGAAAAATGATGGTGGTTCCCATTGGCTTTGGAAGATGGGAGTCAATCCTCTTTTACTTTCCATAAATAAAACGAACTGCTCTCGTTTACACCATCTCAAGTTTTGAAGCATCTTTTCTCCATCTTCGGATACCAGACTATACTAAAATATTCTATTTTTGACCTTACCAAAATGTTTTACGCATGGAGTTTAACGGAAGTTGGAGCATTTCTTTACTTGCATCCTAGGAAACTAAATTTTTGAAAAGCTGGGGAGCTGATATTTTGGATACGCCTTGACCATCGCACATTGCTTGTTAAGATTACTGAAAGATATGTATATTCATTGACTTCTGCTACTATAACATTATTTACCTGATATGTGAATTTAAATGCTTAATTTTCCTGGCCATGCGTCAGTGAACAGTTTTCGCGGAATTCAGTTGTATTTTCCTCTCATTACACCAATCGTCAACTAGAGTAAGAGAAGACTCAAGCATTTTTTGGTCATCAACGAATAATATACTTTTAAACAAAACTAAATCATCCGCAAATAAGCTGATATTAACGCTAGTACTAACAGTCGATACAAAATCCTTTATATAGACCACAAACAGCAGGGGACTATGTGCACTGCCCTAGAAAACACCAGAGGAAACATCGAGTGTACCGGAAAGATGGCCTCCAACTTTAACAAACTGGCTACGATTGGACAAATAGGATGTTATTCAGTTAACTTTCTCTGGTGGTAGCCCAAGACGTTCTAGTTAAACAGTTACTTTACCATGCGGGACCTTGTAGAATGGCTTGCTAAAATCTAAAAAAAAAATCTTTTCTGTCCGGAATATGTGAAAAGAAGTCAGCAAATTCCTTTCTTCGAAACATTTTTGAATATAGCTGCTAACAATAGGTTCGATAAGCTTGCATGAGTTGCCAGTGTTAGAAATAGGACGAAAATTGCTTACAACAGAGGAATTGCCGTTTTTACAAATTGGCACAACACGCGCTGTCCGCCAGTCATTTGGAAGCACACATGAACAAACAAAAAAGCACAAAAAATGACTGTTAGAAAGCGTGAAATAGATTTGGAATATCTATGAAGGACTCATAGATCGTATACTCTACTCAAACTTTTTTCTAGACTCTCATAGTTTTCTTTTTAAGCATCAGCACGGATTTTATAACTCATGCGAAACTCAACTAACAGCATTTCTAGCTGACCTCGACTCAAATTTTGATTCCAATGTTCAAATTGACGTCATCTTTATTGACTTCTCCAAAACATATGATGAGTTCCCTCATCAACGTCTTCCTATAAAAGTAAGTCATACTAACGTTCACCCCCCCCCCCCCCTGTAATCAAATGAATTTACAAATTCCTCCCTATTCGCAATCAGTACACTTATTTTAGCAAAGTAAAACCTACCACAATAACGGTAACGTCTACAGTCCCTGAAAGAATATTTCTTAGCTCCCTTCTCTTTTTAATACACATTAATGATATTCACCATGACATTTCTTCTGCAGTACGTTTGTTCACCTACGACTGTGTCATAAATAGACCGACTGATTAACGTCACGATCAACTAACCTTGCAGTACGAACTCTGTTATAAGTCACTGGTGTCAGAAGAAGCAAAAGGTATTAAACTATAATAAAGGTCAATATCAATCGTTTTCCCATAGATTAGATATTCTGTCCTTCTCTTACCACCTTTCTAGAATTCCCAGTAGCTACTTGCTCATCGTATAAATACCTAGGAATTCATCTAACATTTGTCATAGACACCTCATGGAGCAGCTTCATCACTGATGCTAACCGTACTCTCGCATTTCTTCGCAGCAACCTCAGACAAGCTACATCCCCAGTAAAAAAACTAGCTAATACTACCTCGGTCAGAACTAAACTAAAATTTGCTTCCTCCGTATACGGTCATTGTGGCAGGCAAACATATTTAGCGGTCTGGAATCTGTTCAAAGCAGGGTCCTTCGTTTTATCTATTCGGGCTACTCGCCGTATATGCTATCACAGCAGAATTTCGCCAATCAGCTAACCTTGACACAGTTTTTCACCGCCGCAAGGTGTCTCGTCTCTCCTCCATTAGATTCGCTATCAAATAGGCAATAGAACATATTATCTCAGATAATATGTTCTATTGCCTCGATCGTCATCGAATTTTTCCTCGTTTCGACCATTCTTGGAAACTCCGTCTCAACGTTAACCATCACTCCTGAAATGTCAACCTTACCATTGGCCACTGACGACTGTAACGCACTACGTGAGCCAATTGCTTCCGTAACTGACACGGATAAAATTTCTGGATCCAATACCCTATTTCTTTCTAACCTATAACTGAATTACAGCGTTTTTTTTTTTTATTAAATATGTACGGGTTTGTTTTTTTAAGTGTTTACCCTTTTGTACAATGTCCATGGGACCTTAAAGAGAAAAAAAATCTTGATGATGATAATTACTAGCGTCGCGTGCTGGCTCGTGAAACGCCAGCACGCAGCGACGCCACGGCGGGCAAGTCTGGCGCTTCGCGGCTACGCTTGTCAAGGTATAAACTGTTGGTTGCTTGGAGCGGGTACAAAATTGACAAACAACTTTCCTTCTTTCTTTTTTTCCTTCTTTCTTTCTTTCTTTCTTTCTTTCTTTCTTTCTTTATTTATTTCTTTCTTCCGTTCTTTTTTTTTTGGGGGGGGGGGGGGAGGGGGAGGGGAGGGAGAAGGTGAGCACAGACCTTGTATATTATGTGGTTTTGGAACACTCCGAGCTCCTCGGTCTTGGTGTTTTCTGTTGGCGGCGGTTGCGGCGAGTTGGTCTCAGCACTCAACGGTGTATGACGATAATGCGTGATGTCCGAAGACTTGCCTCTTATCACCGGTTAGGAAGACGTGCCTGAGTAAGAGCACAGAAGCCAAAAATATAACTGTTTTCAAGGAGCAGATAAAAAAATTTGAGTTATATGCCAAAAATACGTTGTCACTGTTTGAAACCCTACAGGCATGCGACGCGTCGACAACGGGTTACCACTCTGATCTCGTCTTTCTTTTATTACTTCCGGCGCTAACGTTCAATACTACGTTAAATGCCTTATCGGTGTAATTAATTATTTATCGAGGTTGTTTGATACCTGATCGACCAAAACTGTCAACTTTTTTAAGCCTCGACAAGTGACGCCATCCCTCGATGGAGCACTTAACGAGACTTTCGACCCCATTCGACCGGTTGCGTGAGTGCCCGCCCTTTAAATATTCACCAATATCCTCGTCAACCTTCATAAAAAAAATTAGCTACGTTACTAAAATTCACAAGGTGAGTCCGACCTCTAAATAAATGTTTCAATATAATTCCAACTTTCCACGAGCCCGCGTTATTTTTTTATCGGTTTTTTTCGCCCAATATTTGATATCTCCTGCCACACTAGACACAAATGAGCAAGTAATACTAATTCCAAACTCGCAGTTAAAAAAAAAGAAGGACTTGTGTTTTTTACGCCGTTCCCCACACGTGCCTCACTGCAGATATTCTGCACTGAGTGCCTGACAAAGTAAAGACAAAATATAAAATGGCGAAACGAACAGCTGTCCTCGTGTTTTATGGGGCGGGGCTTCTACGTTCTCTCCAGCGAAGTGCACAGACTCCTAACCTACTCGTAAACTCGGACTGCACGATGCGTGTCCGGACGCTCGCAATATGCTACGCTGTCGTTCTGTGCGTCGGCGGTGTCTTGATACTGGTGATCACTCGTCCTGGTGTAGCTTCCGGCCCCTGGGAACCCGCCATTCGAAGCAAAACCTCGTCGTCATTTAAGAACCGGTAACTTGCCGATATTTTGTCGATTGCTGTTTGTAACTAGCACGGCGGGACAAAAAATAACTGCTGCGGGCTTTGCAACCCTAGTAACGGTAGCCCCATTCCTGATAAAGATTTTTTTTTCTAGATAAGGCAACGTTAGCTGCCCTTAAAATTTCACGCGTTTGTTTGGACTCATTGTGTACAGCGCATAGGCAAACTATTGGTGTTACGTCAGTCATTGCCTTTGGGGCCAGTGCAGTGAGGCAAATAGTGTTTAGAATAATTACGCTTTCAATTAATGTTTTTGTACCTAATTAATTTTATTATTAGCAAAATCTAAATACGGTTTCAATTTATACTTGCTAAAGGTGATTTAAATGAATTAAATCAGTAGATTTCAGAAGCTATCGGAGCGTGTGCGAAGCATGGTACTGCGTAAAAGCTACAGTGTGTGCAACAAAGGCAATAATGGATGAGGGAAAATGCTGACGAAATGAAAACAAAGCGCGGGCGCGTTAAATTTAAATGCATTTTCGGGGACCAAGAAACAAATTCTGCGAGCTCCAAATCTTTTTAGACCCGATTGATTTTGTGGTTTATGATTCAGAAAGATTTGAACAAAAAATAATGTTGATTTCGACTAAATAAACAGTTAACTGTTCAAACTAATTAAACGTTTAGTATGGATACTAATTGGAAGTTAATTTTTCACTAAGTTTAAAGCGCTGTGTACTTGATGTAAAACGTTAAAAACGTCATCTGCCTCAATAAATACGTGCCCCGACACTGCTGTAAAAATTGAATTTCTGTGCGATAAGTAGTGTTTGCACGAAACTGTTGTCCGACGTTCGGTCAAACATCGAGTATTGACTAAATCTAGGGAAGCGGCGAAATAGTAAAAGGCCAGAGTACATTAAAGTAAAAAGAAATGTCTGTCTAAGCAGAATGTAACACGAAACCTAACTTTTCTAGGGTGCGGAACCGATTTATTTTGGCAACGTATTTTACCCTGCGCCAAATACGAAGCCACAAAAGGTATATCTGGTTTGCAAAAGCATAAGCGAGAACCTTATAATAAACTCAAAACTGTGGCCAAATAGCTCGTTCAAAATTGTACGCAAAACACAAAAACAACCGTTGATCTCATAATGGTTTCTGGCTAAGAGTAATTAACCTCGTACTGTGTAGATTTAAATGTTTGACTAAGTAGAGAAATCATAGGCATCATCGAAAACAACCAAGTTTGCGCACTTTGCAAACATATGAGGCACACAAGGCATTTTACGGTGTGTGATTTTCTGTGAAGACGCATTTCTGCGAGCGATAGTGTTCTGCGATGTCCAAAGCCTGCAACTGACGACAGCCGCAACGCCTTATTCGCGTGACGGACGTGCATCCAAAAAAATAAAAGATTAATTATTCTTGCGTTGTCTATTCGAACACCTCACTGTTTCGTCTCGCATGCCCCGTCACATTTTCTTTACTTCTACAAGGGAGTGAACCGGCAGTTACGCGCTTGGGCAACGGGTAGCAAGCAAGACCGTCAGGGTAAAGATGAAACCTAATAAAAATCCGAAACCTAAAAACGTGTCCAAACCAAGTGGTCACTTTTTGTTTTTTTTAACGCAGTAAAATGTTGTACGTGACCTACCTTTTTGTACAGCATTTATTGGGCTTCGATGCTGCCCATAATGTTTCTAAGTAAAACAGCTCATTTAATTTTCCTAATTAATGCGAGTTAGTTATTAAAGGATAATTCAAAGCTTATTTATTTCGAACACCTTCAAGTTTCCTAGATAGGCACTTTGGCAGAAGCCAAAATGACATCAACTTTTTTTCCCCGTGCGATGCGCATTTCTTTGCAAAAGAGCATTCTTTGGTTCATCCATATGCCCTATTTTCCGGGCTAAGTCCGCAGGAACACTTTTGGGGTAAATCACTAATCTTTTTGGTCAGATAGCTCGCATCCGGCGCAGAGTTTGCACGCCGTGCATAGTCCGCATCTGATACTTTAATCGACAAGAAAATCTTCTCATACACGGGACACATCGAAACATGTCGGCTTTCGTAGCTGACAAATGAACATTGTATTATGCATAAATCATTAACAAACTCTTTCATTCACAAGATCCGCCGCGTCTCGTCATAATCAACGATCGCGAAAAACAAATTATTGTATAATCCGCTCGCATAGATAGTCCGCAAAGCCTAACATTTCAACTTTTAAACTTGTATAGTCCGCGGGGTGTACAGCCCGGAAAATACGGTATTCATGTTATAACAAAAACATTGTTCAAAGTGCCTATCATAAACAGTTGAAATAACTATTTTTCGAACCTCTTCTACGCTCATGGCTTATGTCTCAGATAAATTCCATATGACAGAAGCAAATGTTAGTCATGACCTCAATGAAAATATCGAAAGGGTGCGTCAAGTCAAGCAAGGCTGCTAAATCGCTGTATAAACAAAGATGTGATTCAATATACTTTCGCTACACGGCTCCCGATAATAGAAACATGATTTCTAAATTATACCCTTAGTGCACGGCTTACGATAAGAGAAATGTGATCTCTAAACGTTAAAAAAATATCAACACAGCCGACCAAATATTTATACTATTCAGCCCAAGTGCAGAAGCAGACATGGTCTTGGGTTTTTCGTGAACACGAAAGGTAAAGTCAATTAATGACTGCATAGTTTCGTTCTATTAGCCCCGAGAAGTTCGCGTGGCGCCCCCTTACGGCGAACTGGGGTGACGTCACGGTGAGGAGAGAATTTTTCCCCGACTCGCCCCACTCGCCCTGTGGAGGCTGTGACAACGCTAGCTGTCGGCGCGCTCGCTTCTATTTAATTTTTTGCCGTGTTTTTTGTAGGAAGTGTAAATTTTCATATGTACCTTTATTGAGCTATGGCCTGTAGCTACAAGCGAAACTTCAACCAACATTTTAAGCATGGTTGACAGGGCAGGCAACGCATGAATCGCAGCTGGTATATGAAAATAAAGAAAGATGGCCACAATTGCAGGAGTATAACTATAGATTTCCACCTCGCACAATAAATGCTGCTGATTGTCTGAATGAATTGACAGGTTATGTATACTATTTTTTTGTATCTTTTTTTTAAACCAGATCGCCGAAGTAGAAAAGCTGCATGCTGCTCGAGCAACGTGCTAAATACTGTCTGGGCCACGGGGAAAGAGCCACAAGTAAGACAGCCCAAGTGCAGAAGCAAAGTAAAAAAAAACAAGGAACATTTATTCAGTCCTCGCATTTGACCTTTGCTGGATTCGGATAGTATTTTAATAGACTACACGGGTAATATCTGTGGACGTGTTTATATCAACCCTCCAGTAATGTATAACAAACGTAAGCGAAGGTGCCTAGCTCGTTATTAGTCCCTTAAGCCCTAAAATTCATATATTACTTAAATCGAATTGTCCTGAAGCTAAAATATCAAAACCTTTTCTCACGCAGACTGTCGCCCTTCACAGGTTCCACATTTTCTGCTACTAGTGCGGCATCTACCACTGGACAGACGTTCGAATACTTGCTGTTCCTCCTCTTTTCCTCTGTTGTCAGAGAGCCCAGCTGTAGGGAGTTTGGAGGCTGAGGAAGCTTTTGGGGACCTGCAGCTAGCAGTGTCTCTTTTAATTGGAAATGACAATTCAGACTAAACGGTGTATTTTCCGAACACCCAAGGCTGGAATAAAGAATGTCAGGGAAAAGTATAAACATTCAAAATTACGGCAGCTGTGCATATTTTGGCCAGTTATATACGTATCATGCAGGCAGCTGGGGGCCATTCGGCCGTTTTTGCTGCTACCATGCAAACTAATTTACAATAATTCTGCATCTTCTAGGAAATATACCGGCATACGTGTATAAACTATATAATTAATTCAGGAAGAAGCAACATTTGTGTAAAACAACCCTGTTCCACAAGCACTTCAAAGATCACCAGACTCAGGGCCTTTGAAACGTCTGCGAACCAGCGCATGCAGAATGGCAGCGAAGAGTCAGGACGCGAGCTAATTTGCCGACCACCCAAAGGCCCATGATATAAATGCCACTTTAAATGCCTTAAAAGCGGGATGTAATATTGTCCTAAATCATGAACATACAAGGAACAGAATTCCACCGTCTGAAACACTTGCGCCACCGCTTCACCGACCCCTCGCAAGATTACCTTGTGTCGTTAGACGGACGGGGAGGTTCATCGGCAGAATTGCCTCCACCGATAGATTTCGGGATTTGTAATCCAATTTTAAAGGTAAATGGGACATGTAGGCTTATAAAATGTACGGAAGCACGTCAATATCGGCCTAACTCAACGTCTTGTACACTAGGTAAACGAAGTCCAGCTCCTCAAAGAGCTTGCGGCACACAACGCCAAACCAGGAAACCGGTGCTGGGAAGCGAGCCGGTGCGAGATCGCGGCGCGGAGTCCTCCCCTTGACGTCACGGTACATCTCGCCCAATCAGGGCGCGGCGACCGCAGCGACGCTTGTGTTCGCTCTCGGGGCTAATAGTGAAAGCACTACAAATTTAAAAGTAGCGCTAAAGACGAGGACAAGTAGAAGACACAGACACGGACAGGCGCTACTCGCAACTGATATTTAGTGAAGAATAAAAGGAAGATAAAGCAGAAGTGCAAGGACATATACGAAATGAAAAAGAAGACTAACCAAAACGAAAGAAAGCAACAATTATTTTTGACTTCAAAATTAAGAGATAAGAAAAAAAAATGTATAACCAACTAGCCCGTCACATGATCCTTGTATAGTGAAAGCACTTTTGGTTCTGTGGAACTTTTTATGTGATAGATGCGATAGTTGATTTTCTTTGGATTATCGAATAGTAAGTTAGACATTATTTTGCGAAATATCCCAGTTCATAAGACTGACATCTTACAAAATCTATAAAATAACTGCACCAGCGAAGAACGTTTGACACAAGTCCCCATATAACGTATACAAATAAAAAAGATAAGAGAGCCGAGGGTTGATCCTTGGGGAACAACGGAACTTAAAAAAAAAATGGGAATAATTCTCAGCAACCAGAAACAAATCTTCGGGCAATTTCGGTTATTGTTCGGGTTACTGAGATGGACGTGTGCTATATTGAATGCTAGCGCGAACTACGATTGGCAGAGTTTAAATAACGCGTTGCCAAAACCCAGAACGCCAGCATTTCGCTCTTGCAACGCCACCTAGATACAGTTCCAGCTTTTATTCTGCTGGCTAACAAACAAACAAACAAATCTTTAAAAAAAACAGTTTCGTCCTAAATGACATTTTCAAATTACTTCAAACATGCGGGTACAACCCAAGCTGTCGACTCCTTCCACGTCATTTTGCCAAGAGCGGTTTCGTACTGCTTGCACCGAAAAGCTTTTGCCTGTCGCTAGCTTCAGACTGCTGCCGATTGTGGTCCACCCAGCTTGATCTTTAGAAGAGCGTGTGGCATGAACTTTCATTATGAGTGGAGTACCGTCTCGTACTGTAAATCGTAGTCGCGGGGACGCAGCTGGCCCACTGCCTTGGGGGCCGGCACTGTACACTTGGCTTCGAACGCCACTCGTCTTGGCTTTAGCCCCCTACAAACTTCTGGTGCCTCGCCAGGTCACCGCAAGTTTACTTAGGGGCAAGCTTGGGTACCCACACCATTTCTAATACATAGCGTGCGTACGGAAAACCCAAGACAGAGTATGGGTACGGCGAATGAGCAGTTGTAACCACGCTACTTCCTCGGGTACTCAAAACGCTTGCGTACACTATTTCGAAACTTCCTATAATAACATACACAATTGTGTTTTAAGTTTTCTGTGCGAGGTTATTCATGAGGTTTGAGCTCTTGTTTAGCTACTAGACGCATTTCTATAGAGACTTTTTGACCATGTTGCTGCACGTTCCAGTCATCGCTTTCATTCATTTATTCACTTCATATATTTTACCCTTAAATGTACCGATTTAGGGCACTACATATGGGGGGGGGGAGAAGAAATAACGTTGCCATAATAATAAAAAGACATAGTCAGGAATGCACATACAAATAATACATAAATGCATAAATATGAGGAAAGCACAAACTCACTGTAGAAGCGTATGCACTTGGGCTAGTTGGTGATCCATGTTTGTGAGGGTAAAAGCGCTAAAAACAACAGACAAGTAAAAGAAACGTACAACACAGAGATCTGTGTTGTACGTTTCTTTTACTTGTCTGTTGTTTTTAGCGCTTTTACCCTCACAAAGCACAAACTCACGCACAATCCAAAAAAGAAGTAGAAAAACATCTATGCGCTCAGTTATTTATCTCCGAGAATTAACAGTATATTAACAAGTAATCAAACAGTTACCACTCCTCTAAATATAAAATTAAACGAAATCGAAACTCCGGGCACATGGTTGAGGCTGTGTTCTCAGGTAGCATATTCCATTGAGAAATTGAAAGCGGAAAGGAGTTATTAAATGCGTTAGTAGTTCCAGAAATGCCTTGTACAGAGATGAAGTTTGTTCATCGACGAGATGATCGAAGAGAGGGATACAAGACTATTGTTACAATGTTAGTATGATGGTGGGAAGTTCCATGAAAAAGGCAGTGACGTGAACATTTTCGGCGAGTCGCTAATGAAATTAGGCCTAATTGTGACTTCCCAGTCGAGACGTTTGCAGTGAGTTTGTAGCTGGGCAGGATGTAACAAGCAGCACGAATCTGAGTGGCTTCAAGTTGGCTGATGAGGTAAGCTTGGTGGGGACATCAGATGGCAGCGGCATACTCAAGTTTTGGTCGGACAGTTTGATAGGCTGTTGGGGCCGAGCTGTGTCCGTGGTGGTGGAGGGGCGACTCGAGCCAGGCACCGGGCTAGAGCTCAACGGGAACAACGATGAGCCGCGAACTCTCTCGAAAAGCTCACTGTTTATTCACATGATGTACGATTGGTTCAAGAACAGAAAAGACTTTGCTTGTCGAAGTTCGCTCATTTTAAACAATTCGTTCTCCCTAGGTCCCTAGATAGGCACCCCCACATCGGCGGATGGCCGGCCAATCACAGAAAGGTGTCCCGTTCAAGCACCGCCCCACATTTCATTATTACGCACACTCAGCCGCCGTAAACACTTCACTGTCGGTCTAGACGGCACCGAGAGTCTCGCCAAAACACCGGCTCGTTGGAGTCCACGCAACGGGTCAAAACCTTAGCCGTTGTTTACTTCGTTCAAATGTTATATCACGGCGCCCGTCTGGTGCGTTCGCTGGGCAGGCGTACTTCCGAAGCGACGATGGCGCAAGGCTCGCTGAGTCAGATGACCTTAACCCGCGAGAGACGCTCGACGAAAACAAACGGCCAGGTGCAGACTATGGTGCCTCAATGTCCTTCTGTTTAGGGTGATGCCACCCTTTGTAGTACCACACGCCGACAGCACGCGCTCACGGGAAAAATACAAAGAAATCGACGAAAACAAAATGTCGCCATAGCACAGTCAGCGCCACAAGCGCGTGCAGGGACACGCTCTTTCACGCGCTTCTGAACAAAAAATAAAAATAAACGCGTGTGACAAAATGGCGAGATGCCACCACCCTAAGCAGAGCGCACATGAAGGCACCCTAGTGCAGACATTCCGGAAAATGGTCTGGGGAGGGGGGGGGGGTGCATTTATAACGGCGTTTAACTCCGTCACGGGCCATACGCAACAAGGCTAACTGGGGAAAATTCGAAGGGGCAGAGTGTAGGCAACGCCTGATGTATACTAAGGTTTTTGACGCGGTGAGTGAAATGGATTCGATGTGAGCTGTCCAGGAAAAGTTAGATGTAAGGGGCATACTGAAGTACTTGCACGACGTGAGAGCTTCAGTGGGTGGGTTGTGTATCCAGAAAATATGTGTACGATGAAATCGAGCGCTGTCGAGTGAATTAGACGAGTTTCGCATTTTGAGTAATTCAAAACCATCAGCCAGTCGGAACACCTATTCGTTTTGGTGGATACATCATTCTATAAGAAAACACTTCCGCTAGGTGATATAATTTGACTATATAATACAAACTCATCAGCGAAAAGAGGTACGTTGGATGCGATTGAAATTGGAAGATTGTTAATAAATATTAAAAGAAAGCGGCCTAAGGCCACAGCCCTGAAGAACCAGATGTAACGTTGCATAGCCCTGATTTAAGCGTCTTTAAATTAAAACTGAAAAGTGTACACGGGAAGAAATGAAATTGCGTAATCATAAAATTACGTTATCGTCTATTTTAAACGCATGATAGTTAACTTTGCTTGTAAACGAGGAACCGATACCCGGTCAAAGGCCTTCGACAGATATAGAAATATCACGTTTGTTCGATTATGAGCTTCAAAATTGGCATGTAGGAGGCTCGCACCATCTATAACTTAAAAAAAAAAAACATGTTTGTAATGCCAAAAGGCGAAAATATAGAAGCCTTGCTATTTTGCCACTCAGCAGGTACTAACTATGCACCAACTTATTGTTGAACAAGCTTGAGGTGACGTGAAAATTGTGGACACTCAAAGTGTTATTTCTGTTTCACCGAAGTAAGAGCGAACCCTAAACTACAAGCCCGAGCTTACTCGTTTGAACTACTCTTGCATTGCACGAGCACGCGTGCTCGTCGGTCCAGATCAAAATGCTGGGCTCACGCTTGTGGCTTCTGCTGCGCACAAACTTAAGAGTGACACAGCTGCGTTTTAAAACGCGCAATTCGCGCGTGAAACATGGGAAAAGAATTACCGCTGTGAAGTGACGTCAAAGTCGAGTATGTACAATTTAACGTGACGTACTTCTCACACCAAATCTCGATAGATTTGCCATGTTGATGAACTTTTGCCATAAATGCATTTCTACGCGCTTAGGCTGCAGTGCTTTCCAGCTCGCTTGAGCTCTTTCGTGTCGTGACCGACTGCCAGAGTAATCGGAACATAAAAGAGCATCAGCTTCTACTCTGATTTTATGCATACCGGCCTTTATTGGTAGTTAAGATGACCCGATGCGCGAAGACGGCTCGTCGGCGACTACCTTAGCCACGGCAGACGTCATCCGGCGGCTTCGAAGAAAGAGATCTCGAGCACGGAGTAAGCTTCCCAAAAAGCTCTCCGGTTGCCCCTACTGAGTTCTGTCGTCGACAAGGCCACTCGCCATGCGTGTGCTTTTAACGAACAAGAACATTGACGCCAACATCTTGGGACCTGCATGAAAACTAATGGGGAAAGTGGAGGACATTGTGCATACATGACGAAAAGCGGCTTACAGGAAATGGATAGGCATTTTGAAAAACTGCCCTCTAGTCACGATGTTTTAAAAAGGCCCTGCACATTGAACCATTAACAGAGAAGCGTCTGTGCCCGTTATGAATTGTAGGTCTCCCGTGACCATGGTGGTCGTGACATGCGCGACCCGGCTCGAGTTGACCATGAACAACCTCAAGTCTGCCGTTTCATTCTCTCGGGCTCCCCTGCGCTTGCTGCTCTACGCTGACGTCGAAAATATCAAGCGTCTCCAGGACCGGGTGAGAGTAGAAAATTGAGACTTTGTTGTTGTGTGGTCCTTCTTTTCCTCCAGTCTCTGGTTTTTTTGTGTGTGTGTTTTTTTTTCTAAAATGTTAAATTATCACCAGCGCGTTTGCGCCCTAACTTTCTGTTAGTAGAAATTACTCGTAATCTCTATTAGGAAACAAATTCAACCGTCGCGGCGCCCCTACCGGCTAAATTGAGTACTAAACCTACGGGGACAACAAGCACACGGATTATGTGTTTTGTACTTCTGCAGCAGCGTTCAGCTGACGTAAACAGCGTTCGGCTGAAACTCGTGTTCAATCAGTGAAGGACCACTGAAACACGAGTCTCACTCGAACACTGAAGCAGCACCTAATATGTGCTCGTGCTTGATCGAGGTGGATGAGGTAAAGAATTCAGTCCAGGGGATTTGTGTTAGGTCAACATGGTAGACAGGCTTGGAGCGATAAACCGGGGTTCTAGTCCGCATAGTACGAAAATGTCCCTACTCGTCACGTGACCCAACCAAATACGTGACGTTACAGGCAAGGTGGTGGCGCCCAGATAGTGCTTGTCCAGTTAGGCCAGAGGATGTCGGATACGTTGTTCGTTGTTGGTCCGAGCGAGCGGGGGTAAATGAAGAAAAGGCCACGCCCGATCCCGATAGCAGCTACGACAAACCGGCCGTTCTTGACGTTTGGGCAGTGTACCTAGGCTGCGCGATGACTGTACCTCACAACTAACACTATCTCGCTGCTGCCGCTATGAAGTGGTTCGCCTTTCTGGGAAATTTATGTTCTATACTTCAGGATTCTTTGTTGTTTTCTGTATATATGTTCCAGTAAATGATCAGCTAGCATATACGTTTGCTTGGGTGCTTCAATAGCAATGACATGCACCACCAGAACTATAGCTTCAACCGCTCCGTCTATTGCACCAGCAGAAAGGTAGAATCCTGATTGTACAACTCCGAGTTCAAAAAATGCTTGCTTGGCTTTTCTGAGATGCCATGCAAACGTAAATGTTTTTTTTACTCTGGGGTGAGAAACATTAAAACGCAGAGCGGTTTTTCTTACGAGTTCCTAGTCATGTGATATAAATTTGTTAGCCAACGAACGGCCATCACTTCCAAGTTAGTTGTTTTGCCTTTGTTTTTAAAGGGAAAGCATTATTTTAATGTGATCGCATTATTTAGCTACTTCACTCGTTTTTCGCAATACGGCTGTATTGCGAAAAACGCAATACAGCATTTGCTGTATTGCGTTGCAATACAGCAAATGCTGTATTGCAACGAATGCGCCGCGTGTATACAGAGGCGCCGCACGTATGCTGATGTCGTCCTCAACGTCGTCCTAGAGGTCCTCCTTGAGGTCGTTGAAGAGGTCCTTCTAGACGTCGTCTTTAACAGCGTCACCTCGGACATTGTCCTCGACATCATCCTAAACATCGTTCTTGAAGTCGCCCTAGAGATGGTCCTTGAAATCGCCCTAGAGGTCGTTGCAGCGGTCGTTCTGAAGGTCGTCCTTGACGTCCTCCTATATGACGTCGTCCTCTGCGTCGTCCTAGACGTCGTCCTTGAGGTTATTTTAGAAGTCGTTGTAGACGTTGTCTCAAGCATCGCCTTTTAGGACGTCGTCCTTCAGATTGTCCTAGAGTCGTCCTAGACATCGTCTCTGACGTGGTCCTCGACGTCGTCCTAGCAAGCAGATAATCTCGCGCCGCGCATACACAGAGCGGCAGCACGCACACATTCACATTTGCGCCCTAGCTACGAAGCAATCACTCATGGCTGCGGGGCAGGCAGATAATTCCGCGCCGTTCATGGACGGAGAGGCAGTAAGCGCACATTCACATTTACGCTCTAGCAACGAAGCAATTATCGCTTTAGGTTAAGCTATAGTGGGTACATGGTAAATGATGGTGGTGAAACTGCTTGAACATCAAACGATTAAACAGAGACAGGATACGACACACACACGAAGCTGAAAGCGTGGCGGGGAAACAGCTTAGAGAGTACACGTTTACACAGCGACAGAAGAGTAAAAGATTACAAAGAGATGAAGCGATCACTCAATCTTGAAGTACACGTTTACACAGCGACAGTAGAATAAAAGAATACAAAGAGATGAAGCGATCACTCAATTTTGAAGTAACGCGCTCCAGTCACGCTGACGCCTATGACTGCGTCGTAAACCATTACTAATAAAATAAAGTGTTTACTCAAACTTTCCGTCGTCGTATTCACAGTGAGCTGCGTCGTGAGTCTCATGACGAATGATATAGCAATCCATGGGCAACCTACAATAGTGGTTTCTGCAGCCAGTTTTTCCTGCCGTTTTTTTATGAGTACGAATTAACAACTTTTGCACCAGCAACGCTGCCGGCGCCGTCTTTATTTGGACCAATTTTTCTTCAACGACAGGAATCAGCGCACTGTCAGTGTCAACTGCGAAGATGGTGGTTTAAGAATGTGATGACTTCAACCTTCCGTTGTAATTTTTACACATATTGTAGTTTGCAACTGATGATAAATTGTGAAGATTACAACTGATGACGTCACAGCGAGGCAACATCGGGTTGCGACGTCGCTAACGGAAACCATAAGAGGGTGCCACCGAAATATCTCGGGAACAATATGGCAGATTCGCCTTTCTTTACGCAAACGGAGAATCTATTGCCTTCGGTCCGGAGGGGAGGGGAGAAGGGGGGGGGGGGTCAAACTATATGTTTAACGTCACATGTGAGGCGTACTTCGTCTCGTTTTACCTTTGTCCACGCGATGTCAGGGGGTCGTTTGACGCGGTGCCTTCATGTGTCTTCACGCCCCGTGACTGCGCGACTCCTGTAAACGGATCCTTCGTTTATGGGACTAAAGCCGCATTGAGAGCTGTAAAGTAAATAATTTCAAGTGCTTAGGTTACTCTAATTAGTTACATTTTCTGTTACTAAATATTTTGCAAAATACGATGAAATGTTAGCAACAGCAGCTGTAAGTTAGTTACTTGTGTATGGAACTTCTAACTTGGTTTAATTACAGATATCTTACAGTACCCACGACTATGTAATCACGTGGAGGCTCTTTCGTTTAAAGAAATGTTCAGTCATGTGATCTCAGCAGAAACATTTTCGGGAACTGAGCAGCGCGTCGGTAATCTCAGCCCTGGAGCCCTTATACATGCAATGTATTACAAGCAACTGCAATGTAACTTTGTCATATTTTAGTAGCTGTAACTTTAAGAAGTTACAATTCTAAGCGTGCACGTAACTGCAACTTACACTTAATTACTTTTCGACTCATCTAATTGTCACTGTAGCGCAATTACTTTTTTTTGCTAACTTTTACACCTCTGACTGCATTCTCGATTGGTAACCGCGAAGCGGACCTGCACAATTTCATTAAAGAATACGCGTGCAGTTTCATTGGACGAATAAAGTAACAATCAACACGATTTTGAACTTTTTTAAGAAAAATGTTTCTCTACTTTGAAGTAACCTCGCAATCTGCGAATCTGCTTATATAAGCAGTTTCGCTTATAAGCTTATTATTTTGTGTAAACAAAATCGACGAAACTGAAGCTAATGTTCTACTTTGCGTCGTAGGAACTTTTTCTAAAAATATTGTGACGTCAAATTTCAACTGTCGGTTCCAGCTGAATTTTGTGATCATGGGCGCTGTTGACGCCAGCAGAGTTTTGTGATCATGGGCGCGGTTGAAAGACTTTCATATGTGTAGTCCTTGACTTCATCTATATCCGATCGGGTTGACTGCAGAGTCTAACAAAGGTGCCGCGCTCGCAAACAAACCCGAGCTCTTATTCAGCGACCTGACGCTCACAAGACGTAAAATGCTTCTAAAACGCGATAAGCTAACTTCATCTCGACGAAAGTACCCCAGATTGCTCACCGGCTCCTCGCTCACCAACACAAAGCAAGAGTGCGAGTAACCAGTCATCGCCGCCGCCACGGCCTAACCCGGCAGATTCTCACACGAGCTGATACGCGCGCGAATGAATCAGGTGACAAAACGTCTGCGATCAACCGGCTCCCAAGAGCATACACACGAAAGAGGATACGACCAAACGACAGAGAGAACGGGGTTCAACCCAGTTCGCGACTCATAGAGGCACGAAACCTCCACAGCGCCGTTGCCCTGAAAGTAACGTTTGTCGCTACAGTCGCGACATTATCTCATTACGATGAAGAATTGTTGTGTACCGCTGTTACCAGATGAGACGAAACACCATCATAAACTCACAGCGAAGCGCCATTAGCTTCACTAACCCAAGGCATAACGCAAATGTGATCCTGCTCATGGTGGCTCTGCGTAGAAGCGACGGAGTTCTAACGGTTCACGGCGGGGCGTTTGCAGGACCTCGTCCCCTCGCGCATGCGCATCGCGTACGAAATGTTAGAACAACACGAGAATACAAAATAGTAGATTGAGTCTGGATCCCAAAAGTGGGCGTGAACAAATGTCAGGTCTATTCAGGGTGGAACTTTTTGTTTGTATTTTGTTTACAGACAGGAAGTTTCTTCCTTCCTAATTCCGAATCAAATTTCAATCCGGTCCAACCTGTTTCCAAAGCTCACGATCGGAACCTGCCCTTCGGCTCCTGTGATGGAATAGGGACCTTTTTCTAAAGTGACGTGCCGATCATTAGAAGGTCGGAACCATCGCACATTGGCGGTACAACAGACATGGTGGAACGTCCAATTAAGTCATTCCATAAGATAGTCCTGCCAAAAGCCGACAAGCCAATCAAACAGCGTCGAAAGTACAACGTCACTGCGCTCATCAACTTTTTTCTGTGATTGTTGTTGCCTTCGAAACAGCCTGTCTAACCGGAACCGAACCGTTATTTTTAGCCAAACCGGAATTGAACCGAATTGAAATCTTCGGCGACAACTTAGAAATGAACAGGAACTGAACCTGCAAAAAATATAAAGGTAACCTTTTCAAAACAGTTCACGGTATTTTTTTAGAGCGCAGCTCTTAGGCGCCCGTTTCCGGCTTGAGCGGCGTCGCCGTCGCCGTCGGCGTAACCGCGCGATGTACCACGGGACGTTTTCCATAATGACGCCACACGTGACGTGACGTGTGACGTCACGAGGGTCACAAGTGACGTCACGAGGGATTAAAAGGAGGGGAGGAGGAGGGGACGAGGAGCAAAAGGATGAGGAGGAGGAGGGAGGAGGGGAGACGGCAGCTACCCGTTGTGCAGGCAAGTGCTATCGCCATTTATAAATCACAAAGAGGAACGTATGAAAACGTGTTGTACTCGTTAGCGAAGTGGCCATCTTCATGGGTACGGGCCTGTGCTGTACTGATCGGTCTCTGTGGCACGTCAGACGAAGTTGGTAAATTGAGTGGCGCCAAGGTCGACAACGGCTTGCTCGTTATAGCTCTTTATCTCTCGCCTACAGCACTCACCAAATGCTTCGTGCAAGATAAAGAACTTCATACCAGTCATGCAGAAAAACATACCATTGGCCCCGAGGGACGTGCACTCGCTGTTCTGTTGTGCCATTTCGGGGGAGCAGGCTCAAAACTAATGCTGAGGAAATCAAAAATGCCGAGCAGTCTTGGACAGAGCCCAGAGCATGTAGGATGACATCGAGAATACCACGTGATTCGGCAGTGTTGACTCTGACGCTGTCTCGTTCTCCCGACTTGATCCTGCTGTCCTGTTTCCTGGTACCGGCAGAACTTAGACAGAGTGGAGCTTTGAGATGTTAGAACTATATTTTATTTCTCCGGACAAGCAGTAAACGAGGATACCACAATATATATATATATTTATATATATATTGTATAGGCCATTCCTGACGAAGGCAAGACTATTGCCGAAACGTTGAAATAAACCTTCCGTGTTTTTGTTTCTCTGACTTGGGATTTTCAACTTTATATATATATATATATATATATGGAGAGATGGTGCAACCAGCCTCTGCTGCGACGCGCGATGACAGCGCAGCAGACGTTGGTTGCACTACCTCTCCACGGGGCGCGGTGCCGCCGGGGCTGAGATGCACTCCGATAGCAAACCGGAACTTAAAAACCCGCCGATTTTGTGCGGTTTTTCAGAAAGCTGTAAAATCCTTCCCGTGCCTTCTATCGTTCTGACATTTGTTGAATTAGTGTTTTTCGATGATGCTGAGCAATTTTCTAATTTATACCATGCCCTTAAACACAATATTAAAAATTTAATTTGGCAAAAATAGTTAACTACTTAATTATACCAGACTTTAATAATTTTCCTAAATGGGCCCCTCACCCAGGACCAAAACGCCTCAAGTCTTTTTTCGTTGCGATGAAGTTTTCGCCGGAGCGATTTGACCTGCGTTCTCTGAAACACCCTGTATCTATGTATATCGACTCACTAAATGCTTTAAAACTTCAACAACGTTTCGAAGTCCGACTTCATTACTTTATATATATATATATATATATATATATATATATATATATATATATATATATATATATATATATATATATATATAGAACAGCACCTGGGAACAAAAGACGGCACTCGAGAGAAATATGCTCAACAAAATATTAGCCCTTAAAGGAGTTAGCCGAGGAGGTTGCCAAAAAAGTGAGATTGATGAAACGTTTCGGGCCTGGTAGGCTCTTCGTCAGTCAAGTGAGAAGACTTCGTTCTCCTTTTCTTTCAATCAAAGAAAAAACGGCCGGAAAAAAGAAGAAGTTAATTGAAAAAATGCTTACCGTTTAGCGGGTACCTACTCAACTAAATTCTCGCTTAAAAGTTTAATATATCCCAATACCAATGCAATAAATACTATGGAAATAATTAAATATAATATTATTACTGCCATTCTTTTCATAAGACCAGTTTTTGGGACATGTGGTTGGGTATAACCCAACTATACCTGGTGTCATGTGAAGCCAATGAGAGGCCCAATGTTACGCGTTTGCTCGTGTCACATTAAACGATGAAGCGAGAAAATAAAAAAAAGCAACAGTGCGGTACCGGTTAGAAGATCTCAATTAAATGTCCATAAAAAAAAGGACGGCAATGATCCTTTCGAACTGTTAAGGCCCTTCGGTTCTAAAGTATTAAATTTATAGATAAATTCAGATTCTTTATTTTTTCGATCTCTGGTGGTTCGAAAGCCCCCCTGGAGTATAATAAAATTAAAATCAGAAAGTCCGTTATGTCCTGCGGAGTTTAAGTGCCGGGAAACCGGTCCGGCAACGTGTTTACGTATATGACTTTTATGTAGATTCATGCGTTTTCTTATGCTTGTTTTAGTTTCTCTTATGTATTGAATTTGGCATTTTCTACATGGAATTAAATAAATAACATTTTATGTTATATATTTCTCTCCTCCTCGGCTAACTCCTTTAAGGGCT
The DNA here is from genome assembly GCF_016920785.2 of Ixodes scapularis. NCBI lineage: Eukaryota > Metazoa > Arthropoda > Arachnida > Ixodida > Ixodidae > Ixodes > Ixodes scapularis. Next base: position 330,933 of record NW_024610243.1, on the reverse strand, counting down.
AATATTTTGTTGAGTATATATATATATATATATATATATATATATATATATATATATATATATATCAGATTGTTTGGTACCGTATATCGCAAAATCGAAATACCTCAAGAAAGGAGGAGAAGGAAGGTGGTGAGGAGAAGGCGCAGAAGAGGACAGGAGGAGGAGAGGAGGAGGAGGGGAATAGAAGAGGATACAGGGGAGGAGGAGGGGCATGCCCTCCTCTCTGTATTTTCCCCTTATCTTCCTCAAGAGCGGGAAATTTACCGAAGCTTTCCCGCTAAAAGGTAGGGGAGCAGGAGAGGAGGGTACGGAGAGAAATGTATGCCCCTCCTCCTTCTCCGTACCCGTCCTTACTCCTCCTCCTCAAGAGCTCCGCTCTAATACGGCTTTACAAAGAATGATAATCGTCCTTTTTTTCTTCTTTTTTTTTTTTTTTTTAGTATCACAAAATGAATTTTTGTGAATCAAAAATTAGTAGCTGTATCTCTATGTATTGGTTAAATCGTCATATACAAGATTGCAACGTATGAGAAATTGTGGATTTTCGTGGCTCTTTTGTATTGGCACTGGGATTAATCATGTGTGACATGGTCACGTGACGTCACGGTCTCAGGACATGCTGTCAAGTAATGTCACGTCATGTGACGCCACGACCTCACATGACTAACTGCGTCAAGTCGATTTAAATTGAGAACGTCACTAGGTTTATAGACCGTGACGTAACATGACATCACAACTTCGCACCGAGAGTCACACGCCGCCGTGACGTACGCGCTTTTTATGACCGCGAGTCGGGTGCTCGGGTTCATGGCAATCAGCATCGCCAACTTATTCGGGTAGCGGCTCGCGTTCAATTAAAGTTGATAATAGCCCAACTAACAATATGTGAACCTCAGCCCCTGCTCTATGCGCTGCGAACCCCAGCTCATGACTATGATTAACACTTACAGTGTATGTAATTAGAATCACATCACGTGGCCGCTTGTCCTCATTGCGAGTAGAGGAGGGGGAAGCTGTTTCTTCCCTTTATTGTTTCTGCGTCTGCCATTACGCGCTGAGGAAAACTAATGGGTGTTTTTGCAAGTTATCAACGTCAAGGATTACTTCTCAGCGGTATTGACTGAAAGTACAAAATTGTTGTACCACCCATTTCACATACATTTTTGAGGCACCCAAACATCTTTTCGTTGTTGCTGAACCGCCTCAAAATGTTAGCCCCGAGATTTGAAGCATTGAAATGACTAAATGTTACTTATTAATCCGACGTCACATAGAACTAAAAGTGTTTACGGGATGGATACATGAAAAGAAAGATTCTAGTTGCCTCAGAGGGACAGCCGATTGTGGACAGCTTCTCTTAGTCTCACAGGACTGTCGTTCTGGCGTTCTTCCCCGAGTTTAGACCAGTGTCACAAGCATAATTGTCGAATTAACGCAGCCAAACGAAGGAGGCAGTTCCTCAGGAATAAAAAAGTATTATCTAAAAGAGCAACGAAAATAGAAGAAAAAAAAGGGGGGAAGGGGTAGTTTTGGAAGCCCACTGTGTTGTGAAGGTTCCTCTGGCACGCATCTTCGGCACAGATCAGAAAGCTTGACCCCGGAAACTACTTTGTTTGCAAAAACACTATTGGGAGAAAGCGCGTTTTTCTGATGCCAGGTGCTCGCGCCACTCGTCACGACACTGTACCAAGAAAAATAATTTGTGCCTCTCAAACATGGCTTGCACTGAGCAATTTCTCCTTGAGCCCTCAATTCTTGGTGAGCCAATCTAAATTCGCTGGTGGCGGGTAGCTTTATGGAGACGTTTCTTGTATACCGAGCTTTTGCTATCCACACACCGGCGAAACAAGCGTACACCTTCGTATTGCCACCACATGCTGTGATCCCTGCTTGGAGGCACTGAAAAATAATTTAACTGTTTTCAAGTACTCAAGACGAACAATATAATTGCAAGAAATCGGTGGAAATGGGCGTGATTGATAAGTTGATTGCCTACAGAGGGCCAAAGACGCTTATATTGGCGAGGAACGCTTCCAGAACGGTAATGGCGATGATGGCGATTTCCATGGCAACGTAGAGAGATTAACCAATCACCTTGCGAGGTGTGGTCGTCTGTATGTTAGTATCCGTTTGTGTCTGGCTAGCAGGTAGGGAAGGCAATGACGCTACTTTCTCTGGATGCAGTAAGCTTAGCGTGCGCTGGCTTCCTCGGTCGCTGAACCCCCGGATAAGGCGTGTGGAAAGGGCGGAAATGTTGAGATCTCTGTATAACACACATCATAATTCCCTCCTCGCACCGAACGCGATGGGAAGGAGGGGCTTCAGCGCTATTTTTAAAGGGGCGTTCTGGCTACTCAAAGCTTCAATCTGAAATATAATTTTGATCTTTGTAATCCTGAAGGCAGAATAAAAACGATTTTAGTGTATATTTAATACAGTACCGCTTTAGTTTTTTTTAAGAACAACTGGCGCCGAGAGAATGAAGTGTGTTGAAGTTGCTTGAACTTTTGACTTATGTTTTTTTGTATTGCTTTTTGTTGAATTTATTTACGTTGTCACCTTTTTTTTTGGATATGATTTGCCTTATTCAGTGCTGTAAAAACACTTAGCGTTAGGAAAGTAAATATTGAATATATTAGGTGCTTCGGAGGTTTTCCGGGCCTCAAAAATGTGCAGTTTTTGCTTTTGTGAGCCTAAAAGTTTTGTATTAATTTTCTTTGGTATGATCACCATAATATAATTATTTACGAATATAAGAGGTTCCCGGGGATTTTTACAATCCTCGGAGTGACAGAAAACTTAGCGCTAAGATATCGGTTTGACAGAAAGCGTTGAGAGGAAAACTCTACCTCTGCAAAACGTCGGCATACATTGCAAGGCTTACAGGAAGTTCATTTCCACAGATCAGAAGACTTTTTTTTTCATCTTTGTGTTTGTGATTGTGGTGGCTTGCCAGGATCGTTGTACCCATCAGTGGAGACAACCGGGTGTTCACAAAGAGCGATGAAAATGAGCACTACGCAGCTGTATACTACTCGACACGTTCAACGGAAACACGACATTCACGCATTTTCCCATTTTATTCTTACCTTTTGTGTCGAACAACATTTCCCTCTGCTCTATTGGTGCCTCATAGGAGGCAAGTTTACTAGCATCTAAGCTGGAGAGAGGAAAGAGGCGTGAAAAATGCATGTTTGCACCCACTGTGTCGCGCTCTGCACGTGAGTCTGTGCCTTTGAATAATTTCAAGCTACTTCGCAGATCAGAGAATGGCCGTCCAGCGTTCTCCAACGTGTCACCTACTCTCTGCGCTTGGTTGAATTCCCGATAAAGAGTCCTCATAACTGGAAGGAGCTGTTCGGACCCTGTGCTTCGCAGCGACTCTTTTTACCCGTACGTGTATTATCCGATCAAGTTACCTAAAACCTATTTTTCTTCCACCTATTTATTTTTCGCAGACGTCACGCAGCAGCGGACTTTGGAAGCTCAGCTTTAAAAAAAAGTGGTTCATGGCTCAGATGTGGTGGAACCGTAACTGTAAAATACTTTTGCAACAGAGGAACCGTAGCTGTACGAATACTTTTGCAAAACTTTAATCGTACTTCCGTTAGTGTGACTTAATTACTTTTTCAATATTACGCTGCCAACGGATTTTGCCCTGACGGGTTTTATAAAAAGTTGGTGCACATTTTGTGTTGACAAGATTGGTGGAATTATGAAGAAACGTAGGTTTCTGCTGCTCAGTTTATTAAAGCGCAAAGTAACCATTTTGCACTGCAGAGTATGCTTAGTGAGGAGGACGCGGTGCTATACGTCGACTCCGACATCGTGTTCTTCCGCCCTGTCGAGGAACTCTGGAGCATTTTCGATAACATGGATGATATTCAGCTGGCCGGACTAGCTCCCGACGTCGAAGACAATAACGGAAGTGTGTACATGCACAACTGGAAAACGAGATACTACGGACGTTATGGTAAGAACTGCTCTAAGCCGTCTGGTCCTTGACGTATTTTCTCTAAACATGCACTAGATTTAATGCCATACAATATGAATATAAGCCTTATATCCCCCCAATTATCGTGGTGTTCCGGGCTGGGTGTTCATGACGTCAAATCTTGTGATTGGGAAAGACGCCTAGGACAGGCGCAAACAAAATGAAGAAAATAGCATGATACCAGGGTTTCCGAAGATGAACAGTGATTAGATATCGTTCAGACATTGCTGGAAGAAGATTCGTCTTAGTTTTTATTGTTTTAGCAAAGTTCTGAGCCCAGATTCACGAAGAGCTTCTTAGTTTACAACAACTTAGCTAAGAAGTTCGTAAGCTAAGAACATCGTAAGAAGGAGATACATCGGTATTCACGAACCCGTTCTTAAGTGAGAGGAGGAAAGCGACGTTTACGTACGGAAAAACTAGAACGTACAGGTGCTGTTGCTATGGCGACGGCGTCTTCGGCAGCACCAACAACTACTCGGAGGACTCGGCATGGTACGGAGCAGTTCGGTGCACGTGGATTTTTAATAAAAAACACAGGCGGCCTTTCCTCCACCGCTTGACTGGGGTTCGTGTTTGTGCAGTGATATGTCAATGCTAACATGATTTAAACGCGTCCGGATGGCGACGCCGGGATGCGTAACCGCCTCTGTTGACAGCTACGAACTCGATCGTTACGAAGTTAACACAACTGTCACCGTTGGTAAAAGACGACCCGTGTCAGTCGTTTGCAAAGGGACGTAGATAGAAACAAACTGCCGAGGCATTTTCTGCGGCCTCGGAGATGCAGGAGTCAGTCGACGTTAAGAAAGATACGTTTGAACAAGAGCCACGTAAATACCTGTTCACACTCGGAACGGACGTGCGCGTTTGACTGAAGGGCTGGATTCGCGCTGTTGGACCGCGAATCGGTAAGCGCTTCGGGACCGATCTTTTACGACTGCAGCTCGATACTGACGTGACATACGCCAAAGAAAGGTTGGACCGGCATTGCGTGGCTACCACGAACTGTTATAGCTCGACAGTGACGTGCAGTCGTGTCAGAATAAAAATGGCAGACTAATAACAAAGTGTACGCACCGTGTTGCGAAGGTAATCTATACGGCGTTTATTTGAGCACTATATCACACAAAACAAGGATACAGAATCGATGAGATTCCCTTTTCGAGAGAGAGCGCTCGTCACCGCTGCCTTGGAAAACAGAGATGACAAGGGGAAGAGATTGACCTCTTAATCTAAAATTGAGGCCAGCGATCAAATTATTGTATTACGGGAAGGGTCCACAAAGGTCGCGCGGGCATATTGCATTGAGCACGCCAGCCGGTCGTGGGCAGACGGTCTTGGCCAAGGACCGTCGAAGCAACGCTGCGCAAAGTCAGAGTGCCTGCTAAGCCTATATTCTGTCGAGCTCGCTTGGTTGGGGTTGGGGGAATCGTGGCCGTTCGAGCCTTGCCGGGTGTTTGAGAATCCAGCGTTCTTGTCAGTCGTGGTCTGTTTCAAGTACTTTTATTTTTTCCTTGCTCTTGAAGTCGGGACGCGCGAGAAGAGTACGTAGAAAAATAAACGTCCGTTGGTCGTCGCGACCAAGTAACTGGGCGACGCTGTAGGCCATGCTGATTTGATCGTAAAAGGCGCGTAAGGCAGCTTCGGAGCTGTCGTAGGATTCCGCCGTAATCTGCGCAAAACTTACGATAATTTTGTTTCGTGAATACAAATTTGTTCTTACGTTTTGTCTTACGTTTTGACTTACGCGCATTTTCGGCGTAAGTTCGTTTCGTGAATCCGGCCTCTGATTCGGGCTTTAGAAGCACGTTGTTTAGTTTTCAAAAAAAAAAACTTTCAATGTATTTTCGCCCATTCAGTTTGGCCGGAAATTACGAACCTCAGGTGGTGTTTGCTTGTGCTGAGTGTTGACGGCATCTTAAGATGTTTACGAAGTTTTACATTGGTAACTCAGACACTTCAATGAAGCGGCATTTCCATGGTCAAATTTAAAGGGGCGGTGCAACGATATTAAATTGGAATATTTTTCACTTTAGACGAGCTTACTCGCACTAGATGAACTCAGTGATAGTCGCACACAACGCCACTGGCCAATGAACTCCTTTGTTGGCTGTCATTTCAAGGACAAAACCGAGCGTTTTCATTTAATCTCTCCTTCGCAAAACTTGATGACGTAGCCGGACGGTAGCAGTACCGCCCAGTGACGATATTTGAATGCGGCTCATAGATTGGACCCCAGCATTGCGTGGGCACTCGATTTGGGCTCGTGATAATCGATAGCTCGAAAAGCATTGGGTAGTGGCCCGTGTCCAATCGCTTTAAAGGGTAACTGCAAAGAAAAAAAAGTTTTTTTTTAAACAGCCTAATTGGGACAAGCATGTCACAAAACAAATGTTCCGCGAAAAAAATGATTTTTTTTATCAATATTTACGCCACAGGACGTAATTTAGTAGAGTCAGAACCTCTCCACATTTGAAACTCCCGCTCTTTCGACCCCCGCGGAAGAGGAGTACGCCCCGCCCCTCACTCTCCTTGCGTTGCGGAGTTGAACGACGCAGCGTCTCGACTTCCAGCAAGATCTGGCAACTACGCCAGGCCGCGGTATTGTTTTGGTTTGACGCGGTTTGCGAGCACATGTAGCGAAGACGTGACCGGAGAAGTGCCCCTGTGATGTTCCCGGAAGACGGAAGGTATCGTTCGTAATCGTCGTGCGCGCTTTGAAAGCGAAGGGAGTCACAGAATCCACGAGTGCGCAACCACAAGCCAAGGTTCACAACAGCGCTGCGTTGGTTTCGGCGATCTTGTTCTGTTTGGTGCAACACGGCGATGCGACAGAGCTGAAACGTTCGTGGTGTGCGTAATGCGGTGCTAACACGGAGCGCAAATTGGTTGCTGTGGGGTTGACGTTCAACCAGATAAGTCCCGTCGTCGTCAGCTGATCCAGTCAAACTGGTCCGGGAGGACGCTGGGAGCGTTTTTAAAAGTAAATCTGCCTCGTTCTGTTTCAAAATGTGGAAGTTTCCCGACGCATACCGTGAGTAAAAAGCTGCGGCCGTTTTCAACAAAATTACGTCGTTTTAATTGAACAATGGACTCCGAATTGTTGTCCTAAATCTGCCGTTTTTATGCTTCGTGTTGGACTGCGTTTGCACAGCGACGTGTTGCATCGTGCGGTGTGAATAAATTTGGGCACGATTTCGTACCTGCCTACAGATGCATGAACTGAGACCATTTTTACGTAGTGGACATAGTGCTTTTTTATTTTCTGTCTAGTCGCGGACGTTAGGTGCACATGGGGCGAATCTCGACGGCCTCCAGAGCGATATGACGAGAACGTAACTAGACACGTTGGTCGCTACGCGAACGCCCGATTGCCTCCAGCCAAATAGCATTCCTTTCGGGGCGACATGGCTGCTGGAAGGCTCACTGTCGGGATCACGCATCTGACATCTCCGAAAAGTAAGCATTTGCACGCGCAAACAAGCAAGAAAAAAAATAAAACACGTTAAGCAAGCAAAGAGGAAGACGAAAGAACCGCGTTATGAAAGCCAAAACCCCGCGTCAATTCCTATCACTAACATTTGCGACAGCTGCTAAACACACACTACTTCACTTCAAGAAGTCTCACTCAAGCACCTGGGTCAGCACGAAACGACGAAACACTGATCACTTCGGCGAAACGATTAGTCCAGGTAGGCGAGACAGGCGGGAGCAGAGACTTCGGCGGCCATGAAAGAATGGCGAAGCGTCTGTTTGTATGAATCCAAACGGAAGTGCCCGTCTTGTAAACCTTTTGTAAAGAATAATAACTCTCATCACATGGGTTATTCTTTAAACGTGAAAATATGCCGCTCAAAAGGAAATTGCAACAAATAACAAAGGTTTAACAACCAAGATCTAAGCTGTCAATCAAACTCTTAGCCAATGAGAACCTTTTGGGATTGACGTCACATAATCACAACTTCGTGGCGCGCGATTTAAAACGGACGAAATAGCCGCAAACTAAAATGAGTCTCACGCAATAAATATTGCTGTAAAAAATGTTTTTTCTCGCGGAAAATTGTTTTTTGACATGCTTGTCCCAATTAGGCTATTTAAAAAAAAAACTTTTTTTTCTTTGCAGTTACCCTTTAATGGTGACAATAGCCGAACCATAACAATGCCTGGAAGTCAGCGCGTGTCCTGTACCTTGGAAACCGCAGCGCGTGGCTATGATCAACATTGACTGCATATCATCAACTCCAGATTACGTGGCCACTTGTTCTGGCTCCAGGTTGAGGGGATGAACTCTCCTCGTTTTTTTTTTTTTTATTATTTTTTGCGAATTCGATTGCCTGTTGTAAAAAACGAATGGGTGTTTCCTAGGTAATTAACGTCAGGGATCTGTTCTAAGCGGTATTTGCGCAAAGCACAAACATTGTTGCATCGCCCCTTTAAGAATGCGGCAAAAGCTTTAACCTTAGCACGCGCTCGTAGCATTCCGTCCCGCTTTGGGTGAGGATGCTGACGAAATCCTGAAGTGTTACCCTCAGTAGAAAAAAACACGCTAGAGACGAGGCTTCTGACGTACGGAAAACAAAACAGTTCTATATTACGCTCGAAAGAATCAAAAGTCTATGACTGTGTTCTGCCCTGCCTAACAAACAGGACGGACGACCTTCGTTATACATAGGGTTCGGAGTTTTCGGTTTAAACCGATAAAAACCGATAAAAGTACGCCGAATCCATTTTCAGAAATTTGGTTTTAACCGAAAAAGGTCGGTTTGTAGGTTCGCCATTTTCGACCTAAACCAATAAAAACCGAGAAAGGTACGTCGAATTCATTTTCTAAGACTCAGTTTTAACCGGAAAAGGTCACTTTGACCTTCCAGTCGTACCGCACAGCCGTGGCGAAAAAGTGGAACGACAGTGCCGACCGAAACTTGTCCGAATGTATGGGGTACACGGATGACATGATGGCGCTATGGTTTCATGTGCGCATCATCGATCGGAACGTGAAATCCGAAATGCCCCATGACTTCGCCATGTACGAGCCTGTTTTCAAACTCGTTGTAAGGGTGACTGGATGCAAGCTCTGCATGTTGTGTTGTGCTTCATAACGTCGCACCGTGTCTCTTTTGGCGGTCACAACTGGTTGATTGGCCGATTTTCGCTCAGAAAGCGCTTCATCTCCTCAGCCCGCCAGTGTCCAGTGTTAGCGTTGAGAGGGCATTCTCGAAGCTCAGGGTCATATTAACAAAAAAAGAAAAAGTGCGGATCAACGAAGAAAACCTGGGAAAGTACATGTGTGTGTACTATAATAAGATCACGTAATCCCGATGTACAGAAGGTAAAGTTCCATGTTTTTTGGGCATAGGGTTCATATCTGACTTGTTTGTACTTCCGTCTTTTTTTGTTGTTTCTTTTACAGTTGCACACATTTGCCAAATAAAGTGTCGATTTCTTTTTCAATGTATCTGGGCAGTTGTTCTTTGAGTGATCACAAATATAAAAGCTACAAAGATCGATCTGGTGTCCGTTAGTGTTTATTTTAATTCAGCGAAAGAAGCCCATAAACTTTTTTGGGGCATAAATATACACCGAAAAAAACCGAAAATTCAATTTTAAAATAAACACCGAAAAAAGTACGCCGAATTTTGAAATAATAGAAACCGAAAACGCAGAACCCTAATACACCAATGGTTAGAAGGTATTTGTGGCAAAGGCACGCAGATTTGGAAACCGCTAATGCTTATGCAGTGAAGCTGGGTCCCGCTCGCTTATTCCATCGGGTAGATGCATTCTAGAAAATGCAATGGCTTGTGTTCCAAGAGCGTGAAATTTTACGGAAGTCCAGTAAATATGCGGATATGGTTGCGATAACTTAACATGCGAGTTTTAGTTTCACAAGTATTTCAAATCAAACTGTATGTGTCTCACACTTGGTGGTGGAACTTGCAACTGTGAACACTTTTTGCCGTGCTTTGTTGCTTAAGATGGGGCTGGACCAGTTGGCTCATGTGCAGTAGCAGCTGTGTCGTGAAAGTTGTAGTGAAGGAAGGTTCAGGATCTACTAAAAGGATTTCTCGACCATCATGTATCTTTGGAAAAAATTATGCGGCACGTTCATCAGTGTTTGAATAGTGCAAACGCTTTCGTGAAGGTTGTGAGTTCATATAAGATGACACCCAAGACGGTCGGCCTAAAAGTGTCATTACGGCTACAAAGGTACAATGTATCATTGGGTGACATTTAAGCATCGGCGAGTTACTGCATGCGAAGTCGCAATTGCGACTTGTATAAAGGTTTCTGGACATAACAATAGAAATCACGACAAAGCTAATAAAGTTGTATTTTGATGGATGCAGAAACAAGTTAATGTTGACCAAAAAAGTATAAAAAGTTGCGAGCTGTCGAAAAGACCTCCAAAACTGTGAGGGTTTATCAATTCCATTGAGAGTTCCTGCCATACCCGCCCTACACTCCTGTCTGAACTCCAGTGAACTTCTCCTTTTCGGGCGACTGGAAAATCTTTCTTAAAGGACAACATTTTGACACAGATGACAAAACGTCTTAGGCAGTCCTCCAGTGGTCCAGGAATCAGACAACATAATTCTAAGATGCCGGAATACAGAAACTTGTTACCACAGAAGAAAAATGGTTTGCTGAAGCAGGAGACTAGGTCGAACAATAGTTAAGGCAATTTCAGTTCATATTTCAAAGGTGTCTACAAATTGATTTAGTCTTAATATTTACTGGACGCTCTTCGTAAGAACAAAAATCCCGAAAGCCTCCGACTCAAAGTCAACATAAAGCAAAAAAGCGTTCCTTCGTCCAGAAAAGCAGAAATTTCTTAACGAAACCTCGGATGCCTCTCGAATGCAGGTGGTTCGGTTTTAAGTTCCACATACCAGCTTCGCCTACATTCAAGGTTTATTTAGCATACTAAGCAAACGGTTTTTTTCGGCCACAATGTGCGAAAAAAAAACGAAAGCAATAGCTGTAGCATGGTCGCACAATGCGAGTGGGATGGTGCCGTTACGTACGCCTGAGGGAGGAGGTGCGACGTGGTTAATTCTTATAGCTGTGGTGGTTGCCGTCGTGGATGCCACTGACGACTGCCACCAGTGATCCCTGAAGTAAGTAATTGACCGCGGGGGAAACTTCTGAAACGATCCAACATTACGCGTAGCAAGGGGATACAGCCAAAGTGGGATCTCTCATAACGCGAGTAACGTTTTTAAACAAGTCTTTTAAGCAGACGACACAATAAATCACCCTTTATTGCGCAATTCTTGGAAGGACGCCAGGGTTGTCCTCTTCGCTTGTTTTCGCTCGATTTGCGCAGCGCAGCGGACGGAGACCCGACGTCCCTCTCTTCGCAGAAAGAGGGGAGAGAACAATAATTTTTATATTTTTCGAGTGCTCGGCGACGACGGGCGACGAGGGCAAAATCTCTGCAAAGTGTCGCCGATAAAGCAGTTGCTTTAAAAGTATAAAAGTTCTGAAAGCTACAAGGACCCAGACTGACTTCGTCTTTGTCCTTGTTGTTTACGACGCTTTTATACAGTTAAGTCTCTGATCCGATAAGCTCACTAATTTTGGCTTAGACAGCCTGTTACTTCACCCTCTCGGACAAGAATGTCTAAATAAACATTAATTCACTTCATTCGTTCAGGACTAAACTCTGGAGTGATTCTCATGAACCTGACCAGAATGCGTGCCTATGGCCTGGAGTCCATCGTGACGAACCTGATGAACAAGTATCATAGTGTCATGAAATTGCCTGATCAAGACCTCCTGAACATGGTGTTCCATGACGACCCTGGGAGATTGTACGAGCTGCCTTGCCGATGGGACGTGCTTCCTCCGGACTGTCGCGCTCCTGCGTCGTGCCTGGGTCAAACAGCCGCCTCTCTCCACGGAACGGATCAGTTCTTCGTTTTCCCTGGAAGAGAGCCTGCCTACCATGCCGTTTTTCTCGCCATGAAAAAGGTACTAGGCAAATTAATGATCAAGCCACATAAAAAAACTCTGCCGAGTCATTTATTAAAAACAACTTTGTTCATTTGGGTTGGGCTTAGGTTAATACAACCTCTAGTCGGCGCCACGTTGAGAACCCTGCAGATTATTTGCCTCTAGAAAGAACTTCATGCCTCTGAAAATACTGTCACACGCGCAGCCGAAGCCGGTGGAAGGCGTCGAGTACGTCCTGGAGGAGAGCTGGTTTTAGGTTGTTAACCTAGCACCGGCTATATAAATAGATGAGTTCTGTGAAATCTGTATTTTACATTGCGAAATTCCGGGCAAATATTCTGTTATTTATATTCTCCACTTCCTACCCACCTATAAGACCATGAGTGTATACTACACCATGATGCATTCGAAACACAGGTAAATTATCTCCTTTTGATCAGTTCATACAGTGAGACAGACGGTTAATGCAATATATAAATGGCCATGAGGTCTCAGTAGCGTACAAAGTGGAGTTAGTTTGTTGTTGTTTTTTTCTTGCTTTTTTTGCCACTAAGGCTTAATGATTACTGGGACGCAATACAGCTCACCCTGGGGCTGAACTGATTATAGAAATCCCAATGAGCTGCCACTGCTGCAGCGAGCATGTAAGAGCAGCTCAGAGTGCGGTGTTCAACCTGCTACCGCTCAGCCTATACCCTGCGTCTTTTCCTGTGATAGTATAAGCTGTTGTATAAGTGTTTGTCTTTCTTTCTTTCTACATGTTGCGCAGTACCAGCTGGGGTCAAGTCTGGAGCAAAACTTCATTGGTGTCCTTGACCGAAGTCTTCGCAGCCTGAATCAGACTGTGTGCGTCGGAAAGCTATTGGGATATCTGGGACACTGGAGAACATTGGCGCGCCTGATGGACGTCGAGAAAGACTGGAAGGCCTCTTAAGCCCACATCAAGAAGAACGTTTTCATGATTTAATCAAGTACCCGACGGTATGCGAGAAAAGACCGTATTCTTGAAACTAAAGCAAGTGTGCATTCGAGATGGTACAATACTGACATGATAATCCAGGATCGAGGGGAAAACGGAGCGGACAACACAAAGCTCCAAACACAGCTAAGGTTTTATTAGGCCGAATCATCCTTAAATAGGACCAAATTCAAGAGAAGTACACACACACACACACAAATGAAAGATTGAACCCTTCTAACCAGCACAATAATCCACCCAAGGAAACCAACACAAAAAACCTAAAGCACGCCACCCCCACCAGTTCTTCAAACATACAAAACGGAAATCCAGCATTTTCCCCTAATCCTGGGTTAGCATGACCGACTTTTTGGTCGTCAAAGGGGTATATTAGGTTATTTCCTTGTTATCAAATGTGTTAAAATTATTTAGTCTGCTACAGCTTAAAGGCAGACATACGTACAACCTCGGTTTTCTGCAGGGAAGATAATCCTCTGAGCACTCCCCTCCTAAATTGCGAGGGGATCAAAGTTGCGGCAAGTTAAAAAGTGGAGGGGATATAGAAAAGGGGGAGGCGTACAAAAGTAGAAAGCGCAAACTGTATGTCGCACTTCAAGCGACGTCGGGCGTGGCGAGTCTCGAGCGCCTGATTATCCGTCCGCAGCTAAAGGGAAAAGCGCGTTATCCGATCAGACCGCCAATGGGTTAATCACAAAGCCAGAAGCGTTACAATAATAAGCCACTCACTACGAGTTTTACGCTGTCTGTGACTGAAATTAACTTACATAACGATGTTCAACTCCATATTTATGCGGGCAAAAAACGCCTTTTCTTCCGCTGATGAGACAAATTTAATGATGTGATAACTCTCGTAGTAGAACTTTAACAAATCTTGAACTCTGGGTTTTGAAAACTCAGTAAAAACTACACCAATAAAACGAAAGCCTTTTTCTTTCGAAAAAAATACACTGTTTTTTAGATTTACCATCCGATCCTAAATACGACACTTATTAGAATTTTATGTCCTTTGAAAACATAAGGTGTTATGTTTCAACCCATTCGAAGGACCACTATATACATGGCATCATCTCTAGGATATTTTATAGCGCATTTACTATTTTTTATCTATTTCGAGAACATTGCTCGTCTACAATTTTCGTCCTCCCTCCCACTTAATTTATTGCCCCCTTCTTGGGAACACAAGGTAAAAGTGAAAGGGTTTATTTGCATTAACATCCGTAAGACCGAGACCCTGAGGCATTCATTTCTGCCTCACGTCTGGAAACTTGTACAAGAAACTGCCGCTCCAAACAAAACAAATAATAAAAACTCTGCAACGTTTGACGCGACTTCCACATTACTGGTCTCCTCAAATGATTTGCTATTATATGTATATACGAATTGATACAATTGCAAGTTGAAGGCTAGTTTAAAAATCGAGAAGAAACAAAAATAAAGTTAAAGTTTAACTTGTCCAACCATGCTGACCGGAAATGCTGAAGCCTAATAACTCGTCGTGATAAGTGAAGGGTGTTTTTGCACAGAGTAATTACGACAGGCAAATGTTAAACTATACATTTTCATGTTTCTGTAACCGGTTTACAAGTCGCAATTTAAACATTGAATTTTTTAACTTTAATAAACTACGAACTGTAGACGCACATTGTTAGTACGTATTTGTAAATCAATGTGTCAAATAATAAAAAATGGGTTGCCTATACCACTATCGTTGGTTCTTTATAAATTGCGATAGCATTCGTCATGGGACTCACGACGCAGCTCACTGTGAGTACGAAAACGCAAATTTTGAGTGAACGCCCCTTTTTATGAACGTTTTACGACGCAATCACTAACGTCAGCACGACTGCAGCGCGCACCGTCTAAATTGAATGATTGCTTTGTCTCTGTGTAATCGTTTGATCTTCTATATTTGTCTAATTGTTTAATGTTCAAGTGGTTCTCCACCATCACTGCAGCTTTGTGTGTGTATTGTTCTGCCTCTGTGTCATCCTTTAATGTTCAACCGGTTTCACCATTGTCATTGACCATGTACCAACTATATTTCGTTTCAGTTTAGTTGATCTATTGCTAAATTACCCGAGCATCAAGGAGAATGCAGGGTATGTTGTCTCACGCGCCACGCCCGCACGCCTTCCCGGTATAAAAGATTCGAAGTAAATACCCAAATAAAGCGTTGACGAACGCGCGTGTAAGATGCCATTTGTTTTAGGGATTTGCTTCTGAAACGTTACTACTGCTGACGCCAGCACGTGCAGTACGACGTCAACGAGACGATCCTGAGGTGCGCGCGTTAATCGAGCACCTGGAAGGGCGTGGAAGTGCAGTGCGACGTGTTCTCTCACGAGCCCTGCCGACCTTCGCCATACGACAAGGTGTACACTATTAGCGCCAAGATGTTTTGGTGGCGCCCTCTTATGGTTTCCCTCCGTGACGTCACGACTGGTATTTGCCTCGCCGTGACGTCAACAGTTGTTATCCTGGCTACTTACCACCAGGGCCGGTTTTCTCGAAGCGATGGTAAACCCATTTTGGTAAACCACGGTGCCTAGGAAAAGAAAAGTACCTAGGTACTGTAATAAACGGCTGGATATAGAACAACAATAATTATTTTTGATTGGGCAATAAGATGCGCCATCTATCGGTGAAACAAGCCAGTCATTTTGTTTATCCTCTTTTTCCGCTGGTTGTCATCGATCTAGTATGGTATTTTAAGTCAAAATATAGTAATGCTGTACTTGAAGGCCAATTTATTTGCTTCCGATGGTACGAAGAAATTTTAGCTACTATGCTAGAGTTTGTAGACGATATTCGAAAATGTAAGAAACATTTCCTTCAATATGTTTCGCCATAAACAACGCATAACTTTCCCGTGTTTCTTCCAGTCTGGCAACGCCGGTGCTGTAGTCTCGTTACAGTCTCGTTTTCGTTCCTTGCGACGCACGTTTCTGCGATTCCTGCCGATCTCAACTGTTTGCCCTCTCTTCCGTTTGCCCAACCGATTCACCGGTGACGAGAAGCTAAGCTTCTCGTCATCGTTGAATTGCTGGCCACCGGGGATACGTAGAAACCTCAATGCTGTCGGCATACTGTCGGCGCACTGTGAACAAAAAAAAACAGTACAATGTCTCAGCTGTTCACCCGGAACGAAGACTTCATTGAGGATAACCCCCTTTCTCCGCAAAGTAATCACTGCTCACGAGTTGGCGTGCATAGTGTAACAAATTAAACGTCTAAGGGCCGGTTGCACCAACGTCGCTTATCTTAACCCAAAGCGGCGCTTTCCTAAGCCGGCTTAGCGCCTAAACCGAGCTTAGGTAAGCACGGGTTTAAATTCCGGTTGCACCAACGTTAAGCCGGCTTTACAGACGCGCCCCTAGCTAAACGCTGGATTTGCGTAGGGAATGTAGGGACAAACAGAGCGAACTAGGGAACGCTCAGAGGGACGAATATGATTGGCGGAGAGGAATCACGTGATGTAAACAAAGAAACTGCTGCTGTAGGCGTCGTAGGCGTCTGCTTTTCGCTGTATTTCTTCGGTGAGTAACGAATTTAAGGTCTCCAAATTTAATAATTTTCTCGCTTAACTTTTAAAAACAGGAGTCAGAGCTTTAAATAAACATGTTTGCTCTTTACATCTGTGATTGTGTGTTTAATATCGGTTGATAACAGAATATCTTGACAGTAACAGTAGTTTTCGTGCTTACATTTTGATCGGCAGCCCCAGATCTCACTGAACGTGAGAAGGACGCTCCACTCGCTACATCGCTAAAGACAAAACATCGTCGAGAATAAGTTGACAGGTAAGATGACTACTAAAATCAAGTCATGCCTGAGACCGATGAAGTTCAAAACAGTGAAGAACTCGCCACGGCAGCTGCGAAAATGCCTAGAAATCGTCGAATAGAAGTCGTCAAGAGATCGCCGCGAGGTCCTTGCAACGACCGTACTCGTTTCTATCAGAAAGGTGACAGAACGGCACTGTACCGTCGTTGAACATACGCTGCAGCCTCAAACAGACTTCAGTTTCACTGTCGAGTTCACAAAAAAGCAAGAAGTGAATTTTTTACTCGATGTGTCCCGCCGCAGGCAAAGATTACTTGTCAACTTTATAAATGCCCCAGTACGCCAATATCCTGAAAACGGCAACCACAGTGACCTGTTTGAGCAGCCTTGGGATCATTAAACCAATAACTCAAACCCTAGTCGTTTGGTTAGGGTATAATCGAAGAATGCACAAGACAAATTACAGAAGACTTTCCCTGTAACTTCTTTGTGACCTTGACTGCATTTATTGCAAATTGCAAAAGGTTGAGAGGCGGTAGCTAGGCTGTTGGCGTACACGAAACAAGCTAATACATTCACAATCGGGTAAATTTTGAGCTTTCTCGGTCACTGAAGCTCTTATATTATGAACTTGAAACTCTCCAATGTATGTCATCTCAAAAGGTGGCTTGAACTAGTCGGAATAAAGTTCTTGTTGTTGCTTATTCTTATGGCTTTATACATAAAGAATCGCCCTTTATTGAAAGCTTCATGCTGTGTTTTTTTGTTTTTTTTTCATATTTGTCTTTCTCACTGTTGTCGTTATTTGTGAATTACCAACTAACTGAAGTTACCATTTCATAAAAAACACATTTGTTGAACTATGCAAATATGTACATGTCTAGTGTATATGTAATTAAAGAGATTTGTTTGTCCATAAAAGTTACACACACTTATATAAACAATTATGTGAGCTTCCTTTGATGGTTTGTCTTATTGCACACTCTTGAAGTGAGTTATACGAACTACACAATTGAAATTCTACTTATCAGGCTATTTTCTAGATAACACTGAAGGTCTCGCTTACAACATATATTGCTTGGTCAGTCATAGTCACCCAATAGATTGAAATATAAGCTAACAACCCCCCAACACTTTCTTCAACACAGTTTTTGTTTAACAGCTATCGTTGAATAGCTTCACGAGTATATTTTTCCACGGCCCAGGTTAGCGGTCTCTAAGCTTTGATCACTTGATTTTTACCGTGATGTAGCAAGTCTTGAACAGAATGCAGTTCGTACAAATTCAGTATAGTTTCATTACGGGAAAGGGAAATTCAGGCTAAGCCACCAAATATCAGAAACACCTAAGCACAGTGAGATATTACCCAGGGAAACAATGTGCTTAATGTCAGTGTTGCATCCGTAATATGAATTGAAGTAACCTGTCTTTTCAGTAAATTTTACATGATCTAGTTCCGTAAGCATCTATATGTTTGCACCATGTTAGGATTACATTTTCGTATGTAAATAATTTTGAATAATTTTAAGTGATCACACTTTTTATTTCAAAAGTGAATCTAAAATCTGTGGTCGATGACCATTCCATAATGGTTGTCAGCACTTCAGTGTAGTCTGGAGGCAAGTTGGGTCACCAGATAGAAAACTTTATTGTAAAAGTACCGTCTAACACCAATGACTGACTACAATCTGAGGATGACAACCATCCCGTGCTAATTCTCAGCACTTCAGTGCCGTCTGCAGGCAAGTTGGGTCACCAGATAAAAAACTTTGTTGTAAAAGTACCATCTAAGACCAATGAGTGACTACAATCTGAGGATGACAACCATCCCGTGGTAATTCACAGCACTTCAGTGCCGTCTGGAGGCAAGTTGGGTCACCAGACAGAAAACTTTGTTGTAAAAGTACCGTCTAAGACCAATGACTGACTACAATCAGAGCATGACAGCCATCCCGTGGTAATTCTCAGCACTTCAGTACCGTCTGGAGGCAAGTTGGGTCACCAGATAGAAAACTTTGTTGTAAAAGTACTGTCTAAGACCAATGACTGACTACAATCAAAGCATGACAACCATCCCGTGGTAATTCTCAGCACTTCAGTGCCGTCTGGAGGTAAGTTTGTTCACAGATAGAAAACATGGTTGTAAAAGTACCGTCTAAGACCAATGACTGACTACAATTGGAGCATGAAAACCATCCCGTGGTAATTCTCAGCACTTCAGTGCCATCTGGAGGCAAGTTCGGTCATCAGATAGAAACCTTTGTTGTAAAAGTACCGTCTAAGACCAATGACTGACTACAATCGGAGCATGACAACCATCCCGTGGTAATTCTCAGCACTTCAGTGCCGTCTGGAGGCAAGTTGGGTCACCAGATAGAAAACTTTGTTGTAAAAGTACCGTCCAAGACCAATGACTGACTACAATCGGAGCATGACAATCATCCCGTGGTGGTTCTCAGCACTTCAGTGCCATCTGGAGGCAAGTTGGGTCACCAGATAGAAAACTTTGTTGTAAAAGTACCATCTAAGACCAATGATTGACTACAACCTGAGGATAACGACCATCCCGTGGTAGTTTTTATCACTTCAGTGCTGTCAGGAGGGACGTTGGGTCACCAGATAGAAATCTTTGTCGCAACAGCATTGTCAAAGACCAATGATTGACTTTGATTTGGGGACGACGACGATCACGTGAAAGTCCTCAGCATTTCAGTGCCCTCTGGAGGTCCCTCAATGCCCTGCGGATGTGTCTCAGCACCTTGCAAAAGGAGGCTACAAGAATGGTTCAAGCATGTCCAGCCTCTAGAGGCACTTAACATGACTATACTGATCTTTTCTCTCACTGTGGCAGTCGCAACTATCTATAGGGAAGAGGTTAAGGGTTCCGAAAATCACTGGCCTAAAACAAAAACCTGGCTCATTGAAAGAGAACACCATTCAGAAATGGCAAAGCACAATCTGGCATCCATGCTCTCTGGTGGGAGCAGTAAATCTGTCAATAATAAACTGAAGAAAAAAAGAGGAAACATCTTAAATACAAAGGTGATTAAGAATGATTCATGCCTGTAGATTTTATTTAGATAAAAATGTTTCAAAACCCAAGCCTGCCATGAATTATGACATGCGAAAAGCCTTGGCTGATTCGCAAATTATTTATCATCTTTTACTGCCACTCGTCTATCCGGCAGAATGAGCTCACAAGCACGCTCACTGTCGTCATCAGTCGTCGACATGCACGGGCATAAGCTCCGTTATGGCTGACACTTGTGGATCCTTCATATAACTTCTGTACCCATTCAAACACACTTCTTTTCAACAAAACATTTCCATGATATAGTGTGCACAAAGTTTTTGATAGATATGGGCACCAGACACCCCTTCAGACCACGGAAACAATGACTCCTCCACTTGTAGATAGACACATAGATATTTATTTCGGCTCAGGAGAGCCGTGTACAAATTGCAGACGGGGCAGCCATTCTTTCTTGCACTACTGCCACAACTACCACACAGTCACAACTGCCTGCACAGCAGTGACCGTAGAGACAGCAACCTTGTACGAAAAGGGCTGACAAGGCAGAGTGACCAACTCTAGGTTCAAAATAACAGAAGTGCTACTAATTTTTTAATCACTGTCGTATAACATGAATCTTTTTAGCGCCTATATTCTGGCTCTGACCATACATATTTCTCAATTTCTTTATTTCATGAGCCAATTTTGGTAACTGAATACATATAGAATTTATACCAAGGCATCCTTGTATGGTCATATCCACTACATATGCAATTTATATCTTTCTATAGATTCAAACTTATCTACTTCGACTTTATTATGATCATAAATGTCAAAATCAAATGGGATGTTTAATCTTCAGAGAGTGTTGAGTCACTCAGCTATGAAATTAGATGGTTTCTGTCACCACTGTAGAGGGCAAACCTTCCATATGCAGCACGACTGCTAACTTAGGGTTTTTACATGCAACTTTCAAACGTGACCTTCCGATCTTCTGTGTACTAGATGAGTGATTATCGTTCTGCTAGCCCGTGGGCCACAGGTTGCCGACCCTTTACCTAGTAAATTATTTTCCCAAATATATAATTAAGATGCCCAAATCAGCCTTCATGAACATTTTGTGTTTTTGCTAATTATGCAAATCACTTCCGTAAGCAATTTGACGATCAAAAGTTTGAATAAGCAAGGCATGACTCTTGGGCTAGTGCCGAGCTATTAGCCAAGAGTAATTTAAGCACAAATATCTATTGAAATGCGAACTGCAGCCAAAATACTAAAATACAGTACTCTGTCTGTCTGTCTGAAACACTTTATTACAGGTATATGAGGGAGGTAGTTTGAGGTTTCCCGCAGCGGGCCACCTCTCACAAGCACTAGGTCGGCTTCTTAGATTAGGTAATCACGTCCTTCACTATATTCCATTTCATTATAAATATTAAATCGAATTTTTATCTCTGGGGCATGCTTTGTTGCAATGCGCAATTGTTGTGTGGTGAAGTAGGTACGATGAAAACACTCTATACTGGGCGACAACTTTTCTTGGCAATGCAGTGAAGAGGAGGAGAGCCCGCGCACAGCTTTATTCAGCGCTCAAAATGGGAGAGGGAACGCGTGCCTGTACCCTCCACTGCATTGCCAAAAAACGTTGTGGGCCAGTGTAGGGTGTTTTCTTCATGCCTACTTCACCACACAACACTTGTGCATTGCAACAAAGCACATTCCAGTGATGAAAATTATATTTAATTTTAATAATGAAATGGAATATATTGAAGGACCTGATTACCTAACGATTGTTAGCTTCTACGACACTGAACAGCATGTGGTAACATGTGTACCGAGAGGGCCATGGCATATATGCTGTGGCACAGTACACTGACCACAGGGTGAATATGATTCTGATACGGTGTGGTTCTAGGTACACATATGAATGCTGAATTCATTATTGTACCATTCAAGATGGTATCCTACATTAGCATATTCCCCACACTCGTCACTTTTACTAGAGGCTTGTAGGTATGAGTAAAATACTGACTATAGGTTTGGCTTGTGACACATTGAACTTTGTATATGCAGTTTGGCACTCATGCCATCACCTATTGATAACAATATGTCTTATGTGCTTCTAAGCTCAGTATGAACCCAATTTTCACTTTCACAGCTTTCACATATTTCCTAGTTCCAATAAACTAATGGATTCTCCGAACAGTTGCTGACTACTCTGTTGAAAATACAAAGAAAACACCTATGGTGTTTCTAACATTACTTTTACTATATGGTTAGGGAATTATTAACAGATAGAGGAAGAGACCGAGACAAACAACTGATAGCCTAGAGACAAGCAATACACCAGTTATAGGTGAAACACCAAGAAAAACTGAAGCAAGCACTTACAACGTTGACAATCTAGTGCTCCATCCCAGTTGCTTCCTGTTTTTTTGTTTTTTTTTAAAGTTCCTATCTCCAGTGAAAAACTTATCAATATGCAAAGTAAGTAGTTGTTTATGGCAGCAGTTTAGGTAGAAGCGGGTGGGTGCAAGTTTTGAAAAGTGGCTCTAGGCAAGTTTGTGATTCAGATATACGAAACTCCATGTAATCAAAGGAACACGGATCCAGAAGAAAAACCCAGAGAATGGAGGAGACACTGACCAATGATTACTAGAAGATATTGATAGGAGTAGACGCCTTCATAAAGAGAATTGTCGACTTCATCCAGACTGATCTGTTTTGTGCTGCCCTGCTTGTCTGTGGGGTACTGCACCAACAAACAATTTTCATTGTGTTTGAAATGCATAAAAAATTACTTTACTACAACCAAGTTCAAACTTTTGTGCATCTCATCGTTAGACGGCATTGTAGACCATAGTAACTTCAACCTCATACAAGTTGTTACAGAGGGGCTGTTGGTAACCACCATAAAGAATACCCTAGAACTGGGGTGAAACAATCTGTGCGCATGTATGTCTATGCGAGTGTAGGGGGAGGCGGCACTTTTAGACTGCCTAGGGTGGCAAAGTGTTAAGTCCACCACTTCCTTATTGCAAATATGAGACTAGCCCAACTTGGACTTCTGGTCTATCAATTACAAAATGAGATTAGGGACAGTGACAACAGTGCAAATGATGTACCAGACCACTCGCACAAATGAATTGTAGGGCAATACGACTGCAGAAGCTGCCCCATTATACATGAGCACAGGAAAATGTATTACTTATAAAAAAGCTAGTTGTGAAATTAATAAAAACTAAAGGTAAACATGATTCTCTACAATACAGAGCATCCACTTGTTGACCAGAAAACTTGTCAAAGGATGGTGTTGCTTATGATACCCATTCAGCATTTTGAAGCCATGCCTAGGAGCACTTAGGCTTGTTGTAAGCACACAGTTGATGAGAATGGTCTTAGTGTTGCTCTTATCAGAGCCTGCACGGCGACTGTTCGGTTGGCATAGCTAGGAAAACACACCAATGCCTTACAGCTTCAGATCCACAGGAAGTACTGCTTCGATCAGTTCAAGCACCATGTTATGAAGAATTGCTGTTGCCACAATGCCAGAAAGTGCAGTGTCCAGTTGTCAGGCTGAACTTGAAATCAGGAAAACAGCAATTTCTCTACATCCTACTGCCCTTCCATAAGGTGGATATGTCTATGTATGCATACACACAGCCACTGGTGTAGCAGGAATTATATTTGGGGGGGGGGGGGGGGGGGGGGGGGCTTTCTTTCATATTTGCGTATAGTAGTCAATGTACTGTACGACTGACGGATACAGGCACAGCCGTCCCAAACCTTCGGGTGGTAGTCCTTCAATATTTGTCTTGCTTTACAAACAAAAAAAGAAAAAGTGATGATTTTAGAGAGGGAGTTTGGTGGGGGGGGAGGGGGCAGGTTTGACCTTTCAAACTACCCCCCTGCCTGTGCCACTGCACACAGCATTTTAAGCAAACAAAATGGGAGCACATAGTTGAAGGGATGTTGAACAAAACTTTAATGCATGTGATAGTCACAGCATGTATCTGTTTTCGAGGGGGGTCTTAACCACCAACATTAAGATGCAAACATGAGCCCTGTCTTTCCTCCCTAAGGCAATCGTCTCTGGTGCTGCAACTAGTGTCATGATGTCGTGTAAGCAAAGGAAGCCTTCATCTCATAGGAAAAGACCAAACCTGATCTCTTTCAACATCTGCCTTAAAAGCCCGTTTGTCAAAAACAATGCTCCTATCCAGTGATTTGGATACTGTAACAGAATGCTTCCGATCAACAACTGGTGGACGAACTTTTTCTGCACAGTGCGCCTACCGCAACTGAGATCGGCATGTTCTACCGTTGGTGACTGAACAGAAAGGGGTGTGCAGTCACCACAGAAATGACACCTTTAAATGGCTTGATTGTGTCAAACCCTTTGGTAATGGAACTACGTATATTTTGTTTTAGTGAAGGGGAAAGAAGGTATAACTACCAATACACCAAAGCGATACTACTGGTAGATAGATCCCTTGATGATCGTACAAACTGTCAATTTTCGAACACGCAAAGGTCACCCAGAACTGTTTTTTCTTTCTTTAATTTTCTGCTGATAGAGAACCAGAAGCTCGTTCGCGAGTGAAAATAGGCAGATCTGGAGTTCATACAAATAGACGGCGGCAGACTTCGAAGTACGAAAACTCCCACAAGTACATCACATCATGCCGATGAGAACAATCGTCTCTTCGCATCACCGGCCCCAGCCTGCCCCAATACAGCGCTGAACGAATCTCGTATTGTAGTCGTTACGGTTTGTCGTCGCTAAAATATTCCTAAAAAGCGCGATCACCAGAAAAGTTACGGTTATGAAACGATACAGTTTTCTGAAGCCAAGATTCTACTCGCGAGACAAGGAACATTCACTGAAGATTGTCTCGAAACTCAGAAAACGACAAAAATTTAATTTTTGCTATTTCATTATTTAAAAGCGCCGCAATCTGATGCAAACGGCAGAGGTGTCGAGAATCAGCTGATCGCCGAGATCATGCACTGCCACTATTCAACGCGCTGATCGGATTGAAGGATATGCGTTGCAAGCAGAAATAAACAAAGTGGTAAATAACAATACGTTACAGTTATGCGAAAATCAGAAAGTACATACGAATAAGCTCGTTGACAGAATCAATAGAGTTGGTCGTGGACAGAATGACCAACGCGAAGACAGACGTGAGCCCCACAGCTCCGTACGTATCTCGGTTAGGGCTAACACGCACTGAAAGTGGAGAGCCAACTTGAAAACAGGGGTTGATAAACACTTCACGCGACGATATTTTGCATCCTTGTCACAATCGAAGGTCATTCTGTCGAAACTCTCACGCTGTTGTAGCCTAAAACACTTTGCACAACCAATTTCGTTCACCGCGTCGACCGCCACAAACCAGCCGCCATGTTTTTAATCCAGGATTAAGAAACAACCAAAAACTAAGCGCCCAATGTTGAGCGCTTAAGTTAAGCGTAGTTTAGTGCTGGGTTTAGCGATAAGCGAGTTTGGTGCAACCGAACGAAACCAAAACTTAGCTTAAGTTCGCGGCTAAGCTCCGCTTTGCGCTAAGCGGCGTTGGTGCAACCGGCCCTTAGTATAAATATGTACCAACACTCGTTCGCAAAACATTTTTTTTACTCACCATGAAAACACTTGCAAGGCTTATGTACCGTCATATGTCTTGGATCTCGGACTGCCGAAGAGTGATGCGTTCGCCGATTGCTGCCGTCGGTTAGTTTAGTAGTCCCTCTGAACTATCGCTTTGCTTCACGTGCTAATAGGTTGATGGTGAGTCATTAATATAACAGCCAGATCAAAATGAATGTTCAGCAGAACCAAGCAGAACTATTAGCCCTCATTAAGCGATGCCGCGGCCATTTTGCTTCTAGGTACTGCTCCTCCCTCGGCGCCCCTGCTCTCCCAGTCACGTGACCTGGAATTCCCCGTTCTAGGGACAATAGTTAACTTTAAACCACGGTTCGCGTTCGAGAAAACGGGCCCAGGTGTGACGACGAGTTCGGTGGTGTGTTTAAAATGCGCAGTGGAAGCTAGGAGCCATCGCAATCCTAGACTAACACCGCCAAAGTTGACAATCTGACAATGCTCATACGCCCATGGTTTGGCCAATCGTGGAAAGCTGACCGCAGCGACGCTTTTGGTCGCGCACATCGCTAATAAAGAGAACTTCGGGGACCACAACTCGCCGATTTTTAGGGGCAAAGCTCCTTAGGGGCTAGCCATGTCCGTATGTCCGTCCGTCGTCCGGCGTGCCCCTGCTCGTGAGCTCACGAGCAGGAGCTAACGAGCTCCTGCTCGTGAGTTCAGCAGCGAGAGCAAGAAAGAAAATGAAAAAAGATGAAAAAAAGAAAAAGAAGAAAAAAAATAGGGGGCTCTGAGATGCCATCTCATCTGTCTTCTTAAAAAAAGAGAAAGAAGAAAACCACACAGTCTTCTACTGACATGAAGGAAAACGGCACCATCAGCACTACCTATGACCAAAATCAGTATCAAGAAAAAGAAGAAAAAAAGAGTAGGGGGTTCTGAGTTACTATCCCATCTGCCTTCTTACAAAAAGAAAAAGAAGAAAACCACACATTCTTCTACTACTTATAATGACATGAATGAAAACGGCACCATCAGCACTACTTATGACCATAATCAGTATCAAGAAAAAGAAGAGTTGGGGCTCTGAGTTGCCATCCCATCGGTCTTTTTAAAAAAGAAAAAGAAGAAAACCACACATTCTCCTACTGACATGAATGAAAACGGCACCATCAGCACTACCTATGACCAAAATCAGTATCATCAGCACCACCCGAGTTTCGCCCCAATCAACATCATTCACCACGTCGAGATGCGGTAATTTTTTTGAGAGGAGGTATTTCAAGCATGTCCCAACGATCTGACGTCGGGGCAGCTTGTTTACAGCCAGACACTGGCCCGTATTCGTGAAAATTATTACTGGCCCAAGCTCCCCAAAACCGCCC
This sequence comes from Ixodes scapularis, assembly GCF_016920785.2. NCBI lineage: Eukaryota > Metazoa > Arthropoda > Arachnida > Ixodida > Ixodidae > Ixodes > Ixodes scapularis. The sequence goes on along the minus strand of NW_024610243.1, from coordinate 304,215 downwards.
ACCTCTACACCCGATCTTGCCACGAGCGCCAGTGACGCAAGAAACCGCCGACGAAGCCGGCTGGTCTTCTGCAGCCAATTGTTTTGCCAACTGCACCGTTTCATCAGATCAGAATAGACCTACTTATTCCTTTTCTACCGTCGATCCTAGGAAATCATTTGATAATCTTCGCCACAGACTATATCACGCGGTGCGCAGAAACAAAAGTCCTTTCTTCAGGAACTAAGTAGATCCATTCTTGATGTCGACAAGATTTTATGGAGTCCATCGTCCTTCGGTACAGCGCTCTCGAAGTTCTGATTACAGATCGCGGATTATAATTCATGGCACAGCTGACCCAAGAAATCCTTCGGCTCAGTCACACCAGCCACCGTCGTACCACCGCGTACCACCCGCAGACCAACGGGCTGACAAAGCGACCCAACAAGATAATCGCCGACATGATCGCTATGTACGTCGATATAGAACACAATACGTGGGACGAGGTGTTGCCCTACGTCACGTTCGCCTACAACCTGGCAGTTCGAGAGACCACTCGATTTACACCTTTCCAGTTGGTACATGGTTGGAAGGTAACGAACGTGCTAGACGTGATGCTGCCCCATGGGCCAGCTGACGGGGAGAGCGACGACGCCCAGGATGTTGCTCGACGGGCCGAAGAAGTCCGCCAGCACGCCCGACTCCTGATTCAAGACCAGCAACGCGTCGACGCGGGCCGCTGCAACCTTCGTCGCAGAAGCTTCCATTTCCAGCCCGGAGACAGGGTGTGGCTGTGGACGCCCAACAGTCGCCGCGGCCTCCGTGAGATACCGCTGAAACGGTATTTTGGACCATACAAGGTACTTCGTCGCCTCGGGGAGCTGAGTTACGAGGTGATGCCCGACGGAAAAAGAACAGCAACACGCTGTCCACCACGACATGAAGTCGTCCATGTCGTGCGCCTCAAGCCGTACTACGCACGATAAAACTGTGAACTGTGATCCCGTACAACGCTTGATTGGACTGTGTCTTGCCATTCTCCGTATTTTTCTATTATATTGTTTGCCTTGCTTTCTTTTTCTCTTTCATGTGGCATCGAGACGATCCTCTTTTTAAAGGGGGGAGTAATGCCACGCGCGTCGGCAAGCGAACGCAAGCGCGGCCGAGGGATTCCACTTCCGGACGCGATAGCGAGCGGACGTGATATGAATCGCTCTCCGTCAGCGAATAATTGGGAGGTAGACCTGTTGTCCAGTCCGAGCCAGTGAAATTCAAGATTGGCACAGGCGCCGACGAAACTGTAAACCCCCAGCATTAGCTAGGCTTCAACAAGCTTGAACCGCGGCCGATACTGCAGAAGCCACCTCGCCAGCTTCGTGGGCCAGATGGAAAAACACTGTTGTTGGAAGGTGTCGCACACCTTGCAATGACTTATACAAAGATAGAGTGTCCGAGTAGGATATCTACGTTCTCAGGGATGCCACCATACCCCTTTTAGGAAAGCCGGCTATTCAAAGGACTCCATTGCTTTCATCAATCAAGAAAGTCAAAACGACAGTAAACCCTAACGTCGAATTTTCATCACTGTTCAAAGGCTCGGAGAGGTTCCATGGCAAATACCACTTGCAGCTTTTGGAGAACGCAAGACCGCTAGCCTTAAACTCGCCTCGTCGTGTTCAAATCCCTCTTTATGAGAAGACAAAAAATAACTTCTTCGAACGGAGGACATTGGCGTTGTCTCCAACGTTAACGACTTAACAGAGTGGTGCGCACCCATGCTGATTGTACCAAAGTCGACTGGTGCAGTGCGTATATGCGTCGACTTCACGTAAATGAATCGTTACGTATTGAGAGAGTGGCACCCCATCCCGTCAAGTATACGATCATACTTTTCGCCTTCTTCAAGGGGCTAAAATCTTCTCCAAACTTGACACTAATTCCGGCTCTGGCAGATTAGTCTGAGCAACCAGTGCAAGATATTCAACACGTTCATCGCGCCTTTCGGATGATTCTGCTTCAACAGACTCGCATTCTAAATCTCGTCTGCTCCTGAGCACTCAAAAACAACTGTCAAACATCGTCGACGGAGTCAGCGGCGTCTTCTGCCTCAGGGACAATGTTCTGATCAGGGGTCTCAGCAAAGAAGAACACGATGAAATACTAAGAAACCTGCTCCAGAGGATATGCAATGCAGGGGCACACTCAAAATAGGACAAATGTTTGTTCGGGACGCAAGAACTCACGTTTCTTGCTCACCGAATAGATAGTCTGGGAATTCGACTCGAGCTCCCAAAAATCAAGGCGGTTATGGGCATGCCATCGCCTAGATCGAGGAGAGAGCTGCAGAGGGTCCTTGGAATGTCGACCTATCTTGCTCAGCTCGTTGCCAGCTTCGCTGAAATCCTGCAGCCACTCACTTCGATGCTTTCCAAAAAGCAAGAGTTTGTCTGCCCAAGCAGCACCAGAAAGAGAATTTCGATCGGCCGACAGTTGGCCAGTGTCTGGACAGCTTGGCCACTTTAAGTGCTTGGCCACCGGAGACATAAACAAGGCCGGCAAGGGTCCGGCCACAAGCTAGCTGTTTTTAGCTTGTCCGCCGGAGACATAAACACTGCAGGCAAGCGCCTGGCCAGAAGTGCTCATTTTCAGCTTGGCCGCCGGAGACATAAACACGGCCGGCAAGTGTTTGGCCAGCAGTGGTGATTTTCAGCTTGGCCGCCGGGGACATAAACACGGCCGGCAAGTGTTTGGCCAGAAGTGAGGATTTTCAGCTTGGCCGGCGGGGGCATAAACACGCCCGGCAAGTGTTTGGCCACAAGTGCTGATTTTCAGCTTGGCCGCCGGAGACATAAACACGGCCGGCAAGTGTTTGGCCAGTAGTGCTGATTTTCAGCTTGGCCGCCGGAAACATAAACACGGCCGGCGAGTGTTTGGCCAGCAGTGCTGATTTTCAGCTTGGCCGCTGGAGACATAAGCACGGCCGGCAAATGTTTGGCCAGCAGTGCTGATTTTCAGCTAGGCCGCCGGAAACATAAACACGGCCGGCGAGTGTTTGATCAGAAGTGCTGATTCTCAGCTTGGCCGCCGTGGACATAAACATGGTCGACAAGTGATCTGCCAAAAGTGCTGATTTTCAGTTTCGCCACAGGGACACCCATAATCTAAACTTTCATCGCGTTGACGAAGCTTTGGCATAACGACGGGCAGCGAGAGAAGCATCATGAGCGAGTGGTTGGCAGAATATATTAGTGAGTGCATCGCGCGAACACTGTTAGCGCAAGCAGACGATCACCGTTTTAATCAGTTTTTTTTTTAGACTTATTGAAAGGCTATTGTCTTAACTAGCACTGTCGTGCGATATGTTCATTTGGAACATTACTAGAAGTGGGAAAATATTGTGCCCGTCGTTGTTCTATGAAAATAAAATACGACAGCAGCGCCGACGTCATCTTCGCGCTAACAATACCGCTCTGTCGCTGCGCTGCACTCTTAGCGCGAATACCACATCCGCGATTTTTCGTTTAGTGCTCCGCATATTTACTTCCCAACTGCACTCGGAAGAAAAAAAGTTGTAGTCGGGTGCATCGGGCGCACATGCTCCCCTTTCCTGGAAGACGCACCCTCCGTTACCCAGCCAGTGTACCTGTATACCGACCATAAGCCCCCTTCTCTACCTTAAAAACCTATAGGTGTATCAGTGCACTCAGCTTAGTAAACCGCCACGCTAGCCACGCACCCCGATCAGCTTGTGCTTGAATCGGATAAGATTGGATATTTCAGGCTTTGTGTTTTGGATGAGCCTAAACAAGACGTCTCTCATATATTGATTAAACTTAAGCTAGTCTCAGTAATGTTTTAATTAGGTGCTAGGATACTGATTTTCTGAGCCAACGAAAGCTAACAGCTTCGGTTAAACCCGCAACGGAAACGTTCAAAATCGAACCACACGTAAAAGAAAAAGAAAATGAACATCTCGATCCAGATGTGCAGAACGCTGGTTTTGCTGTTAACAACGTGGTTGTTGGCGGGTGGTGGGCAACGCCGTGACGCTATTGACGCTATCGTGGTGATTGATGCCAGTGATGCTCGGCCGTACTACACAGTAAAAGCTTTTACACCTTTAAGGGTGTAAAAGGGGTTCTGTAGCAACTTAACCCTCGGCTACACCCTTTTAACACCCTAAAAACTAGGAATACAACCTCATAATTTTACCGAAAAAAGTGCTGTTTCGTGTTACACCCTACATTTAGAGAAGAATGTTAGAAGGGTGTAGAAGAGGGTGTAGAAAAGGGTGCCAAATGAATAATGTGAAATGGTTTTGGAAAGCTTATATATGGCTCTGTACATAATGTACACGTAAGATTTCTGCTAGAAAAGCAAGTTGTTAGCAGTCTAGTTTCTTAAAATGTCAGTTGTAATTCATGCAAATAGCTGATAATAAAGTGCCTCTTTTGCATACAGTTTTTATGTTTGCAAACTAAATTTTATGTATGAGTTCATATTTAATTTTCTTACAAATCCCTCCATGCTCAGAAATCGGAAAGTAGGGTGAAATGCTCTATACTAGCATTTTTTATAAATATTTATTGATGGAAGTGTACAGTAAGAAAATCAGTTAGTCTCGAGTTTATATCTGGCAACATGAAATCAAAATATTGTGAAAATGTTTGACAAATATTCATGACATGCTGCTAGAACCTGTCCCATGACCATGTCAACCCGAGTAAAATATTCATTTGAGAATATGGTGACATGCACAAAACTCACACACATAAAGAGGCAAATCCCATAATAAACCAATCCGAGACATCCCATAAAAAAATGGCCTATGGTCGTCTATGGGAAATTCAATGGGAGGCTATCACCCCCTTTAGCTTTGCATGGTCGGCCTTGAAAATTTCTAGATACAGCTACAACCAGCTATAGAAAAGTTCAGGACCCTGTGTCTAAAGTCTCAGGGCTATGTTTCAATAACAACAACAATAATAATAATAATAATCAATAAGTTAGTGTTTTAACAGTGTCCAGGGACATCCAATTGTTCTTCTTGCGGGCGCAGTGCAATAGAACGCACAAACAGACGCTTGCGCGCTCGCAGTCGCACACATACACGCGCGCACGCACGTACACACGCATGCGCACGCGCAAACCCACGCCCGCGCGCAGACGCACACGCACGCACAACCAGAAACGCAGACGCGCATGCACGCGGACGCATCACACGCGCGCGCACAAACACACGCACGCGCATGCACACACACACGCAAACAATTACGACGAAGGAAACGTTGCTTAAGTTAGTTTCGGTTTCGGTTTACACAAAAAAGAAACAACTTAAAGTTTAAATAAAACCTAAGATTTACTCACTTTTTATAATGCTTTACATTAGTATTTTAGTGACATTCTTATCGTTACTAATATAATAATATTTTTCTTAGTATTGTTCTAAAAAATAACAATAAATAAAAGGAAAAGAGACTCTTGAAGACTGCGCAAGACCATCGCTATCGCAATCAGCTTCCGTTGGGCTCGGTTGAATTACAGTGTAGTTGAATGGTTGTTGAAGTTCCAGAGGCTTCGGAAATCTCCTTTTTTTACGTTTTAGCCGTTTTAGTGGATATTTTGAATATCTTCCTTACGAATACCGTGTTCAAGAATAGCAATCGATGACTGAGAGATGGGAGATGCTGCGTCTTGCCAACGCCCGTAAGTTCAGAACCGCCTATGCACGACTCGTGCAAACGCCGGTTAGCAACTTTCTTTTGTTTCTGTCCGAAGTGGGCTGCTGTTTCAAACTTTGTCGTGTACCGTGCGCTTGCTAAGCTATGCTTGATTCTAACTATGCTTCTGCCCTGTGTTATTTCGTTATTTGAAAAGAGCGTATCTTCTTTAAAACCTGTGGCTCGCTCCGCAGTGTGAGAAAGATTCCCGCGCGGCGGAACCATGGGCATGTTCTTCGCGCCGTCGTGCGGCGCTCGTCCGACGACGCTTGTGCGGAGCGTTCAAGTGCCGTCTAACGGCAGTTCAAGCATTCAGTCGCCGTCCCAAAGTGTTAATCACAGGTCATGCTAGTTCTGGCGTTTTGTCCTAACAGCCGCTCGCCATCGATTTGTTTCATAAAGCGGGAGCGAGAAAAACGTTAGAAGAGGGAGCATGCAGCATGATTTTTTTGCATAAGCTAATGCCTGTGCGTAGAGACGCGCGGTCTCTTCGTCATATTTCCGAGGGTAAAAGCGCTAAAAACAACGGACAAACAACGCCCTGTGTTTGTTTATTTTACTTATCAGTTGTTTTTAGAGGTTTCACCCTCGGAAATTAGGTCTCTTCGCGTTTACCGAACCGGGAAACTTTTTAAGTTTACGATTGTGTGATGCAAAAAATAAAAGGAGTTTAGATGTCATGTTTTTTAGTAGTGGCGAAAGCCCTTACAAAATTCAGAGCAGCTAGAAAAAGCAAAAAACATGAAAAAAGGCGGAAAAAATTAACTAATGTCAAACCTGAATATTTGATGGAGTTCAAAGACTACCACCGTACCAACTCGCCCGGTTATTCTTTCTGTCAAAGAAGAATAGCCAATCGTAATAAACAAATAAATACCAACTAATAATTGGTTACAAAGTCGTAATTGGCGCAGTGCAGCCCTACGCTATACTCTACTCTTTTGGTGATATCAGGTAATGTGTAAATGTATAGGGCAGTTCATAGCAACCATTTCACTCTAAAAAAAAGGGTGTAGTGGGTACACCCACAGGGGTTGTAAGTGCTGCCACATATACTACACCCATAGGGGCGTACAAGTACACCTCAAAACGAGGTGCATATATACACCCTCTTTAAGGGTGTATATGTGCACCCTTTTATACACCTTCAGCATTGGGGGTGCGCAGATACAACCCATACTAGCGTGTGTCACTACTCCTTTCTTACACCCTCACTGTCGTTTCGGTGTGCAGGTACACCCCAATTTAAGGTGTACAAGTATTCCCTTCTCTACATCCACCAACAGGGTTTGCTATTAAACCGTTGTTTACACCACCCCGCTCATAGGGAACAGAGATAAACCCGCCAACAGGGTTTACTATTACATCGTTTTTACACCCACCCCGCTCATATGGAACATATATACACCTCATTCAATGACGTACCATTACACCTCTTTGTGCACCCACCTCAAGGAAACCTGTAAAAATGTACGCGCCCAGGTGGTTGCACAAAGGCAGGTAAACAGACACAACGGATTGTTTTCAAATCTCCTATAAGTTTATTAGACAGCCTATTCCGTAAACAAGTACAAACGTGCAAGCAACCTGTGGTATGTGAAGATGTACAACGAAGCTGTTACACAACTGAGGAGATTACTGAGCGAACAAGAACCGGGGTGATTCTTAGGTAATGTCTGTTCTCTCAGGAGCCGGCAGAATTATTTACCCGAAATCGTGCCGGCAGTCGTCACTCATTGGCGATATAATCACTTCATCGAACGACGTTTCATCGAAAGCTCAGGTTAGCTTTCCTCTATAAACAACTCTTTTTTTTTGTAATGAACTGCCTCAGGCTATAGACATTTCCAAAAAAGAGTGTGTGGCCGGTTCCATTTTGAGTGTTCGTTCGTACGGCGCGTGCTTTGCTCGCTTTCCAAAGCGACGAACACGCACGTGTTGGGCTGTGAAGATCGCACGCTGGACTGTGATTTTGTAAACATTGGAAAGGTCTATACGCGCGAGGTGATATATACGGGTATCACAGGTAGGGTGAACATTTTTTTAATGAGCCGCCGCATACTGTCGCCACGAAGCGACGTGAACGGGTGGGCTGGGTCGGTGAGCACGCGCCTCAGAGACCTACGCACGACGAAATGTCCCTCTATAGCGTGTATTTCGCGTAACGAGTAACGGTGAAACGTTAGTGTCGACGAAACGTGTCTAGAAAACGTGTATCAACGAAAAGGTGTCCATGAAACGCGTGTTCACAAAACGCCGGGAGAATAAGAAAGTCACCTGCGGTTATCACATGATTGTAGACAGCTAATGGCAGGCAACTGCTGATAGAATTTCGGGGAAATTATTCTCCCGGCTGCTAGGAAATAGACACTGCCTAATTTTAGACGTAATCAGGAACGGAACGGTCAATTGCTGCAAAGGAGTAGATTGCAGCGCACTTACGATGAAAATATCGGACTTGAAGTATGTAATCCGAGATAGATGTTGACACGGGCACTGCAGAACCACACAAACACAAACACGGAAAGAAAGGGGTCTGTGAAGATTCAACACGATGTGGCAGAAGAAGTAATTTGCCAAACCGAACACTAAACGCATCACATGAATTCCTTGGGCTTTTTTGAAGAAATCGCTTGTTGCCGATGTACGTTGGACTTTTTAAACACTGGAAGCCTTGGTACACTCGAATACGTTGTCACGGACGAAATCTCTGGCAGCCCCGCTGGTCGCAGCACAGCACACAAAAAACTAGACCTGGAATCAGACATTCCCGGATCGGAAAGAACTGCTACGTCACCCGTGAAACCTTTGCCATATGATCACGCTCCTGCCGTTACCCGCGCCCAGACAGCGGACTCAAGGCACAAAAAAAGTCTCCCGTTCATCGGTCCGACGACTGCGTAGCCTGCTCCACGCTTTCAGCTTAGGGAAAGAAAGAAAAGAGAGGAGTATACTAAACTAGCAGCTCCTTCAAGGCCAAAAGTGGTCGCCCTCGCGAAGGCTTATCTTCAGGGTTATCCCAACAATGAACACAGCTGGAGGATTTGTCCCCTATATCCTCTTGAAGGTTCGACCCAAACTTAATAATGCAGTGGATGCTACCCGTGGCCTTGGCTTTCAGGCAGGTGCCGTGCTCTGCCTTATCACTAGCTTGGAGACTGTAGTAACGTGATCCTACCCGAAGACCCGATTGGCCTAAAACAAGCATAGCCTCTACTCTACTGTCAATACCGAGTGAACAAAACAGTTCCATACTTCCTAAGAAACTGACCAACCCAAAGTGACCCCCAAGAGGGCATCCAAGCACACGCTGGTCGGGGGCGCGTGGCTGGCGTGGCGGTGCACTGATACACCTAGAGGTTTTTAAGGGGGAGGATGATGCTCTTTGTCGGTGCACAAATACACTGGCTGGGCAACTGAGGGTGCATCTTTCAGGAAAGGGGTGCATGTGCTGCTGATACACCCGACTACACCCGTTTTTTCTTATGGTGTTATGCCCGACCCATTATATTGAGTTTTTTCTTTATATAAAAGTTATATGAAAATAAGTGCTCTTTCTAAATTAAGCCGCACCGCTGAATGTACAATAGCGTGTAACGTTTATGAACGTACTCAGCAAAAGAAAAAAATGCATTAAAAAAAGGCCAATCATTTCGTTTCCTCTCTGTTGGAGCTTCTTTCACGTACACGCAAAATGTGGGTGTCTACGTCTAAAAGAGTGGAATTGATATTTCCTGCAAGGCTGGAAGGCCTGACTCAGTTTGGCTAGCAGCTTGAAGCCTATGGGAACCTGGGGAACTGAACCACAAGAGTGAGAGTGGCACCCGCCTTGCACTTCCTGAACGATGGCACCATGAGGAAGGGGGAGCTGCCCTAAAGTGAATGCAATAGCAGATGGGTTGTTCCAGTGAACCCCTATACAGATGATACCAAGCAGAAAATTATTAATAAATGTGTTATTAAAAACATGGAATGTGAATGGCACGGACAAGAAGGAGGAGATCAACACAGCGCTGTGTTGTGTTCATATCCTCTGTTCCCATATTCTTCATGCTTTCTTTTCAATAATTGGCTACTAACTAGTCCAATCATCAGCACTAGTCAATAAAAGTATGCTGCTATTTATTAGCATGCATTGACACCATGCTTGCAGTTGAATCCTGCAGTCATTTATTAATAAACAAAAACGAGGGTGCAACCTTGCTAAACAGGCTAAACACATAATTTATTAAAGACGGGTTCTCTGAAGGATGACACAAACGCAGAGAAGCTTTATCAAACACAGCTGACTATTATGGGCAAAAATGAATAGGCGACCCAAAAAAGAAAACGCAGGAGAAAACATAAAGTCAGTCTTCGCAATTTCTCTTCTGCTTGCCACCACTTTACAAAAGGAATTCCTTCCTGGGCCTTACAGCGTTTTACTGTTCACAACCCCTGGCATACCCAAGGACAGTAAACATAAAAAAGCGACCTACTAACCTTTGGGTAAATGTGATTGAACAAACAACAGGGTATGCCTTGAGCTTTCAACCTAGAAAATAAAAAATATGCACAACATCAAGATTAAAAAAGAAAAAAAACAGACGGACGCATCACATTTGTTTCTAACAAAAATATAGGCCAAGAAACTTCTTCCACTCAATGGCAAAACACAGGGAAGGCACTAATAGATTTCTAGGTTTCATCAGTGTTAGTGATTCTTTCAGTATACCCTTGTGGTCACCCTTTTTAGTCAAAATTATTTCATCATCATCATTCATTAAATCATCATCTTAGTTGTGTTCTTTAAAGGGGTACGGAAACAAAAATTGAAATATTCAAATTTCGTTCGGAAGTGAATTAAGTATGAGGGGTAATCACCGTAAATGATAATCGCACGTTCCAAACGCTGCACTCGAGCAAGCACTCGAAGAGAAGCGAACGGAGAACGCGAAGCGTCATGGGATATCCGGCGCAAACAAAAGCAGAAAAAAAAGATTCCCCGCGTTCGTGGAGTAGCAAGGCAGGCGTGGTTATCAGCTTTGCCCTTGGTGGCGCTGGCAGCGTTGTGGTGGTGTCAATAGCGTCAGCGCGTTACAACCGAGCCGCTCGAAGTATCCGTGGGGTGACGAGCGTATGGCTGGCCCAAGGAGCACGTAGCTTCCACAACACTGTCAGCTTAGGGCTGAACGGGGTGGGGAAAGCAACTTTGTTCGAGTTTTGAGCGACGGGCTAATCTTCTAGGGGGAGAATGGCTGTTTCCGGTTGCACGAACGAGGGTCCGAGAATGAGGGGAGTCCTTCCTTTCCGTCTTCTTTGACCGTTTGGTACAATGCGCGATTTGTGAGTTGAGCCAGACGCGCGTAGGAGACAAGTGATAAGCGAAGCGTGGGTTGCCTGCAATCCTCTGAGACAAACAAAACATGTCACTTGATCTCCAAACAGGGAAGCTTTACATGCTTCGTTTGTGGCAGACCATGATGTTCACCATGGTTCAGCCGTGCACTGCGATGCTTGGGACCACTGCTTGCTCACTTGGAGTTCGAGAAAGGGGGGTGCCGTAGCACTTCCCAATTGCCCACGGGGTTATGATGTGGCTTGCAAGGCGCTCTTTTGTATTACTTCATGAAGTGAGTTGTGTTTAGTGTGACTCATTATTTCTTTATCACATGCCTCGTATGTGATGATGTGCCAGTCCCTCTAAGGGAAAAAAGTGTAAATGTGTTCAGTAAACATAAGCTGTAAATCATGTAATAATAATATAAGAATATGCAATACCATATATGATTTTCGTACAATTTACAAGTTCTGATATGTGTATTGGACGCATTCCAATCAAATGTTTACTGGGGTCCATACTTCATTTCACCCTTCGTCCGAGCGCGGCGGACGCTACCAGCCAGTCCAGCGTCGAGAGAGCGTCATGTGACCTTGTACTCCACATAACCAAAACGTCGCATGATACCCTCCCGGCGCCAGATTGGCTGGGGTGGCCCAGCATCCAATGGGCCACCCCAGCAGGTGCCCATTTCATGCCAAGCCCCCTTTACCGACAGTGTAAGCAAGCACCCTTTATGAAGCGTGCTTGCCTGAACGCCATAAGGGTGTTAGCCCAGGGACAAACTGATTTACACCCTTAAGTGTGTAAAAACTTTTACTGTGTACTCAAGGCTTCTCTTTCCCATTAGTGCCAGTAAGCTTGTGTAAAGTGGAAAATATTGTAACTGAACAGTAGAGAGTTTTAGTAGATCGCTCCCATGACTCCGATAACGATACCCGATACTCCGCCACCGCCTCCCTTGCGCATGCATAGTATCGTTATCGGGGCTATTGCAAGTATCGGAACGATCTACTAAAACTCTCTATTGTTGCACTGTCCCTTCACCTAAAGCAGAGATGGGCAAAATACATGGAAATATGTATCGAAATACAAATACAAAATACTTCATCAGAAATGTATTTCATTACAAATCTAATTACATTTCCAAAAAAGCATTTAAATACAAGATACAAATAGAACCAAATCTTTTTTGTCTCCTCCAAATATTTTTCCAAATACATTCCTCACAATTTGCGTCAGCGACTTCAGGGCACCTGCAACGGGTTTCTGGGTATCTCATTTTAATTTTGCATCGCACACTCGGGAGTTAGTGTGCGAGGCTTTAGTAACGTAATAGAAATATAATAAAAAAAATGTAATCAGCTTGGACGTAATAGGTGAAAAAGTAAAGAGCTTCAAGCAGCTTTTTTTGTCGATTACATTTTGGTAAAGACCAACAAATAACCGACACGACCAAGACGCGCAGCACTAGCTAGAGAATGTTTTATATTGTTACAACTCACATCAGTTACGAAAATCTGGACGACCCGCGCATTTAGAATGTTCCAGGCTAAAATATGGATGGAAATCAGGCTGGAAAGCATCACAAGTTGTCACTGGCGCTTATTTAGCCAGTCTGCCTGTGAACGTCGATTTCGTCACCATTCTTGCCCTGGACTAGCACCGTAATCACAAAGTCACTAAACGCTTGTGCTTGATTGAGAGACACCGCATTCGGTGCAGAGCGTAGTTTTCTTGCTGCTCTGGATAGTGACACTAAATTTGAGGGATGTATTTTCGCCCACAAAATTGTATTTAATTACAATTGTATTTGAAATACCCACGTTTTAGTATTTAAATACACACGTCAAATACATTACCCAATTTGTAATTAAATACAAATGCAAAATACACAAAGTATTTGAAATACGTATTTCAAATACTTGTATTTGAAATACTGCCCATCCCTGACCTAAAGTTACTTCTTTTTATTTCTTTTACTGCTGCATTACCGGGGGATCTTAATGGTGGGACAACATACCATCCCTTAACCCACGACGACTGGAATGGTGGTCGTAACCAGCGTCGTAAGACTTAGTACTCAAAAAGTTCAATAAATATTGAGCAGCCTTGCAGCAGCTTCGCGTGCCATTATTATGTAAAAGTTTCTGGGGTTGAGTTCTCAAACTTGACCTCCCGAAACTCTTGACAGTCTTCTGAGGAACACCCAAATTTTCTGGCAGTCTGTGATAAATTATGTATTAAGTGTATAACTACAGCAACTTTCGGCCAGTGACTGGCCGGAAGTCAATGGCCAGTGGCTGGTCAAACGTGAATGGCCAGTGGCTGGCCAAAAGTGACTGGCCAAAGGTGAATGGCAAGTCACTGGCCTAAAGTGAATGGCAAGTCACTGGCCAAATGTGAATGGCCAGTCATGGCCAAAGGTGAATGGCCAGTCTCTGGTCTAAAGAGAATGGCCAGCCACTGGACAAAGGTGAAGGGCCAGTCACTGGCTTAAAGTGAATGGCCAGTCACTGGCCTAAAGTGAATGGCCAGCGACTGGCATAAAGTGAATGGCAAGTCACCAGACGAGGACGAAAACACTGCTATTGCCGAGCACTTTGGCCAAGCTTGGGCCATCGAAAATCTGGTTGTCCGTAGTACACTTGCCAGCGATGGCCCATTCACAACGTGCTGCTTGGGTGGGGACCAGTTCAGAGTAGAGTTCCTGTATAGGCTCCCTTCGGGAGCCAGAATTGCGCATCTGTTTTCTACGTGCCGCCGCGCCGCTATTCGCTGAGATCCGATCACGTAAGGATCCGGATCAAATGCCATGCAGGAAAGTAGACGTTGCCCGCGCCCCGTCAGTACGTTCCCCTGCTTTCGAGCGCGCCGCGCGCCTCGAACGCGCGGCGCCACTATTCGCCGAATTCAGTCACTTGAGGAGCAGGATCAACATGCCGTGCAGGGGCGCTACGGGGATGAACGCGCAACTTTGGCTCCCGTAGGGAGCCTATACAGGAACTCTAGTTCAGAGAAATATCTTCGACAAATAAAAAACAGTAATGTCTTCCAATTCGGTCCTTGGGTTCTACGATGCGAAGATAGAAATTGTAGTGACCGCATATGACACATTGTTTGGACTCGGTCCCATCTTCTGTCAACGTAAAAACGATAGTAGGTTCAAAGTTATCGCCTACGCTTCGAGATACTTCACTGATACAAAAAACGTTATACAAAAATAGAATAACAAGGCCTTGTATTACTGTGGGCGTGCCAGAAATTCAGCGACTACCTCATCGGGAAAAAGCAAGAATTGGAGACTGACACACAGGCCACTCGTGAGTATGTTTTCCTCCAAGTCGTTACACGTCCTTACTCCAGGACTTCAGCAAATGCGCATGCGCATGATGAGATATACCTACAATATAACCTACGTTCCAGGAAAGGAGATTCCTACCGCCGACACACTTTCAAGATCACCTCTCCGCCTGGAAGGATTATCCGAACTAGAAGAAGAGGATGAAGCATTCGTTTCTTTAGTAAGGTCAACCATACCAGCGGCCAGTTCCAGCCTAAAATGGCTGATAGACAGCCAGAAAACGAACTCAGTATGGCTGCAGATCCGAAACTATTGAAAAAAAATGCCCTGCCGGCTTGACCTCGATCGACAACAAAGTTAAGCCTTTCAATCCTTTCCGTCACCCGTTCACCACATGTTCGCAGCTAGAATCTTCGTGCCCCCATCTTGAAGATCTGAAATTCGGCGTCTTGTTCATGACGGTCACTTTTGCATTGATAAGACTCAAGCGCGAGCTAAAGACACAATGTGGTGGCCAGGAATAAAGAAAGAAATTGAAGGAACAGTTAAGAGCTGTCACAGTTGCATCGAGGCATCAACGAACAAAACAATGCCGCTAAAACCAACCGATTTCCCTGAGAGACCTTGGTAACGGGTGGCCATGGATTTATTCTACCAGTGGTTGATTGTGGCCGACTATTTCACCAGATATCCATAAATCGGTAACCTGGAGAACACAATCGCTCAAGTCGTACGTACCCACTGCAAGTCTATCTTCGCTCGAAACAGAATTCCAGAAGTTGTCCTATCAGACAATGGCCCATATTTTTCACGAGTTTCAACATCAGAGTTCGCCAAGTTTGCTAAATAATATGCTTCCAACATGTTACCTCGTAGCCCCATTATCCACAAAGTAACGGAGTGCGGAGCTTGCACTGAAATTGATAAAACCTCCATGGACAGGACCAAACACCCCTATGTGACTCTGCTTTCGTATCGGGCTACTCCAGGTTGTAAAATAGACAGGTGGGGAAACGGCCTATTGAAGCCTACCATAGCGCCGTGACAGGATTGTATACTTGTCTGCTTGCGGGTACCGCCGATTTGCGACAGATGGCGCTGCGGCGAGAAGAAAAAAAATCGGAATCAGATTTGCATGGAATTTTATGGAAGAGTGCACAAAATAAACCGAGAGCACGACAGTCTTCTATTGAAAATCCACGAGAAACCATCTCCGTCAGTTTAGGCGGTCGACACCGGTTGCCAGCCGGGGTGAGAGTTCGCGGTGCTCCACATAGATGACGCCACAGAAAAAGAGAAAACCGAGGAGGTCACAATTCGGTCGCTCGTTTGGCTCTCGTTTTCTCACCTGTCTATCTTACATTCTGGGCTACACCCTTAAAGGAGCTGTGCAACGATATTCAGTTGGAATGTTTTTCACTATACACGAGGTTACTGGCACTAGTGGGACTCAAGGATACTCGCACGCAACGCCACTGGCCAAGGAACTCCTTTGTTGCGGTAAAATTTCAAGGACAAAAGCAATTATTTCCGTTCAATCTCTCCTTCGGAAAATTTGATGACGTAACGTGGGTATCGCAGAACACCCAAGTGACGATATTTTAATGCGGTTCATAGATTGGACCCGAGCCCTGCGTGGGCACTCGATTTGGGCTCGTGATAATTACTAGCTCGAGAAGCATTCGGGTAGTCGCCCGCGTCCAATCGCTGCAACGACGACAATAGCCGAGCCATAACAATGTCTGCAACTCAGCGCGTGTCCTGTGCTTTGCCAACCCCAGCGCGTGGCTATGATCAACATTGGCGGCATATAATCGGCTCCAGATCGCGTGGCCGCTTGTTCTGGTTGCGAGTTGGGGGGGTGAACGCTGCTCGTTTTTCTTTAATTTTTTTTCTGGGAGTTCTATTGCGTGAAGTGAAAAACGAACGCGTGTTTCATAGGTCATTAACGTCAGCGATCTGTTCTAAGCGCTAATGTTGATCATAGCCACGCGCTGGTTTGGCAAGGCACAGGACACGCGCTGAGTTTCAGACATTGGTATGGCTCGGCTATTGTCGTCGTTCCAGCGATCGGACACGGGCCACTACCCGAGTGCTTCTCGAGCTAGTAATTATCAACGACCCCAAATCGAGTGCCCACGCAATGCTCGGGTCCAATCTATGAACCGCATTCAAATATCGTCATTGGGGTGTACTGCGATCCCCTTGTTACGTCATCACAATTTCAAAGGAGAGATTGAGTGAAAATGATCGTTTTTGCCCTTGAAATTACACCGCAACAAAGTTTCTTGGCCAGTGGCGTTGCGTGCGAGTATCCTTGAGTCCCACTAAAGCCAGTAAGCTCGTGTAAAGTAAAAAAAAAACATTCCAATTGAATATCGTTGCACCGCCCATTTAAATTGTTATGCGCGAAGGCCTCTCCTCATAATCACTTGCGAATGATAAGTTCCATGGTGTGCTTAAAAGCACGTGGAAAATTGGAGTCATCGCACCAGTCCCCAAGCACGTCATGACCCCATGATTTCTCATTTTTATTTTGAATTGAGGATTAAAGTTCGGAGGATGAAGATGAAAAATAATATCATAATCCCTACAAAGCACGCAAAAAATGTGCTTCCTCTGGAAAATGGTCATGTTCAATCACATGGGTTGTTTCTTGTCTTACCTTCTCCTCATCTCGATCAAAAAAAAGAAAGAGGCTTGCTCGATTTCGCCTCTTTTGTATACCACACACGCACTACATAATAGGAAGTTTTAGAATAACGTACGCAATTTTAGCGCACGCTAGCGCTAAATTTAGCGCTTGTATTAGCGCACGCGACGCAAGAGAGTTTTAGAATAGCGTTTCTCCGCCGCGACGCCAAAGCCCAAGCATCTCGCGCTTGCGACGCCACCAAGATACAGTAACAATTTTTATTTCATACACGAAATGCTGTAACTTCAGAAAAAAAAAAAGTTTCCTGGTCCAGAGTAGCATTTTAGATTTGTTTAAACATGAGAATGCGACGCGAGTGGTTGACCGATTGTGTCCGCTTGCGTCGCCTCGGCAGGAGAGGTCTCGTGTACTGACCTTCGCACCAACGTTGCTTCGCACATCGTACCTTCGCCGAGAAATGTTCGCGCGTCGCAAGCATCAAGTTGCCGGTGATCGTTGCCAAACCGAGTACAATGTCATCCCGTATTGAAAACCGCAGTCGCGAGGATGCCGCCGACCCTGCACTCACGACGCCGCCAAGGCAGCCGCCAGCATAATCCTGCAAGCCGCCATTTTTTTAACCCTGCTCGTCTTGGCTTTAGCCGACTTGTCATCACGAATCCTCCTTGGAGAAGCGCAAAGACTCTTTGCGTACGCACGCTATTTCCGAGAAATAGCGCACGCTAAAACTGCGCACGCAAAGCGCAAAACCTGGTTTGCGTTCGGAGCATGCGCAGTGTCGACGACGCTATTCTTTGCGTGCGCAAAGCTTTAGCGTGCGCTATTCTAAAGCTCCCTAATGTACTTTAAACCTAATAAGAATATTTTATTATATTTAGTTTGTGCAGTTTTTTATTTAGATTACTACAAACAAACCTGCGTTAAGTAAATTGTGTCGGAGGGTTTATAACCAGTCCGGTGTGACAGAGAAAAATGCGAGCTATTGATTTGACACCTCTAAAATCTAGGCCATAAGAGCTCAATCTCCATTAAAAAAGAACTCCTTTATCTGTACGACACCACCTCCCACACTCTTTTTAAGCCGTCCGTGCAGTGCTGACGTAATGTCTGTTAACTATCAAAAACGTTCTTACACATATCATATTTCAGAACGGGTCCGATTTGACTAAAGCAGCAAACCAACATCATCACTCAACAGCCGTCTTGTGTCGTGACTCGGATTATTATGAAAAGCAACCCTCGTCGTACCTTCACAGCCGAGTCCTGAAGTATTTAAAACAAGACTGCACTCTAAAGCCCGGGTCACACCGCTTATACACCTTTGCATGAAAGCGTGTGAGGGCGCTTTCATTGATGTGTTCCTGTGCTATGCACGCGCACTTTCTGGCTGGCCGCGATTGCGAGCGAGCGCTGGCTGGACTGTGGTTCAGAACTTGTAAACTGCGGCTTTTATTTTTAAACAGTGCAAACGTGCATGCATTGCGTAGCCTTTCTTTTTTATTTTCTTTTCATCTTTTCATTGCGTAGCCTTTCTTTACACGGTTGCTTGGTGCGCCGGCTAAGTACTTGAGTCGGCGTCGCCGCTGCCTAGCGCATCAACGATATTAGTTAACTGCGCCTCAAGCTCCAAGTACAGCTTGGTATTGATATCCTCTACGGGAAGACCTTGCCCTCCGGCGTCAAACGCGCTTTTCATTTTCAATAGCGCACGGTGTAAGCCGACATAGCTGAGAGACGCCGTCGTGATTCGGCAGAGGTAGTCTTCCTGCACTGACGCAGCTTCTGCCCGAACCGCCATCAAGGCGCATTTCCACAGCAAGCGCAGAATCATTCGAAACGCAACCGCTTCGAGATGCTCATCAAGCATCCGGATACGAGTGTCCAAGTAATGTTGCAACAAGTACAGTTTCTTCTCCTGAATGCATTCCGAGCTCGCGTTCGCAACTTGGGACAAGCTCGCACAAAGTTCGGGTTTCAGTTTATCCGCGGCTTCGGAACACACGCGGGTTACAATTGCGAGCGTCTCGTCGAGCGCCAGTTCCAAGCAGGAAACGATCTGATTCGCATTGGGAGCGAGACCTGAGTTCCTCGACAGAAAAAGTTCCAACTGAGCGAGGGTGTTCTGTAGAAAGAATGACATGGACGTCAGGCTGCTGATAGCGACGCACAGCTGTCTCGAAATCTGGAATTCCCCGACAGCGTCAAAATATCGTTCGGCTGAGATTCGATGGGCCAGACACTTCGAAAATTGCAAACCGCCCTCGCCCACGCATGTCGCAAAAGCGAGGGCACACCGGAAGTCCCGGAACTGGAGCTCTTCCCATAATTGGACGTAACGGCTGGTAAAAATGTCCAGTGTGTCACGAACTGCGGTACCGTATTTGATGTCACGAGCAAGAGGTGACATGTCGTCTTTACTAACGGATTCCGAGATCCATCCAGACACTGGGACTTTGGCGAAATCAAACCAAAGCATCACCGTTTCAGAGCCAAACCACTCTTCAATCTTATCCAATTCAAGTTTCTCTCTCTCAACTGGTAGCATCTCGTTCAACGTGCGATGAAAGTCGTGGAGGCGATAAAATGCCCTAAGGCTCACTTCAATTTTTGCTGAATAGCCGGATTCGGTTTCTTTTGACCCGTCCTGCAGTTCAGAGCAAAATTTTCTTAAACGAGGCTTGAAAGTACTTGAGAGAAAAAAAATCAAGCTCCTTGCGCACAATCTGACTGTACGTTTCGTTCCATGCAGACTTAAAGATTTTATCCGCTTCTTCGTGATACGCCTGTATGGTTGAAAGCACGTTGCCAAGGCACTGACAAAGCGAGGAAAAATCTTCGGATCTCAAGTCTTCCCTGTTTACAAGGCTTTCGTACCAAAGTGCCGCTTCGCCCCTTACCACAGTGCTCGCAGGGTCGGTTATCTCGATAGCACTTAAAGCTTCGATTGTGACGCAGCAAAATAGAAGCCCTGATAAGTCCATACGCTGGTGCTTTTTTTCTAAACTAAATTTCTCGTGCAGCTCGCTGAAGTTAGCCGGGCACATTTTGGAGAGGGCCCTAAGGACAGTCTCGAGAGCTTTTGAAACAAGTTCGTGGTGCGCGTCGACAAGCAACCATTTCATCCGTGCAAGCAACTGGTAGAGAACCGAGAAGTTCACTCGTACTTTATTCGACCTTGAAACATTTGCCAGGGCCGTTATGCGGCAAAAACACTGTTCGACCTCTACTATGCCCTTGCTCAGTGCATGCCTGAATAGCAACGTTAAGCCTTCTTCGGAAAGACACTCGTCCCACTCGCACCAACTAAGAGCAATGTCAGGATGAACCGCCGTAGCATGCTGAAGAAGAAAAACGAGGCTGAGGTAGTAGTGCGACTTCAAGACAGCCCACGCGTTTGGGGGGTTGGTAGACCGGCACTTGAATCCAAGCTTTAGGTAGATTTTTCCGTACGCTCCCTCCCTACGCTTATCCTTCAGCAGGAGACACATCTCGCCTCCCGTGCAGGGAATCTCGCTGATGGTCTTGACGGCGCTTCCCATAAAATCGTCTGCGCTGCGATAGCAGACCACCTCGAGGAATTCCCGGAGGAAGACTAAACAGGAGGCACACGAACGCACGTCATACAGCTCCCGACAGACGCCACACAGGGTTCGCGGGTCCTTGTCCCAAACTTCAATGCAAAAAGCGTCATTCGCCGGGTCCTCGATTCGAATCTGAAATGCTTCATTCCAGCACGGATTGACGGTTTTATGCTTCACGCTGCTGTGCTGCGCTTGGGAAGAGCCGACGCGAAGGACGCAGAAAGGGTCGGACATGCCACTCACGTCTTTGGCGACAAGATCCTCTGCCTGGACGAGAGTGACGTGTAAATCAACTCGGACTTCCGGAGATTTCCCAGCGGCTTCGAGGAGTTTCTCTTCGTTCGTGCTTTGGAAGATCTCCTTGAAAGCCGTCCTCACGTAGTTTTTCATCTCTTGCTTGATGGCTACATAGGGCTTGGTTGGTTTTCCAATGTCTCGCTCGGAGAGTAACAGGCACTCAACGCATAGCCAGAAGAAGTATTGCGTGGAGATAGTGTCGAAGATCTGCCCGAGCTCCGCGTCCAAGGCATCGTCCTTCACAGACTTCGAGTGCTGGTTTTCTGGAACACTGATTTTGCTCATTCACGTCTTTCGAAACTACTTATATTCAACGACACTCTAGCTCGTGCAATCGTCATCTTCTATTGGTACCGGCGAAAACTGACATCGAACCAGACTGGCCCAAACCACCTTTTCAGAAATTCATGTGGCGCATGAGCACAATTATCGACGATCCTGGGTTTCAGATTGCGCGCTACCAAAAAGGGTAGGCCAATTTGTATGTTGTGCATGAGCAACAGTTTTGTGCTACCTCGTCAAAGCTAGCTCAGCTTTCAAAGTTTACCAACTCTGTCAAAGATAGTTTCGCCAAAGCATGCGAATGAGGCGTAAAAGACAAAGTCACGCGCTCTCGCAGCAGTACAGGACTGCTGCACAGTGGAAGCTACACTAGCCTTGACAATGCAGCACAAAATAGTTGACGCAGAGTATACACCTTTGCAAGTGGGATCCCGGCTTAACCTAGAACCGCGCGCCAAGGTGAGGCGGACCTACTCTCCAGCCAGGATGCTCGCTGGTTGTCGTACAATGTTGCCAAGCGTCTCTCGCCGAAGCGTACACCACTGAGCGCAGAAAGAAATTTTATAAAATAATTATAAAACGTACACGTGTCGTCTTCGACAGCGAAATAGCAAGGACAATTAAATAAAATGCCTAAAGGCGGTAACAAATCGAAAATTTTCAAAAAGATCTAAAGTCTCAAGGCGCTCTCTTCAGAATGCGCCAAAAGACGTATGGCCTTTGCATCAACGATGGCTGCGCTCGCGGCAGCTCTGGCTTCCACAACATGCAGGAACAGAGGCTGCGATCGTTATAAAGTCAGCTCCAACCCTGAAAGATGCCCCGTCCTACAATATGTGACGCTACGATTCTGTGTGGATGCCACCTCCTGCGTTCCGAAACAGTAAGTGTGCCGCTAACGTAAGCCATCGGCGATGCAGCAAACGGCACCATCTTGTCATCGCGCACCCCAATGACGTGCCCCTGGCGCACCCCAGCATGGCGGAAACGGTACGGGGCGCCAGCATCGCTCAAAATGGCAGCGCACAGGGGCCTTTCTTGCAAACGTGTATAGGGAGTATTCACTGGACGTCACATTTGTGGGTGCTGTTTAGAGCGCATGCTCAGAACGAGCTCATATCAATAGGCTGCTAAGACCGGCACTCTTGATGGTGCGTAATGCACGTTGCAAAAGAACTGTGGAATCTCGCCATCAGCACGCACTCAGCATTCGCGCACACAGCTATGGCCGCCAATGAATACTCCCTATAGCTCCATCGTGTATCCCTACTGCGTGATGCACGTTAAAGACCCCAGGCTAGCAGCTGTACTGCACTGGCTAAATTTCTCATCTACAGCTGGTAGACTCGTCACCTGTTGAGGCAGACCAAGCTCTAGGCTGTATAAACATAATGCTAAGTGTCGACGCCCAGCCTTGTTTCTCGGGTAGCGTGGCCAACTCGCTGGCGTCCAACGTCCGAGCCAGTCAGTCGGGGAAACAGATCGGGAAACTTAACAGGTTTATTTTATGAAGGATTCCGTGGGCGGTGCTTCTGAAGTTACCGACGGCAACCTGTCCAGCGGAGCTCTCCCCAAAGAGGAGCTTAAGGCTGCGGTCCCACGGCAGCCATCTTGAACAAAGCGTTAGTTCAACCAATAGATGGCGACACGCACCCGTGGGGTGGCCGAAACATTGTTTCACGGTGGAATGGCTCGAGCACCATCACGTTCCCCTCGTGGCCTTGCTCGCGCCGCTGCCAGCTGTGCTCAGCTGGCTCAAGTAGCGTGGCCTAGCAAACTCCTGTATGCGAGAATGTCAGGCTGGATATAAATGCGGTTCGGCGGTTGTCACGGGTTTTCGCAATAAATCTTACCAAGAAGGAATCAAATGTTGATTGACGTGTCAATATTCTATCAATGAAAATTTCTTCTGCAGGAATGCACGCTCAGCAGATTCAATCTTCCAAAATACCAGTGGAAGCGGACGCCGTCAAGTAAACTCGTTCGCGATTTACGGTACTTACCTCAACATTATAATGACGACTGAAAAGTGACGTCACAAAATATTGTGTTTCACGGGATCCGGAAGATGTTGTAAAGGTTGTTACATTATAGGAGGTTCCCAGAAAAAACAAACGCCGCTCCAATATTTTCGGAAGTACCGACACACATAATGTTGTAAGTACAGCTTAGGAGGAATATGATAAAAACCATCAGAATAAACAGGAAGACGTTTATTTGCAATGAAGAGGCTATGAATGAACGGCGTTTAGAGACGGCAAGTTATGAGCGTTCGGGAATTTATAAGTTCACGTGATTGCTAACTATGGACATGCGGACAATGAAGACCTGTTTTGTCGAAATATGGAGTAGCGGTGGCGATCTGATATCGGACGACTCGTGGCAGACGAACAAGCAAGTTTCTTCTCAGCGAGTGGTAAGCGTCCAGTATGAAGCACAGCACGTGGCAACCGACGTTGTCGACTTTTCGAACACTTACCGCTTTCGACAAAAGTGCTGGCACCTGGACTAACTTTGTGGAAAGACTCAAAGTCTTCCTCGAGTCCAGCGCCATCATAAACAGTAATTGAAAACGATCCATTATTGAGTCGGTGGGTGGCGAAACGTATCCGCATCTGCGAAGTCATTGCCGATGCGTACTCTAAGTGGTTGGAAGTTTACACGATGCCTGCCACGACGTCCAAACGCGTCATTGACGTTCTATATGCTCTGTTCTTCCTACTTCTGCCCTACCGAAAACACTTTTCTCTGATAACGCGCCAAATCTTGCTTCAAATAAAATAAAAAAAGTTTTTGAAAAAAAAAAAAGAAAACCGGCATGCATGAGGGATCACCTTAGTGCACCCTACCATCCTCTGATTAACGGGCAAGCAGAACAGATGGTGTGCGAAACGAAGGAAGCTCTCTTAAGGCTTACGGAAGAAGCAGTTCAGTAAAGAATCGCCAGGTTCTTGTTCCAGCAACACGCGACGGTCTCATCTTACATGGTAAAAACACCCGCCAAAGCAATGTTCGGCGGACGAAGAACCACACCCCTCGATCTCATGATACTATGGCCTACGAACGAAGATCGAGAGATTCCCACATCGGGAGTAATGGCAGTTTATTCGGTCGGACAACTCGTCTACCTGAGGAATTTCAACGGAAGTCGGGCCTTCCATGTAACCAACAAAGGCTCTTTGTTGGTTGACCAGAAGGTGTCATCCCTCTGAATACGTTGGATATCAATGCCCTTCAATGTAAATATAAAGAAATCACAAAACTCTCTTTGTGTATTGTGTAACTGCCCTTGTATTTGGTAGTAGAAGCTATAGTGGTGATTTGGACCTTTCACACCAGGCTCATTTTTCTTATTTTTCGCCCCATACTTCTTTGCGGTTTCAGCAGGCTTTAAGAATCTTTTGGAACGGGGACACTTTTAGTCAACGAAGCCATTTGTTCCAAGCAGTCAATCAGGGAGTGCTGCTAGAAATCCGTCTCTCATATTAACGAATAAGCCGCACTTCTGCACTGTGCAGTTTTCCTGTTCGACATACAGTTGTAAAGCAGCATCGTCATTGATTCTACCATATTCTATTGCGGGTGAAGAAAGGTCTTTGGGTACACGATACTTGAAACAAGTCTGGCAATGTACGTTGTGGTTCGACACCCACTAATGTCGTCGTCCTTATAGAGCCTCATCATTTAATCATTACCTCGTCACCTCATATTGCTCTTCATCAACAGTAAGTACAATAGGCTACCGCTTTATTACAATCCAAGAATTGAAAAATTTAGTCGTTCATTCCTTCAACAAGTTTATTATTTATATAATGTTATTACGTTACATTACCTTGAGACGACCGAAGTCCATCGTCGATCTTCAAATACTTATACCTGTATATAAATTAGACGCACGAAGGGGGAGGGGGATCGGTGGCCGAGTGCATGGTCTCTACTCTGTTTCGCTTTATGATGTACCGGATTAAAAGGTACAAGCGCGAGCTCCTTGCTCTACGGCACATCTCGGCGGCACAAGCTCTCGTATGTTAATGAGCTCGGGCTTCTAGCCTTCTCTGCGGTACAACATAAGGTGAAACTAGGGTGCCTTCATGTGCGCTTTGCTTAGGGTGGAGACATCTCGCCATTTTGTTCCCCACTTTTATTTTTATTTTTTTTTTTTTGTTAAGAAGCGCGTGAAAGGGCGTACCCCGGCACGCGTGTGTGGCGCTGACTGTGCTACGGCGACATTTTGTTTTCGTCGATTTCTTTGTATTTTCCCCGTGAGCGCGTGCTGTCGGCATCGGGTACTACAAAGGAGGGCATCACTCTAAGCAGAAGGACATTGAGGCACCCTAGGTGAAACGGAGTATAGACGCTTTACAGCAGCTGTGCATGAACGCCGCCATAACTGACCTTCAGTTTTTGTTTCCTCTTATTCCGTTTATTTTACTTCATCATTACCATAGCAGGCCAGGTTATTGCCACATTAGATTCAACTGTGTCCTTTTCTAAAGCATCGGCCTTCGTAGAGGATCGTCAACTGCCGTTTCAGTTGCTCGGCATCTCGGTAAGACAAGAGAAGGTCAGCAATGGCGGCTGTAATTTGGCGCGTGTGTAAAGCGTCTATAGACGCTTTCAGGCAGCTGTGCATGGGCGCCGCCATAACCGACCTTCAGTTTTTGTTTCCTCTTATTCCGTTCGCTTCACTTCATCATTGCGAAAGCAGGACAGGTTACTGCCACTTTAGGTGCTACAGTGTCCTTCTCCCCAGCCAAGGCCGTTGTGGAGGCTTGTCAAAGTCCGCTTCAGTGGCTCGGCATCTCGGTAAGACAAGAGAAGGTCGGCTATGGCGGCTCGATCTGGCGCGCGCTGAAAGCGTCTTATAGACGCTTTCAGCGCACGCCAGCTCAGAGCACGTGGTGCGAAAGCTCGCACTACAGAACCCACCCCGCCCCTGCCCGTTTTGATCTGGAAGTGCATCGCACCGGCGTGCGGTCGTGTATCACTACTGCGTGGTGCACGTTAAAGACCCCAGGTTTGCGGTTGTACCGCACTGGCTAAATTGTTCATCTGCAGCTGAGACACCAGACGCCCACTAAGGCAGACTAACTTCTGGCTGTATAAACATACCCACAACAGTTTGCAATTAGACGCACAATCACAAAGAACACAGCATGCCGCCTCTTTTCTTTGGATCGTATTTTTGTAAACCACCGCAAGCTCCCGCGTTCTTTCTTTTGAGACGGTAAGAACGGTTGCACATAAAACCCGCGTTTTTCCAACCCGACCGCTTCCTCCTCTCATTATGTGTAGTTGGTTATAACTAAATAAGGTATAATAATAGTGTATTATTCATATTTAGTTTCAGTTTCAGTCAGAGAAAAGAAGATTTGAGGGAAGTAGAGCCAATAAATGAGCTGCGCTTAGAGAATCGGCACTCTCTTCCCCTACAGTGTTGTGAACGCCGCCATTTTCGTGCTTGGGCAGAGCAGGTGCAACTGCCGATTGTCATGATTCAAAAGTGCGACATCCTCAGCATTAGATTCGGTGTTAGGAAGCTCATGTAATGTTGCTTTGCTTTGTCGCAAACTGTTTAAAGTGGAGGATGGAAAAGCGTTTCTTGTGATTTCAGATAAAGCTTCAAATAACTGGCAACCATGATTTTAAGCCACAATATGGCCAAGTGTCGCTACTCTGAAGCGTAGCTTATTTAATGACACTATTCATGCTCTTGTTAAAGAGGCTTGTAATACCTGGAGGGGCCATGACGTAAGCCCCGTGGATTCCACAAGCCACTACCTCTTGACACCTGCCTCTTCTTCATTGTTCCCGCTTGTGCCAGTAAATTAGCTACGGTTCAGAGTAACGACACTTGGCCATATTGTGGCTTAAAATCGTGGTTGCCAGTTATCTGAAGCTTTATCTAAAATCACAGGAAACGCTTTTCCGTCCCCCACAAATGTTTAAACAACCCGCGACAGAGCATTGCAATATTGCATCAGCTTCCTTTACTTTTGGATCATGACGATCGGCAGTTGCATTTGCTCTGAACAAGACCCAAAATGGCGGCGCCCAAAACAATTTTGGGGAACGGAGTGCCGATACTTAAGAGCTCATTTAGTGACTCTAGGCATGAAGTGAACTCGGGTGTATTATTTTCCTCTTCGTCTTTATTGTTTATTGATTTCAATCATATCGAATAATGAACACATGATATCACGCTACGCTTATGTAATTATTTGTCTTAGATTTATTAACCTGACCCAGTACTTAAACCATTCATTTATCGATACTAAATCTTCCAATATATTTTTTAAATGTGAAGGTAAAAAGACACGGAGATTGATGATGATACAGACGCCAACGCCGCCCTCGGAAATGTTTTGAACATTAGAAATCAGCAGTTTGTCTGTCATCCGCCAGGTAGCGCAACAAAACACCCAAACAGTTTTTAATTGTTTTTAAAATTAGTTAAGCTCTACACCTATTAAAAAACCAAAGCAAGATCATTCTGAGAATCTAATACATCGCAATGTATATCTATACCAAACAATAAATGTTATTAGATGCCAATGAATCTGTTTGATGTCCAAAAAAGATATGCGTCAAAAACAGGTAAGTTTGAAGGGCTCCTGGAGCGTTATGACTTTGAAAATGAAAAAAAGCCATCGTGCACCTCTTGGGCAACCATTATAGCTGTAAATGTGATAAAAGATTTTATCATAGTTTAATTATTTCCTCAGCGGCATTTGAAGTACCATGACTCGAAGCACAAAAAAGTGCTACGTTTGATATAAAATATCTAAACAAAAAAATTTTACAAAACATTAAATTT
Source organism: Ixodes scapularis (assembly GCF_016920785.2). Taxonomy (NCBI): domain Eukaryota; kingdom Metazoa; phylum Arthropoda; class Arachnida; order Ixodida; family Ixodidae; genus Ixodes; species Ixodes scapularis. Next base: position 276,259 of record NW_024610243.1, on the reverse strand, counting down.
TTGTCTGCATATTACCAATTATAAGCACTACATCTGTAGCTAATTTCATTGTCCTAGCTCTTGTCATTAAAAAAATATTTGTGCTAAAATATGTCAATTTTAGGGCAATATTTGGAGGGATGAAAAAAACAAAGTAGTGCGAATACCAAAAAAGTGTATCGTTACATTCTGCTCGGACATCATCTTAACAAAACTGCTATATTGGAACCGCGTTATCTTTAATGGATCGTTCATAAGACATGAACTAGCGGAGCAAGTGAGGGTCCGCGTCATCATATTCGCAACGCCACAAATGCGCATGAACAGTAAACACCAACACACACATAATATCAAATAAAAGAGGATTGCATTGCCTTTCGAATGACATCAATCCCGCAAAGCAGTATTAAAAAGGAGATGAGTTATGACCTGTCAAAAAGTACCTAAACTGCCACATTCAGTGGGACCGGGCTACTCCGCCAATTTTTCCATTGTCTCCGATTTGCTTGAAATTTTTCTAAACTAACCAACAAACATCGCGAAAATAGTATCCCAAATATTAAGTCAAAATATTGTTTTTTCGCGAAGTTATTGAATTTACAGTTTTGGTCCTCACCGTGTTTTTCAAGCTCGAAGTCTCTGCTGGCAACAGTGAAAAAGTGACGTCAGTGGAAGGCAGGGGTTCACTCTTTGGGCTGTAGATTTTGTTTTAAACTGATTCGAAGGAGTTTCATGGTGTCAAATGAATGCTTGGGAAGCTCGCTGCAGTACCCGCGCTCCAGCACGGAGCAAATGATCGGCATATTCTATTTTTTGGCTGCTTGCTCGACTGGCAAGCCTGCCTGCCACTGACGTCACGGCCCTGAAAAGCGCGCGTATATTTGAATGTTGGTTTTTGCATCATTTTCATTTGCCGATTTCGCAATAACTATTATGAATTTCGCGATTCTGAATAGCATACCGGAGAGAGTAAAGGCCGGGGAGTCAGAAAATATAGTTAGTTGAGGTAGCTCAAAAAATCGGTGGAGTACCCCTTTAACGTTTGGGAGCGGCAAGACGACGATTATCCCCCACACTCGAGTCCTATAAAGGGGTGGAAAACAGTTCCAAGGTCTGCAAATTGGCTGCTGGACGATCTCTGGATTGTTTACCCGCAGACAGCCGGCGCCGTTTAATCCTTCCTCCCGCCACAGTGACGGATAAATCCCCGGAAGGTCCGAAACACACATTGTCGCGTTCCGCCTCCTCGGCGCCAGCCGCAAGGAGATGTCAGAAGGGTTGACACGTGAGGGAGAGGAGTCTTTGAACGGCTCTTCCCCGGAAGCAACTGACTCCAGCTAGACTGGCAAGGCTCCGAGCGTTCGGCTAAGCCAGGGCTAACCCATCCCCCAAAGTGGCCCCAACGGCTGCGAAAATGGTTCGACGTAGTTCGACGAGCTTCCCACGCACTCACAAACAGAGGGAGATGGGGATGGGTCATGTGGCGCGGCCGCCGATATGGAAAAGGTAAAGCGGCAGACAAGAGTCATGTAACGGGCGCCCCGCTGCGGCGAGACGCCGAAACACACTTGTCCCGAGCGATGGAATGTTCGCTCGTGATTCTCGCGTTCCTCGGGCCACCGCTTCTTTTCTAGTCGGGTTTGAAAGCCATGTTTCGGGTCTTCGCCGCTGCAGAAGCTAAGCCCTGAATGCCAGACTCCCCGAAAAATGCCTCGTGCTCCCAATCTGCGACCGGGCACTCTATGGCTCTGTCAACGAACTGCCAGCCTTTGTGAGTATAGAGAAGGCTATGACACATGTTACAACCCAATTTTTTTTTTAATACTTTCTTTACGTGAATTACAGTACACTCTCCTTATATATATTAGCCAGAACGACGGCCGTGACGAATCCTCCATTGGTGGAGTGGTTTATTTGGAACGCCTCTCATTCCTTGAGTGAGGGGCGTTCCTTGATACATTCCTTGCACGTAGAGGCATTATGCATTATATGAAATATTGGCCAGAACAAACCAACATATGTGTAAACTTCGTAATCGTGGAGGTGTTGAGCTACGAATTAGTATTTTTAACTGTCGAGTACATGAGGCGGTGAAGCAGACACCAGGGTCATGATTCCTCTATCGTGCGTCATTTATTACTGTAGTAATCTATAAGGATGCCCGAGCACCTAAGTATCGACCGAGGCTATAAAGACGGTTCGGCGCCTAAGAAAGCGGGAACAGCGGCCGTAGCTAACCGCCCATGGGCGCGGTGTGCCGAGGCACGGAGGTCTAAGCCATGGCATTGGCTCAGGCTGGAACCGGCGAGGGCCGGAGCAGGCCGCGCCGAGACGAAATGAATAAGACGACTGATCGGGACGAAATCCCAAACAGCAACTAAGCGCACTGAGCGCGCGCCCTCTTTGTATTCAGAAACATGACGTCATATGCTGAAGCCACTGCATGACAGTACAGCGGCGTCATCTCCGAACGACTCAAAATATCATATTACATATTCCCTCTCTTGAGAAAATAAAGAAGAACGTATGGCGCAACATAAGATAAATAAATGAAAGACGTTTCCAACTCCCTGTAATTCTGAATTAGAGCGCAGCTCTTGAGAAGGGGATGGTACGGAGAGGAGGGTATGGCCCGCCTCCGAACCCTCTCCTCCTCCCCCTTTCTCCCTTCCTCCTCCCTCGTGGCGTCACTCGTGAAGGTCGTGACCTTTACGAGTGACCTTCGGGATGTCACTCGTTACCTTCGTGACGTCACGTGTGACGTCATTATGGAAAACGTCCCATAACGTAGCGCGCGGTTACGCCGACGGCGACAGCGACGCCGCTCAAGCCGGAAACGGGCGCCTGAGAGCTGCGCTCTAAAACTACATAATAACAAACAGGTGACACTTCAAAACATTTCAGTCCACACAACGTCTTTTTCCGGTCCTGCTCCTTTTTTAAAGCGCAGCTCTTAAACGCCCGTTGCGGCGTATAGCGGCGTCGTCGTCGGCGTAACCGCTCTGCTAAATTTAGCACGAATTGCATTGGTGTTGAGGTCACGTGACGTAAATTTTCCCTCTCAATCTACCGGAGAAACTGAATTTGTTCATGGGTAACGTGACAGGAATTCATATGACGAATAATTTCCCCGCTAAATTTAGCTCGGAAACTGAATTGGTGTTGAGGTCACGTGGCGTCAATTTTCCAGCTAGATTTAGCGGGGAAACTGGGAAGAGGGGAGGGTATGGACGAGGAGGAGGGGAAGACGAGGAGGAGGAAAGGAGGAGGCGGGGTAGAATAGGAAGAGGGGAGGATGGGAGGAGGCGAGGGGAGTAGAAAAGGAGGGGAGCGTAAGGAGCAAAGGAGGAGGGGAGGAGGACGGATGGAGGAGAGGAGGATGGAAGGGTACGGAGGAGGTGGGGGGCATACACTGCCCTCCATATCTTCCCCTCCTCCTCCTCGAGAGCTGCCCTCTAATTTTGCATTACAGAGATTTGCAAACGTCTCATTTTTTTAGATCAAGAAAGTGAACGACCTTTTTCCCTTATCTTAACAAAAAAAAAGCTGACTTGACGTTAACTCAAACTCAAACTCTTTATTTCTCTCCGTTTGAAGAGGGGAGACAGAGAAAAATGCAACTCAGTTGTTGCTTGACGAGCCTCTGCCTCCCCACAGCAGCGAAAGAGGACAGCATGTACATACACATAATGTTTTTTTCACCATCACACTTATAGCACAAAAATAAACAACATTAGATGGGGGAGGGGGGAAGGGGAAAAAGTAATCGATTTAGCCAAGTTTACAAATTCCGGGGGCACTCTCTCACAAACATGGAACGTACATTTTTTATGGTTTCATTCAAAACTTTTACATTCAACTCACTCAGGCGATTTAAAAAACGAGGTACTATATATTTCAATGTCTGATTTCTGTAGTTCGTTCTGGAGTGCAGCACTAACCATGCGTCTGCAGACCTAGTTTCATAAGTAACCTCCCTCATCCTAAGGTTGGAAATAGATATGAATATTTTTTTTTTTTTGCAAAAAGATCTTTTCAATGCAATAAAAAGTTTATAATAATACTGATTAGGAATCTGTACAATATTCAATTTAATAAATAATGAACTGGTATGACTATTATACTCAGTATTACATATAATACGAACCGCTTTTTTTGTAGACTATGTAGCAGTTTTATGCTCGTAGTGGTCGTATTCCTCCATACCAAGAAGCAATAATTATATTTTGAGTAGAAAAGGGAATTATATATAAGGAGCATAACCGAGATCGGGAGGATGTGGCGATATTTGTACATAATACCTACAACTCTTGATAATTTTTGACATGTCTGTTGTACAGTTTCGTCCCATGACATGTATTGATTAAATATAATTCCGAGAACTTTTACGCTTTCAACTATATCTATACAGTGTGTTCCAAGAGAAAGAATGGACGTATAGAAACACTTTGTATTTCGTGATCTAAATAATACGGCTTTTGTCTTACTGCCATTTATTTTTAATGAATTTGAATTTGTCCAGGCATTTAACTTTTCCAAAAAAATATTTGCGGCACTTATAATCTGATCAGTATCATCACCTGAAAAGAATATACTGGTATTATCAGCGTAAATAATGAGACTCACATTTTGATCAATATTTACGATGTCATTTATGTATAGATTAAAAAGAAGTGGTCCCAAAATGCTCCCTTGCTGTACGCCGGCAGTCTGTTTCCTAAGATCCGATTGTTTGTTATTTATTTCAACACACTGGTACCGATAACTAAGATAACTTCTAATCATATCTAGAGCAACGCCACGAACGCCATAGATATGCAACTTTTGAAGTAACGTGTCATGATTAATGCGGTCGAACGCCTTTGAAAAATCTACGTTGATATTATAGACAAAGCTTATAGCTTTTTGGTAAAAAACTACTGTTGAATATCCTCAACAAAACACTCGCAAAATAGAGGAAATAAAACATATCTGCATGAATCTCAATATTTCCGAGAGACAGAGAAAAAATTACCTGTTCAAAGCGTAAAATTATGTGCAACAAAGATCCGTAGAGCCTGAAATGAAACGGTGCGGCAAATCCTTATAATCTCGTGGTTCAACACTCCACGCACGAAAGAAAAGAAGTCTTTGGATATTCCCAGTAGGACACTTTGACCTAAAAACGTACTTTTAGTTCAATACCTTTCATGCTTTGCACTTGAACATGTACTGAACGCTGAACAGTGACTTAGCAAATGTCCGCAAAAATCCCGTAAATTAGTGGCAAAAAGTGTTTGCACGGTCGCTAAAGAAATGTCAACATGTGAATATACATTAACTGAAATAGTGCTTACAAAGACATCATATACTCCATGTTCTCCAACTGTGAAATACCTGAATGGAACGCTGAGTACATATGTACCATAGAACCTTCCAAATGAGATGGGAGAGTTTTATTTCTTTTTGTCAGCTCACCAGGCTTACTCACACAACTCTAGTCGCTGTCTCTTTCGATCGGTGGTGTTGATGAAAGTGTGCCAAAAGAACAGAAGAGCTGTGTGCCCGTAGTGGCGATGTCAACTGCCCTGTATGGATGTGGTGTAGCTCAGGGCTTGAAAAAAAGAACTTCCTAGGGTTAGGGATCCTGGTTGCGAGCCGCTCCGGGTCATTGATTCTAGAGGCCCTCTCAGGGTCAGGAATCCTGAATACGAGCCGCTCCTGATCAGGAGTTGAAGAAATTCTCCCAGGATCAGGAGTCTGGGATGCAGATTCTGGAAAAGCGGAACTAGAAGCATCCACTGTGGCACCTGCTGGCGAGGACTCAAACCTAAACCGTAACCGAAACCGAAAACCGTTTAGGAATGAAATTTGTTCAATAAACCGTCACCGAAACGAAACCGTTATTTGAAATTTATGAAAACCGTAACTGTAAGCGTAAATTATTTAACGGCAACTGATATTCGCCAATATTTCCTGAAAAAAAAATAAAAAGATTAGTGCTTTTTAAGAATGATTTCGAGGAGGGGTCTTGAAATGCCATGGCCATTTGACAGAGTTACCGTAAGCGAGTGGTGCATATGCATATATCAAAATCTTGCCACACTATCCACAAAGTCTAACCTTGTAAACCTGGTTAAAAGTTCGAAGGTCCGTTGAACCAGTCGAATCTTGATGTTTGACGTAAAAATCCGGCTCGACGAAAGTCGTGACATCCCTAGTTGCAAATATCTGTAGGAGAAGCTCCGCCTCCAAACCCCGGAGGATAAAGGCCTGTTCACACATACAGCGGAGCGCCAAGTTAGCGCTACGTGAGCGCTCCAAGGAGCGCTCATGTGGCGCTTCCATCGCGTGACTTCGTTCTAATATAGCGCGTGGTTAGCGCTTTTGTAGCGCCTTGTTAGCGCTCCAGTAGCGTCCTGTTAGCGCTCCAGTAGCGCTCCAGTAGCGCCTTGTTAGTGCTTCAGTAGCGCCGTGTTAGCGCGTCATTAGCGCTTCATGTACCGCGGTGCTGCAGATTAGCAGGTGCACTGCGGTTTCGGTTCGTGTGGTTGGGTGTGCATCAGCAGCACCATGGCGGACATGTGGGATGCTGAAATAGAAATGCGACAAATGCTCTTACATACGCGATTAGTGCATATCTGTGTGGACGGCTTAACTCCCAGAAGAGCCTTTTGTGTGCGCGAAATCTTTCGCCACCGAGATACCGACGGGTACCCGGCGAACCTTGTTCCTAGGCTGAGTGACCGAGACACAGAACTCTTTCGAAGGCGATTATTTTTACCTGCGTGTCCTTGAAACCAGCGTCACACATATTGAATTGAAAGCTATGAGGTCGTACCCAATCAATTAGTCGCTCAGAGTCCATGACTCTGGGTCGCCTGCCCGACCCTCTGCTTAGAGAGCGGCTTTTTTACTTTCTCATCTTCCAATGCCAAAGGAAAAACAACAACCAAGGAAACGCCGTGCACGCGCTATTCCGCAGCAGCAAGCCCGGCATGCACAAGGGGTGTGAGAGCGGTCACAGAGCGCTTCTGTAGTGCTAACAGAGCGCTAACAAAGCGCTTCTGAAGCGCTAACAGAGCGCTACATCACGCGCCAGGAAGCGCCACATGAGCACTCCTTCGAGCGCTCACGTAGCGCTAACTTAGCGCTCCGCTGTATGTGTGAACCGGCCTTAATGGCGCTAGTATAGAAAGAACCGAATTTTCTAGCGTCACAGAATTGAACAGCGAGACATGTGCGCGTCTACAACCACAGGACTTCGCTTGGAAATAGCATACATGACGAAGGTGTAACAGCGCAGAACAACCAAGGCTAAGGAAAGGAACGAAGAACACAGGACATATTTTTACAGTCTTTTGTGTTGTTCGTTCCTATCCTTAGTCTTCCTTTTGTGCGCTATTGCATTTACATTGTGTTTGACTTTCACCAACTAGCCCAGCTCTTAATGTTATTACTTTATTCCACTTAGCAGTATTTTACTAGAGGAAGGCGATAGTTCTGCTACTTCCTTCAGTGTGGGCGAAGCCACTTTTGGGTATCCTATGTTGAAACAAACTATAGCGACGAGAAGGTGCGAATAGTTCTTCAAAGCCGTAAAAACTTCGCGCGTCTTTTTTTATTTTTTTTTTTTATTTTTTTAGCGTCGTCGAACAACAAAGGAGTGATGTTTATTTTTATTTCTATTATATAAAATACGATGTTCCCTGAGTAGCGGAGGTAACGTATGCTTGGGTATCAAACTATATAATGCAAATAGATGTATTTAAAACGTGTTGGAGCTAGAAGCGTGTGCAAATTTTGACCAATTAGAAGTACTAAGAAGTTTTTAAGTCCTTGTAATTGCGTATGTCCCATTGTTGGATATTTGGGACTACTTTAAACCGTTTATTATATAAGGGCTCTCTAGCATTTCAATAAAACAAAAATATAAAAAAAAAAAGTTTTTTTTTTTTTTTGAACGTGTAACCGCTAAACAAAACCGTAAAATTTTAAACCTTAACAACCGAAACTGAAGCGATAATAGGGAGTTTTCGTAGTTTCGCACCTTTGCATTTAATTGTATTATAATTACCTTTCGTAGATCGTTTTTGCCGTCCCGCAACGCCCTCCGCAACCCGCGACGACACCCGGAACTCCACAGTCAATGCTATCGGTGCGCAGGCGCAGTAGCAACTTCTTCATTGCGGAGGGCTTAGCAGAGGTAGAAACGCGGTCTACGAAATGTCTCTATTAACAGAAAACGGTAACCGTAACCGTAACCGAAACGTTATATTTTTTTTTTGGTTTGAGATACCGGCCTGCTGGTGCTCCGCCGGTTGCAAGCCCCGGCACAGACCAATTGGATACTTCTACAGGATTGTTCACAGGTATACTGGGTACATCCACTGGACTATTCATAGATAGACTGGCTAACGACTTGTAGCTAGGTTTAATGGCATGTTCCTGACCCCTTGTGTTGTTGTTCAGCGGGGCTTGTGGCCGTGGAGCCTTGAGACTGGCAGATGTAGAAAAAGTGGAAGCCGTTTACCACTCCCTGTAACGCCGAATTGGAGCGCAGCTCTTGAGGAGGAGGAGGGGAGGGTACTGAGGGCCACGTGTTCTCGGGGGGGGGGGTCACGTGACCCCCACGAGGGCACGTGACCTTGGTGGGGTCACGTGGGGGCAAACACGTGCCCCCCTCAGAGGTCACGTGACCTCGGGGTGTCGCGTGACTCCCCGGGTCCCGTGACCAAAATTTTTCCGCTAGATTTAGCGGGGAAATTTTTTCCGCTAGATTTAGCGGGGAAATGTTTCCGCTAAATTTAGCGGGGAAATTTTTTCCGCTAGATTTAGCGGGGAAATTTTTTCCGCTAGATTTAGCGGGGAAATTTTTCCGCTAGATTTAGCGGGGAAATTTTTCCGCTAAATTTAGCGGGGAAATTTTTTCCGCTAGATTTAGCGGGGAGATTTTTTCCGCTAAATTTAGCGGGGAAATTTTTTCCGCTAGATGTAGCGGGGAAATTTTTCCGCTAGATTTAGCGGGAAAATTTATCCGCTAGATTTAGTGGGGAAATTTTTCCGCTAGATTTAGCGGGGAAATTTTTTCCGCTAGATTTAGCGGGGAAATTTTTCCGCTAGATTTAGCGGGGAAATTTTTTCCGCTAGATTTAGCGGGGAAATTTTTCCGCTAGATTTAGCGGGAAAATATTTTCCGCTAGATTTAGCGCGAAAATTTTTCCGCTAGGTTTAGCGGGGAAATTTACCCATAATGCACCGCGCGGTTACGCCGACGGCGACGGCGACGCCGCTCAAGCCGGAAACAGGCGAGAAGAGCTGCGCTCTAAAATGAATGCTGGATGCATCAGGAAGATTTCTCTGTGGGTTGGACTGAAGATCGGGCTGCCAACCGGGTGGTATTTGCGGGCAGCGTGGGATACTGATCTATTCATTGTAGGGCTTGGGCCACCGGCTGCTTGAGTAGAACTTCACCTCGTAGGCGACAAATGTGGTTTCCAGGTTCGCCAACAGAACTTTCGCGAGTGCGGTCGGCCGTCTTGGTTGTGGCATTGGTTCATGACGTCACGACCAGGATTTGACTCGCTGCGGCGTCACAAGTTATAATCGTGGCTACTTATTATCAGTTGCGAACTAAGTTCGATGCTGTGTGTAAAGAGCACGAATGACACAATGAAAGCTGACAGTCTGATATCGTTTTTATTTCCGTCGATGAAAGCAAAATGACTCAATATAAAGACATCACAGTGAGCGTTTAAGTCAAAATGACATTTCTGGTCGCCCATGTCACCAATAACCCTTTTTTCTTCTAGTGAAACGTTCTCCTATGTGTCACTTTCTACTTTTTGCCTCACTGCAGAGACCGTGGTGAGGAGCAACTATCACCAGCTCGCCTGCACACTTCCTGACTTTTTGTTAGATTATATCTGTTCATAGAGAGAGAGAGAGAAAATAATGTTTATTCATTCATAATAAAGAGCTTCACCTTCACCTGTTTCCTCATTATTTGGTTTGAGCCATACACATCCACGTGACTTGTTACTCCCGATTCTAGCCGTGGTACCACACTATCCCGAGGTTATCCGCATGTTTTGCACATAGCTCTGTTCTGCAGTCCCGATATTTGGTTTGTCTGACAGAGGTTTTAAATTTCACTAGTCACATGTCTAAGTTTCGGGTCCTATAACCACTGAAAAAAAAGAAAAAAAGGGGGATATTGAACCCAGAACTTTCTGACGTGGTTACTGAATGTCTCATGTATCATCAGACGACACAGATTACGCTATTCAAAAACAAAAATCTCTGCAAAACGTATGGATTACGTCGGCGGGTACGGAAACGCATCTGGAATCAGGCGTAGCAGGGGTCCTTTTTTTTAGTTTTGCTACGAGTAAGCAAAGGTGACTCTTCTCTATATATGGCTCTACCTTACACAGAAATTAATCCATTCATGAGAGAAAAATTAAAACAATATATATAAAACATTATTAAACCACCAGAAATGAGCAAAATGTAAAAAGAATCCTCAAGAAACCCGCCGCCTCAAGAACAAAAATATGACTCTCCAGACGACTCTCAAAACAGCTAAAAGCTAGAGGGAAAACCGCTAATCTGGTAACAACGTTTGTGATGCAAAGTCACTGTACTGGTTGATGAGCAAGACGATAGGAGGCTTCAGCCTCGTTATATGCATTTCATCTGAAAAACAACCTTTCAGTGTCCGATGCTGTATTGAGGCACCCTTTAGCATACTTGATAATGAAAATCTATAACGCTGCCATCAGTGCTGCTAGGCCTCCGGTGATGTCAATCGTTCTAAAATGTTTCCTTGCCTCTGCACGGACAAGCAAGTGCTCAGAAAGTTTAAGACTGTCTCAATGGAACACAACAAAAGGCAGGCCGCATAAATTACGTCTTCACTCTAGTACGAGCAGAAAGCAGTCATATGCTAAAAATTATATTGTATGTTGAATTTTTTAGTGCTGCAGAAATACCAATGGCGAGGCTTGTGGCTTTGTAAAGCTGTCTTTGTGGCAGGTTTCTCCACAAGTTTCCAGTATTTTGTGCGTTGTACTTGATGAAAACATAAACATCAAACTTCCAAATCAAATATCAAATAAGAAGAACCGGTACTGGAACGTCAAAAAAAAAACAATGCAGTTTTGACATCTGAGTAACTACAATGAAAACTTTCTCTAAACATATCATTCAGGGATATAGTAATAAAACATAATTCGCAAGCTAATGTCTCGATAGATTTAATTTCAAAACACAAGAGAGCTTTCGAATTTCAACTGCGAGAAGTTGTCCCAACTTGCCTGCTTCCAGATGCAGGAGGGGGGAATCGGTGGCCGAGTGGGCTAGCGCACACCAGCTGGGAGCACGTGGAGCGAAAGCTCGCGCTGTAGAACCTAGGGATATTTGGCTTAATCCTCACCTGTGCCCGCTTCGGTCTGGATGAGCATCGTAACGGCGTCTGGTCGTGTATCACTACTGCGTGGTGCACGTTAAAGACACCAGGCGAGCGGTTGTACACTGGCTAAATTGCTCATCTGCAGCTGAGAGACAAGTCGCCAGTTGAAGCAGGCAAACTTCAGCCCGCAAAAAGCATACACACAAACACAGCAGATGCAACATAAACTCACCAAGTCATTCGGTAAAAAGTTTAGTACTACATGTGGGTTATCTACTTTCTCCACGTGTGTAGCACCATTTGGAAGTAGAACTTTGGCACAGATTAACTGCAAGCAAATATGTACCGAATGTTCCTAAATAAACTGTGCTTACTATTCACAATAAAAACTAAAAAAAACTTTGCATTGTTAAACGCTCCGTCTACATCGGAATGTAGCTGTAGCGGTTCGGACCATATGCCAAGTTTAAGAGCTTGTTGTAATCTGGTCCGAAGGGTATAAGCGATTTTCATAAATTTATAACGAGAAAATGGGGCCCGTTTCCCGTAGCCAAGGCCACTCATCTCTAAGCATTCGCATGCTGAATCTGAGTCAGTTCGTTGGAAATCTTCGCTCTTTTGGAATTTCCTTGTGTCACACATTATTTATTTATTTATTTATTCATGTATGTATATATTTATTTATTTATTTATTTATTTATTTATTTATTTATTAAGGTTACCTCGCGGCGCCTAAAACGTATTGCCCTTTTAGGCGCCGGCATCCAAGAGAACGCGTTTGCGGAACATGCTCAGAAGACCGGCCACGTCATCGCCTTTGACAGCAGTTCCATCCTCGACAGAGAAAGAAATTGGAGTAAGCGGCTCTTATTGGAATCTTTGCACATACGAAAAACGAACAACAATCTGAACTGACCCAACGGAACGCTGCCAAGCAGCTATATACATGGGCTACTATGCGACACACAAAAACGGAAGAAAATGATACTGCGAGAAAGAAGAAGAAAGCAACGACAGATTGCCATCTTTGGGCCTACATATAGTGCGAAATATGACACTTTTTAAAGCGCAGCTCTTAGGCGCCCGTTTCCGGCTTGAGCGGCTTCGCCGTCGCCGTCGCCGTCGGCGTAACCGCGGGTGCATTATGGGTAAATTTCCCTGCTAAATCTAGCGGGAAAATTTCCCCACTAAATCTAGTGGGAAAATTTTCCCGCTAAATCTAGCGGAAAATTTCTCCGCTAAATCTAGCAGAAAAATGTTCCCGCTAAATCTAGCGGAAAATTTTTCCTGCTAAATCTAGCAGAAAAATTTCCCCGCTAAATCTAGCGGAAAAATTTCCCCGCTAAATCTAGCGGAAAAATTCCCCGCTAAATTTAGCGGAAAAATTTCCCCTCTAAATTTAGCGGAAAAATTTCCCCGCTACATCTAGCGGAAAAATTTCCCCGCTAAACTTAGCGGAAAATTTCCCCGCTAGATCTAGCGGAAAAATTTCCCCGCTAAATCTAGTGGAAAAAATTTCCCCGCTAAATCTAGCGGAAAAATTCCCCCGCTAAATCTAGCGGAAAAATGTCCCCGCTAAATTTAGCGGAAAATTTCCCCGCTAGATTTAGCGGGGAAAAATTTTCCCGCTAAATCTAGCGGGGAAATGTTGGTTACGTGACCGGGGGGGTCACGTGACTTGGGGAGTCACGTGACCCCCCCCCCCCCGAGAACACGTGACCCTCAGTACCCTTCCCTTCTCCTCCTCAAAAGCTGCGCTCCAATTCGGCGTTACAGGGAGTTGTAAACGGCTTTCACTTTTTTGGCCCACAGTATATGGTACAGTATATGGGCCCACATGGTATATACATAGTATATGGGCCCATAGAGTACAGTATATGGGCTCACAAACGTACATACAAGGAGCCGAGCCGGCTTCGAAACGTCGGGCACATTGAAGAAATGGGTTAGAGTTCTTATTGCTGACCTAACCAGGCAGGTAGAAATGGGTTAGAGTTCTTATTGCTTACCTAACCAGGCGGAGTTCCGCCGAAATGTTCACATTTAAGTGATTTGATAAGTACGTCCTTGAGACAGACTAGTACTAGCTCAACTATACTCTACTCAAGTTACTGTAGTTTAACTACTTTTCTGAGTAGTTTAGTAACTTTCAATTACATTATTAATTCGGTAATTAGTATTTTACTTCAATTACTTTTAGAGCGCAGCTCTTAGGGGTCCGTTTCCGGCTTGAGCGGCGTCGCCGTCGCCGTCGGCGTAACCGCGCGGTGCATCATGGGAAATGTCCCATAATGCACCGCGCGAGTCCCCCACCGGGGTCACGTGACCTCGTGGGGGGCACGTGACCCCCCGAGGTCACGTGACCCCGGTGCATCATGGGAAATGTCCCATAATGCACCGCGCGAGCCCCCCCCCACCGGGGTCACGTGACCCCGGTGCATCATGGGAAATGTCCCATAATGCACCGCGCGAGCCCCCCACCGGGGTCACGTGACCTCATGGGGGGCGCGTGACCCCCCCAGGTCACGTGACCCCCCGATGTCACGTGACTCCCCTGAGGTCACGTGACCCCCGCCGATGTCGCGTGACCCCCCGATTACGTCATCGTCACTGATGACGTCACCAGCATCCACATCGTCATCGTCATCATCACTGATGACGTCATCATCAATGATGACGTAATGATGACGTCACCGGCATCCACATCGTCATCATCACTGATGAAGTTACCGACATCCGCATCGTCATCGTCATCATCACTGATGACGTCATCAGTGACGTCACTGATGTCGTCACCGGCATCCACATCGTAATCGTCATCATCACTGATGACGTCACCGGCATCCGCATCGTCATCGTCATCATTACTGATGACGTCACCGGCATCCGCATCGTCATCATCACTGATGACGTTACCGACATCCGCATCGTCATCGTCATCATCACTGATGACGTCATCAGCGACGTCACTGATGACGTCACCGACATTCGCATCGTCATCGTCATCATCACTGGTAAAGTCATCAGTGACGTCACTAATGACGTCATCAGTGACGTCAGTGATGACATCATCGGCATTGGGGGTCACGCGACCCCCAAGGTCACGTGACCCCCCCTGGTTAGTTTAACCCCCCACCAGTGCCCTTCCCTCCTCCTCCTCAAGAGCTGCGCTCTAATTCGGCGTTACAGGGAGTTGTAAGCGGCTTTCACTTTTTCCGAGTAACTTCTACTCAAATTACAAATTACTTTGAAATCTAAACGTTCCTGCACTAAAATGATAAGATGTTGGAGGATCAGCTTATATCTGCAAAGAGAGGGAAGCGTGTGGCATATGCAGGGGAGAGGGGAGAGTGATTTGGAGAACTCCAAACCCTCTAAACGTTTTACGAGCCCGCCACTGCAACAACCCTGCTACGAGGCGCGCGGAGCGGACAGACATGTCGCGAGTGAGGCCCAGTAAATCCGGGATTAACGCCGAGGACTGGCATTTCTTCGTGTCACGAAGCTCAGAAAGACGACGCTTTTTAAAGAAAGGGTTTGTCCTCGCTTCTCCCCAACGTAGAAACTGTCGCCCAGTACAAGAGGTGTACACACTGTAGCCTCATCCGAAGGAGTCAACAAAATGCAGCACTAGCTCTGAAGCCCCTAAGGTGCTTCCGTAGTTTGTGCTGTACTTTAAGGATCGTATGCTAAAGGGGCATCGCAAAGGGGACCTCTTTGCGTTGCCTTTCCTCCCAGAACTCAGAATATGCAGGACTTTCATATCGTTCGAGAAGATTAATAATTTCCCCAAAAAGTTTGAAACGGAAAAAAAAAAAAGAAAATAAGCTAAATTGGGAAGTATATTAAAGGGGCCCTGCAATCACATTTAAGCGTCTACTTTTTTTGTGGTTTCCAGGTCTCTTGGGGTTCGGGCAAGCCAGCCGGCACGGAGAGAGTTACTAAATATCAGTGCGTCATATTTTAACCGGACGACGCGGAAACCTCCTCCACCGACGAGGGCGACCCGCGTTGGCGAAAGCGCGCGATATGTGACGTTTTTGGTCCTGGGCTTACTACTGGTCAGAACCGCTAAAATCTTTTTTTTTTTAGTCGAGATACAAAATATAAGTGTCGCGAACCGTTTTAATTATGTATGAAAGTAGTTTTTGTTCAGTATTTTAGATCACAAAAGAAACAAATGCAGTTTATAAGATACGGAAACAAGAAATGACCCGTCGACATACCCACCACCAAGCGGCGGAAAAAACGGCGCATACTAGAAAGGGCTAGTGGGATGAGGCACTGACGAACGGCGAGCGTAGAAAGGTCCCGGATGTACGCGGCGGCGCTGCGATCGTATACCGGCTCGAGGATCCGACCGGTTCCGAGCGTTCCGAAGGCTATCGGCGCGGGCTCGGCTGGCGATTTTGCCATTTGGCGGTATGGCAGCGCGAAGTGGCTCCCGTTCTGAACTGATATTTATCCCGTGTTTGTTGTCGTTTGTGGCCAATGAAGTGTTATGCCAAATTAGTCTTTAATCGTGCAGCAAATGCAACGCGAGCCGCCCTGACCGCCCGCTTCATACAACCTATCCAACACGTGCTTTAGTGGCGCCCTCTCGAGCCGTCGACACGGAGTGCGGCAGCCGTGAGCGCTCGATGAGCTCACTATCCCTCCTCTAGTTCACGGCCACTCAAGCCAGGACCTACGACGTCATGAAGGAGGTTATTTTTTGCTTCTTTTTGTAATTCTGATTTGCCTATAACTTTCAAAATAAAGCGAATTCCGAGAAAAGAAAAGTTTCATTAAAGGGCAACTCCACTGCATTTTTACAATTTTTGGGTTATGATCTATTTAGTTGAAGTCGGCGACCTGAATCACGAGATATAATTTGTTTTTCAGTAGTGTATATAGTTTTGTAGATATCGCGAATCCAAGTATCGTTACGGCGGCACGGCGAAACCGAAACTACCGGCTGAAGCAGCCTGGCAACATTGATACTAGTGGCGCGTCGTCGGCATGACCTAATTTTGGTCCCGCGCTCCCGAGCCGACGCACCGACAATGTCGGCTCAGTCGCACGTGGAGTTTCAAAACAGAAGGGCAAGTTGCACATTTTCTTTTTTACCGCTTCACTTTGTTGATATGTACCAAATGTAGTAAGTTTTAGTGGGGATTTATAAATTTGCCGGCCAAAAAGCGAATCCGACGGCTATAATTATGACGCGGTCAGTGCCGGCGCAGCGTGACTGTATTTGTTGCTTGCTCGCGGACCGAGAGAAAAAGGAATAATGGGAGATATAGGGACATATGTATCCACAAGCGGTCTAAGTTGCTAAGCTAAGGTGCCTTTATGTGCACGCTAGTTAGATCAGCCGCGACCTGCTGCGTCCGCCCGATCGTGCTGGAGCAGCCTTCGGACGGTACGCGAACAGCGACGGCACCGCATCGTTCTTCAAAGACGCGTGTTTCGTGGAGAAACCCGCAACGGTCAGCAGCCGCCGATACCGTGTCTAGGTGTCTGACGTAAAGTGCTGAGAGCAGAGCTTCGCGTTGGAGCTCGGAGTCGACGGTCTTCCGAAGTCTATCCGGCGAGCGGCACCGACCCACACCTTGTGCCTCTTCCAGTCTCTTGGGAACTTGTGGAACCGCAGCTCCGGGTTGCGCACCGGATTGTTGGTGCAACGCAGAGCACTACAAGTCGTGCTCGACATCGCCCAACGCGAGTCCGGCGAGTCTCTCCGGCTCCACGACACGCGCGTGAGCGAGCAGCACCGCTTCGCTCTCTTTCGCGCTGTCGCGAAAGTAATGCTGGAGTTAAATTAACTGCCTGGACGCTAATAAAAATAGGAGAACACAGGATAACGTGGTAACCACCTCTTGCCGTCAGCAGAATCGCAGAATGCCACGGGAAACGAAGCGTCCGCGGCGTCCGTACTAGAGCGTAGGACTAGACCTACGTCATTGCCCAGTGTTGCTCCACTAGCTCACCCGGTGCCAGCGTTGCTCACCCGCTTTCGGGCCGCTAACCGAGCCGGGAGAACATTTTTAATTTTGGTTTTAATCGGTAATGTGGCGTCGGTTTGACGTAGTATTTTGGGTATGACCGTATTTTGTCCGCCTAAAACGATATCAGTCATTTCGATAGGGTCGACTTTTCGAGTGGAGTTGCCTTTAAGTTACTACGTTTAGTGCGCTCAGGATCGGTGCAAAATAAAAATCAGTCAAAAAGGTGTTGCAGGGCCCCTATAACACTTAAAGTACTATCTCAACTAGGATTAAAAAATGTGTACTTTACTTAAAGTACATTCTTTGAGGACGTATTTTGTTTTCCAAATTTGGGAACAAAAAATGTCGTATCGTCATGTGAAAACGCGCTACCGTCTTTCGAAACGTCATCTGGTAATTTCTCTCACTGAAGGAATGGCGGCTATAAGACCGATACAAGTACGTGCCTTATAAGTGTATTACGTTAAAGGGGCGTTGCAACAATTATTGTACTTTGCAAAAATACCGTTTAGAACGGATCCCTGGCGTTAACGACCGATGAAACACGCGGTCGTTTTTCACCCCACGCAATAGAAGTCCCAGAAAAAAAATATAAAAGAAGAAAAAGCTGTATAAAAATCATCTGCATCTCCACGTAGTGAATGATGTTGATTAGGGAGAAGTTCGGGTGGTGCTGATGGTACTGATTTTGGTCATAGGTAGTGCTGATGGTGCCGTTTTCATTCATGTCAGTAGGAGAATGTGTGGTTTTCTTCTTTTTTCTTTTTTTAAAGGGCAACTCCGGCCAAAACTCAAAATGAATTAAATTACTGGTATCGCTTTAGTTACACAAAATACGACCCCAGCCAAAAGTTCACGTCCGTGGGACGCCGCATTCTCAACTAATGCCGATAGTAAAAACGCGACCCGCCGCGAGCCGCTGCTCCTTAGCGGGCGGCCAGCGGGTTGCCGATCGCTAAAGCAACATTGGGCCGTGATGTCAACATCGTACTCCTTTTTTCCTCCGTTCCGGACGGGCGCACGGCGCAGCCGTCGCGCGCGCTTCTTTGTGCCGCTACCACCGCAACTTCGGCTTGTAATTGCGTGTTTAGCCGTTGCTTTTACCTGTAGCTTCGGTATAGACTTTTGTTTATTTGCTTGTGAGGACCCCTAGACTCGTTTTAGCGAGCAACTCGCTGCGCCCAAGACTGCCCAGCTGTTCCTCGAAAGATGCCGAGTACTACTTAAAGCGCTGTGGGCTGCTCAAACAAGCCTCTGCGCAACCCGGAGGTGCTTTTTCACAAGTGTCCAACGGATCGGAAATTGTAAAAGGTGTGGGTGAACGCTGTTCGACGAGTGGACTTTGGAAAGCCTTGGACGTCGACCCCCACATCGAAGCTCTGCTCCGACCATTTTTCGCCGGAGAGTTACGAACGAAACCTACGGGTGTTGGTTGCTTGTGGCTTGTCAGCGAAGGTGTCGAGGCTTAAAAGGATGCCGTGCCGTCGCTCTTTGCCCATCGTACATGTACAGAAAGGTAAACATGATAAAAGTATCCTGATCAATAAATAAAACAGTCATTGTCAACTGCAGTGTTGAAGATTGAGCATTCACGCTCCATTGAATGTCTGTTGAATGGGGAATGGTGGGCATGTAGGGTACAACCACTAACTAGCTCCAAACACTGAAGTTTGCAATGAAAACGAAAACAATGTTCTGCTTTGCGTCACTGCTTGTTTACTACGCAATCTCGTGCGTAGTATTCAGGTCCGTAACGACTACTAGCGAACAGCCGGCGCGTGAAGCTCATGCGATATAAACATTCGCCTCCCAATCGTTCGAACCCGTTACGCAGCAGTATTAATTAACATTGCGCTTGTGAATACCACAAGGGACTTTAAAGAAATCGCGAAAGTTCGGATTTGTAAGTTACAACTCTCTAATTTGCCCGAGTTCGGCAGGAGGTAAATATAATATTTAAAAATGCAAAAAAAAAAAAAAGAACATTTGCCTTAGTCAAAAGTTACGGAGGAAAACTTAAAATCCTATGTATTCTAATAAAAAAGATTGTTGTGGGTGGGGGTGGGAATGCGGAAGGGAAGGAAAGTGTTCTCACCTTGCTAACGTTCTCTGTTTTCCTTTATCACCCACAAAAACTTCTGCTAGCTTTGAGAAGAAAATGACTGCCCAAAGAACCTTTTTCTTTTTTTTTTTTTTTTTAGTGCGGCAAGTTGTTTTTTTTATTTGTACAAAGATTCACTACCTGGACGAACTTATGTGGTGAATTAGTGTCGTAGCTTACAAATTCGGCTTTTACGCGCCTGAGGAAAAAATAACGAAAAAACAGACGTCTACAGCTTGACACACGTCTGTTTGGTTGTCGCGGAACGCGCCGGAGAGCATCAAAAGCTTCATGTCTGGGACTGACCCGCAGCGCGAAAGCGCCAGCACTGTACGTCACTGGCAGCGCGGCGTAGAGCAACGCCGCTCCATCCACGGAGCCCCGATGACAATTTAGGCCTAGCGACGAGTGCGGGAGACCGCACGCACTCCGACAGCTGCCGAGTATGGCACCGAACGAGTTCACTCGTTTTCCAGTCGCTAGCTTTTCGGTATATATATACAAGCAACGAGTACGGCACGGCATAGCGCACGCGCGGCGGCGGCCGCCGAGTACGCCACCGAACGAGTTGACGGGTTTTCCAGTCGCTAGCTTTTGGGTATACGCACTAACTCTTGCTACATATGCTGGATAACTACCACGTATACAGAATTAAAACAAAATGAGCTTACCTTCTATCTTTAGACGGCTAGCGCAACAGAGGTAGATGCCGCTTGGACTGCGTACTCGCTGAACGAGAACGATCTTTGCGTCACGTCCACATAGCGGCTGATTTCCAGTGTTGCCGGAACCTCGAGCGGCTAGTTTCGGTTTTGTCGGCCGCGCCCCAAACAAAACTTTGAGACGTCGATATCTTTAAAACTACGCACAATAACGAGAAAAAAATTACACCTTGCAATTCAGGGACGCTAACTGCACTAAAAACAGCCATAATCTCAAAATCGAAAGTATCGACCGGAGTTGCCCTTTAAGAAGACACATATGGGATGGCAACTCAGAACCCCCTAGTTTTTTTTTTTTTGTTTTTTTTTTTCCTTTTCTTGATACTGATTTTAGCCATAGGTATACTCTGTTTCACCTTATGTTGTACCGCAGAGAAGGCTAGAAGCGCGAGCTCATAGCGTTGGGAGCTGCTCTTAACGCACGAGAGCATGTGCCGCCGGGATATGCCCAAGAGCAAGGAGCTCGCGCTTGTAGCCTTTCGTGCGGTACAACACGAGGTAAAACAGAGTATAGTGCTGATGGTGCCGTTTTCATCCATGTCAGTAGAAGAATGTGTGGTTTTCTTCCTTTTCTTCTTGTAAGAAGACAGATGGGATGGCAACTCAGAATCCCCTACTCTTTTCTTTCTTCTTTTTCTTGATACTGATTTTGGTCGTAGGTAGTGCTGATGGTGCCGTTTTCATTCATGTTAGTAGAAGAATGTATAGTTTTCTTCTTTTTCTTTTTTTAAGAAGACAGATTGGATGTCATCTCAGAGCCCCCTATTTTTTTTTTTTTTTATCTTCTTCTTTTTTTTTCTTTTTTTTTTTTTTGCTCTCGCTGTTGAACTTACGAGCAGGAGCTCGTGAGCTCATGAGCAGGGGTACGCCGGACGGCGGACGGACATACGGACATTTTTAGCCCCAAAGGAGCTTCGCCCCTAACACGAGCAGAGTTTATCCCCTCAACTAGCAGTCAGAACAAGCGGCCACGTGATCTGGAGCCGATTATAGCCCCTAATGTTGATCATAGCCACGCGGTGGGGTTGGCAAGGCACAGGACACGCGCTGAGTTCCAAATATTGTCATGGTTCGGCTATTGTCGTCGTTGCAGCGATTGGACACGGACCACTACCCGAATGCTTCTCGAACTAGTAATTATCACGAGCCCAAATCGAGTGCCCACGCAATGCTCGGGTTCAATCTATGAACCGCATTCAAATATCGTCATTGGGATATATTGCGATCCCCACGTTACGTCATCACATTTTGCAAAGGAGAGATTGAATGAAAATGATCGCTTTTGTCCTTGAAATTACACCGCAACAAAGGAGTTTCTTGCCCAGTGGCGTTGCGTGCGAGTATCCTTGAGTCCCACTAGTTTCAGTAAGCTCGTGTAAAGTGAAAAACACTCCAATTGAATATCATTGCACCGCTCCTTTAAATAGTTCGTCAGCGAGAGTAAAACAACTACTCCGTGGCGACTTCATTTTATCCAATATTTGCCGCCATTTCCGAAAACAAATGCTGCTCCGATCACCATTGGAGCAATGCTACCCGATAAAATAAAGAAGGAAAAATACGATATGAAATAGCATCACGAAAGATTGGATAAAAAATTATTTGTACTTTACTTTAAAAGTATGTCGTATTTATAGTGCTTTACTTCAAGTACACTGCACTCGGTGTGTTTACGATACTTGAAATACATCACCTCAAATCGACTTTGTACTTTACTTCGTGTACTTCGAGTACTCGCCGGCCGCGGAGATACTGTTTTTCCCGGCTCAAGTGAGTACAGGTTTTTGTTGCCCCAGCTTCCATCAGGTGATTCAATGAAGAAAGCGGTCGT
Source organism: Ixodes scapularis (assembly GCF_016920785.2). Classification (NCBI taxonomy): domain Eukaryota; kingdom Metazoa; phylum Arthropoda; class Arachnida; order Ixodida; family Ixodidae; genus Ixodes; species Ixodes scapularis. Next base: position 254,244 of record NW_024610243.1, on the reverse strand, counting down.
CCTTCACTCCGACATGGCCGGAAGGCCATATAAGATTGAAGATTTCAGGCAACCGCTCGACGAGCTGGGGGTCCTCAGGGAGGTAACCGGAATTGGGGCGTACCGGATGTCCCATGTCTGGCTGCTTGACCTGAAGACCGACGCGGCCAAGCTCAAGCTGGTGAACGCAGGGCGGCTCGCTGTCAAAGGACGCACCTGCATCGTCATGGACCCCTCCAGGCAAGAGGTGCGCATCAAGTTGCACTGGGTGGCGTTCGACGTGTCGAACGACACCATTCGCAAGGCTTTCTCGGAGTACGGCGAGGTGAAGGACATTACGTCCGGTCGCTGGAAAATGCCGGGCTTCGAGGGAGCCGAGTCTACCACCCGGATAGCACGGCTGGTACTTCAGGAGGGTGTCAACCTCGACCGCCTCCCCTACCAGCTGCGCTTCGGAAGCGGCTTGGTATTGGTCGTCGTTCCTGGGAGTGCGCAAGTATGCCTCCGGCGCCGTAGGATGGGGAATATCCGTCGAGACTGCCGGGCTTCCAAGTGCTCCGAGTACCGCGCCTATGGCCACGAGCGTGACGACTGTGTCCACTCCTACGCCCAAGCCGTGGGAAGAGGAGTCAACGAAGACCACGTAGACGACATGATGGACGAGGAAGAGGCGGAGAGAGCGGCCGCACTCGTGAAAACCAAGGCCGAGCAAGCCAAGAGCGACGACGCTTCCGGCACCTCCCCCGAAGTGAGCAGCCCAGCGCTGCCGGACAAGCCGTCGACTGCGGCTCCTGCAGAGCCACCTGCAGTCGAGCGCTCGGCGGTACCTCCAACAGGGAGCGCCGGCGGCGCAGCTGGTGCTTCGCCATTGTCAGACGAGGTCTCCATCACACCAGGGATGGACGTCGAGCTGGGCTCTGCGAAGCGTAGGTTCGAAGACGTCACGGGCACGACTGGTCAGGAACTTCGGCTGCGTCAGCTCGAGCGCAGGTGGAGAATGGTGTCGGGCGGGAGCGGAGTGGATGGCCACCAGCGGTCTGGCGCAGACCGCGGAGGATCACGCGACAAAATGTCGCAGTGAACGGCAGTGCAGGCGGGTTAATCCTCACTAACCCATGGTCTCCTTACAAAGTCCTGTCTGAATAGCGACCCTTAATGTCCGAGGCCTCTCAGATCGCAGGAGGCAGAGGCAACTCTACCGTCTAGCAGTCGAACAGGACCTCGACATCATCGCTGTGCAGGAGACCAAGGTCGAGAGTGAGGACCAGACCAATTTTATGGTTAGACCATTTACGGCGCGTTACGAAGTGTGTGTTAGTCACGCGGTTGGGTCGTCGGCGGGCTATATGTTGTTAGTGCGCCAGTGCTTGGGTGCAACAGTCGAGGCGGTGAGGACGTGTGCTTCAGGACGCTTTGTTGTATGTGATTTTTCTCTTTCATCGTATGGTTCGATGGTCATTTGTGTGTACCCCTCCAGTAGGGTTGATGAGCGTCGGGTGTTTCTTTTATTTCATGCATCAGTATTGCAAAAGTGATCGTCTTATTATTTTTCTTGGCGATTTTAATTGCATCTGCTCTGCTGGGGACAAGTCCAGCTCAACGCCTATCGCGATTTAAGCAACGAGTCCGGCTTTGATGACGTTGTGGAATGTTTGAGGAATGGCCGCGAAATCCAGTACACCCCTTTCCAAGGGTCGAGTCACGCCCGTCTAGATCGAGCGTACGTTTCTTTATATTTGATACCATTATGTTTTGAATATCGCGTGTACCCTGCTTCCTTTAGTGATCACTGTCTACTTTCCTTTTGTATGAGTAGTAAATCCCAAGCCAGGAAAGTTTTCAGCTGGGAATAATGGAAATTGAACGCCAAACTTTTGGAGGATGACGTTTTCACTGCCCAAGTGCAGGCCGTGGTTGAAACACTGGAGAGCCAGAAAAAAATTAGGGTATGGTGTGAGATGGGGGAGCTTTTTAAGCAGGAAATAAAAATGAAAGCGTAAGAGCGGACAGGCGTGCTTAAAAGCACTGAAAGAAGCAACGAAATGTTATTACGTAATAATTTGCGGATATAACGAGGGGTAGAAAGGAACGGATAAGTTACGAGTGATAAGGAAGAAATCGAACTCGCATTTTTCGAATATTACAGTAGATTATTTGCGTCCTGTCCAGTAGATGTCCGGCTTTTTAAAGATGAATTTTTGGGTTTCATGCCGCGCATAGATGACGAAACGAAAAAATTACTAGAATCGACCATCAGCGTAGAGGAAGTGGTCTTTGCAATAGAAGCCCTAAACCCGGGAAAGTCCCCTGGCCCAGACGGCCTAAGTGCAGCTTTTTATAGACCTTTTCATTTTAGTGGTTGCCTCAGGTGGATAGAGGGCGCTCACGCAGTCGGCGCCATTAGGTTATTTCAATTTGGTGGGTTTCGGTTTCAACGTGAACGCGGCTGTGTTGTTGTTTTACGTTGTCTTTGCTTAATTTTGTGATACGATTATTTTCCTTGCAGCGCACAACCAATGAAACAGTGGTATTGAGCCACTTTGAGGACTACGAGGTGCATTTTAGCCTAAATTGTGGGCTTTGTTTTTCCAACCCCTTTGGTGTATCTGATTATGGTCGGTTGCGAAACGCCTGACTGGTGTACAGGGAAGATTTCCATCGTCTGTGGCCGTACCAGTGATGACACCAGTTTCCAGAAAAGACAACCAATGAAGAGACTAACACGTTAATATAAAAAAGCATGTCGCCAGCTTGATTAGCAATGTGCTGAATCGGCCAGAACGGATGAGTTCGCGAGTTTACTACTCACTGTTTGGTTTTCGTGGGCACCCAACCTTTAGTGAACTTCGCAGACTAAAGACGTATTGTGTAATGACGCAGATAATTGATATAAAAAAGTAGTATCGTTTCGGCCTCTTTTTTTAATTCAATACTCGAGCATCTTTTGACAGGCCGAGTAGGAGATTTCCTAAATTATCAACACTGCTAAACTTCTGATAAGCAGAATGTTGCGATATAGGCCATAGGAAATAAATTATTTTTATATTAACATTTGCTTACTCAAGATATGATGTAAGTGACAGGTCTGCCAAGTTGAATCTGACATTTGTATCTCGTAAAATTGGCCAAATAAAGTTAAAATAATTGTTATAAAAACGGTTCTTTTTTTTTTCTTTTTTTTTTTTGGCGTCAAGTATTGTGGTTTTTAGATACTAGCAAAAGTTAAAACAATGTACGCAAAAAAAAAAAAGAGAAAAGCGTTGTCATTTTTGCTCATGCGCCGAACCCAAAATTCGTTTTGGATTTACAAATACAGACGATGTTATGTTCTTTGTGCACGCCATTCTAAAGCTCGCTACTGATAAGTGTCTGTGGAAGTTTCTTACGCGGGAAGTCCCAACCTTTGTGTTAAAATAAATGACTGTCGAAATGGGAGCGAGCACCGGTATACAATTTCTTAAACTTCATAAGTAAACCGAGCAACCGAATGATTACGCCGCCAAAAAAAAGATGGAGAACCACATACACATGTAGGTGTGATATTATGAACTAACAAATCGTCTGATGTTGACGTACCATTGCTTCTAGCCTCAAATAAAATGCAAGCTAAACGCTCGTTGTCTATCTCCTCCGCGAGTTTCTTCACATCATCAAAACAAAGTGTTCTTGATATATGATGAATACAAAGAACGATACTTTCAGGAAATACAGACAGTCTCCTTGCGCTGACTATTGACGCCTTCCACCACTATTAGTAAACAAACCTCAGTTGTCATAAGGACCTTTGAACCCTCGTGATGCCTTAGTCGTCGAGTAGACGTATTCGAGTGCAGTTTCCGAAGTAAGGCAAGAAAGCGCGGTGAAACGCGACGAAAAACACGAATACAACGCATCCACCAAGGCGCGGAGGGGAAAGCGGAGCAGCAAGTTGAAGCAACCTAATGGCTCCCCGCGTCACGTGATTCCAAAATGGCAGCGCCCATGCGGAGGAGGATGAAAAGGTCTATAAGACTCAGAAACAAGAGATTGCCGCAGTCCTAGCCAAAGTGTTCAATGAAGCATATAATTTGAATATGTTGCCTCCATCTTTTATGTCGTCGCACACAGTGTTAATCCCCAAAACAGATGACGCAGTTAAGTTGCAGCACGTCATAGCGTATCGGCCGATCAATCTGACTAATGTCGACTACAAAATTTTAATGAAGATCTGAGCAAGGAGATTGCAATCTGTAATATCAGAAATAGTGGGGCCCCATCAAACTTGCGGCATTGAAGAAAGGACTATTTTCAACAATATTCATAAAGCACGCAGTGTTCTGGAGTGTTGCGACGCAATGCGTACTTGCGTTGCGATGCTCCAGGTAGATTTGGACACGGCCGGACTGGAAGCGCGCGCTCTCTTTCTCTTCTTACGGCCTTTGCAATCGCCCGGGAGTCAATGGCCTTTTTTCTCCGTGTGTAGCTCACTTGCTTGGCGCCAGGGACGCAACCACCTCACCCCACTTCACCCCAATCGGGGAGTCCCTTTGAGCTGCTTTGCGCTGGCGTTCGAGCTTCGTAGGTTGTTGTTTTGGCAACGGTTCCTCAGAATACTTCTGATTCACTATGCAAAGACGGTCGCGTATACAAAAATGAAAAATCAACTGGATATGTGCACAAGCCCTCGAGGAAGCACTTTAGGTTGTAATATGCACTGTGCGAAAATTGTACAGACGACTACACCCTTTTGACAAAAACCCCGAGACTGGGACAAAAAGGGACGGACAAACACAAAGTCTCAAAAACACCCTCGTCTAAGGCAGCTGACCGACTTCATGTGCGACCTATGAAGTGATGATGCAGACCACGGCAATGGATAGATTGGGCCTGCTTACATTTCACGAGAGTGTGCGAATTATTTATCATTTAAATTTCCTCCACTTAGAAAGGGTCCGTCTCCTCCTGTTCTTGAGTTGCAACAGAAGTCTTGAAAAAAAAGACGAGTATAGTTTTTCCGCGCATTCGCCGTGTCTACTTACTACTTTTACTCCCGAGTCTCTCGGAGATGTGCGTCAAATATGCTCCGTTTTGGGCTCATCAGAAGCGCATTAGATAGTGGCTGAGGGTATAAAAGTAAGGATCAGGTGTCAAAGGCTATAAAAAACTCGGCCGCAAGTTGCGACACCGCTGAGAAACACTGTCGGACGCGCTGTGTGCAAACGGCAAAGGGTAGCCCACGGGTGAGGTGACAGGCCACCCCGCGAATAGCGGCGGGAGGTGGTGATTGTCCCGATTGCAAAGGCCGTATGAAGAGAAAGAGAGCACGCGCTTCCAGTCCGGCCGTGATGTGGAAAAGGCTTTTGACCGCGTGCCTCACGACCTGCTTTTAACCATTCTCGATCATGTAAACGTCGGCGCTGTTATCCGCGAAGGTGTCAGCATGGCGTACAACTGTCGCTCGTCGAGACTTATGGTGAACAAGTCGGTTGGAAAACGTATAAAAGTGAATCGATCCGTCCGCCAAGGGTGTCCTTTGTCACCACTTTTTTTTTTTTTTTTGCATTTACCTAGAATTCTTTTGCATTAGTATTTTTAAAAACAGTACTATCGGTGGTTTTAAGCTTCATGCGACCAAAGTTAAAGTGTTAGCGTATGCTGATGATATTGCAATGTTTTGTTTGAACCGCGAAAGTATTGTTCAGGTCGTTCACACGCTTAAACGTTTTTTGCGAAGTCAGTGGCAGCTCTGTTAACTGGGCCAAGTGCCTGGGATTTTGGCATGAAGAGTGGAGCTCTACTCCTTGTTCGTTTGCCAACATGCAGTGGGTGACCAGCCCCGTAAAATATTTGGGAGTGCCTCTGGAAAATTATTGCGATAGGGAACCCTATTGGCGCCGGCAGGTTGTGGAGCTTCGCGAAAGAGTAGAAAGAAGTCGGAGGTGTGATCTGCCTATTTTTGCACGGGCCACAGTTTGCAATTTGTTTTTTGTCAGTAAACTGTGGTACGTTCTACAAGTTTTGCATTGCTCGCGGGTAAATGTGCAGAAATTGCACAGGGTATTTTCAGTGTTTATTTGGGGCTCCACTCAGGAGCGATCAAATAGGACGAATCTTTTGCGGCGCGTACGCATTGGGGGGCTTAGTTTCTCGCATTTGCTTTTACGCCAGGTTGTTAATTGGTTCATGTATTTTCGGGGCATAAGTGACCCCTTTTTGCGCACCGTTTGTCAAGTGAGAGTTGCAAGCGGGTTGCCTGAGTTGATTGTTTCCACGTCTTCGATGTCGGGTGGTATTCATGGGTATTCAAAGGTAGTCGTTGCCTCATGTAAATTTCTGTTATCTCGTTTTTCAGTTGAGTATTTGAGTGAGGTTCCTCGGAAAAGATTGTATAAGGCTGTGTGCGATACTGTGTATCCTGTACCTCTATACAGAGCCTTATACTGTGCAGGCCCAGGGGAAGATGTCTTGAAGCGCGTTAAGCGTATGGCGGTACCCGCAGGCACCAAGACTTTCTTCTTTATATTACATTCAGGTACACTGCCGGTCAAGACATGGCTAAACAAGAGGTGACTTTTTGTACCGTGGGGGGATCACTGCTTTTTATGCAAGAAGCCAGAGACGGTCGAACACGTGTTTCTTGAGTGCTGGGATGGGATCTTCTTCTGGGACGTCCGCCAACGTACCCTGAAAAAGGACCTCCCTCTAGACGCGCATGGAATCCATTATCTATCGGGTAAAAACGAGAAAGGTTTCCCCTTTGATCTGGTTATGCTGTTGGGTCTGCACAGTATTTGGAAGTCCCGAATGGCTGTGAACAACGCTGACAATAATGTACGGGAGCCGCGGGAATATTTTCGTGAAAGTGTAGCTTTGTTAGTTGAAGTCAACAGAGCACAGAAGTGCGAGCCTGTGTGGCTTCCGCGCATTGAGGTACTTTTGTCCATGAAACAATTTTAGCCTCCGACGCCAGTCACTTCGGACTGGTTTAGTTTAGCCTTGCTCTGTTTCCTATTGTTTGAGCGATATGCCTGCCTATTTGACAATGTAAAAAATGCGGCAATAAAGAAAAAAAAAAGTATCGGTGGCCGAGTGGGCTAACGCACACACCCAGCTCGACGCACGTGGAGCCAAAGCTCGCGCTGCAGAACCCAGAGATCCTGGGTTCGAGCCCTACCCCTGCCCGTTTCGCTCTGGATGAGCATCGTACTGCCGTGCGGTCGTGTATCACTACTGCGTGAGCACTTTAAAGACCACAGGTTAGCAGTCGTACTGCACTGGTAAAATTGCTCATCTACAGTGTAAACCAGTGTCGCCTCATCCTGGCAGACTGTATAAATCTACGCTGTATAAATTACGCTGTATAAATCACTAAAACGTCCAATTTGACTGTGACTTTGTGAACAAGCAAACGCTGTCTGCAAAATCAAACTCAGCCAGCGCTAAACCTCAAAGTAGAAACGATACATCTGCAGTACATCTCTGACCAAAAAACAAAAAGGACAAAACAATTTATCGCACAGAAGCAGAACCAGCTATGAAAGAATTTATGTGAAAACACAAGTCGCTTTTTATTTGGCTAGCAGAATTTCACTAACGAATCAAAATATTTATATATTTTCGTGTTGCTATAAAAAATATAAAAGTAACTTCAAAAATAATTCGCTACTTCGTTACGCTAGTTAGTCATTTACTCAATTACTTTACATTTGAGTAACTTCTAGTCTACTCAAATTACGTTTGAGGCCAATATTCAGTAACATGACCTAATTACTTCTTTTGAGTAACTTGTGCATGTCTGAGATTCCTCCCACGTCGGACGACTACGCGAGTTGCGGCGGAAAATATTTCTTTCAGGCATTCGCTCTGTGATAAAATATTGTAGTGTTTGCGCAGGATGTTGTTGATGTTCGGAAGATTTTTTGCGTACGTCAAGATTAGGTTAAATTGCTTGTTTTCTATTGTACGTTCTTTCCGTTTGTTTATTAGATCTGTACGGTGCAAGTGCCTCGCCCTGCTCACGGCATCGTCAATTACGTTTGTCGGATACTTCTGCTGTGTCAGTACGAGTTTCAGTTCCGCTGCATTCTGTTCGAAATCGCCACTGTTTTAGCGAATCCGTTTAAATATGTGTCCTTGAGAACAAGGAAAACTCGTCTTGCAGTGCCTAGGCTGGCAACTGTTAAAGTGGAGGTACAGTTGTCTATCAGTTGGTTCCCTATAAAGCTTCGCGCTTAGGCTCTTGTCAGTGATTCTGAGAGTAACATCCAGAACGTTTATACAGCTCTATAATACAAAATGGGTGAATTTTATAAACGGGTAAGCGAAATTAAAGGCGAGGATGAATTCCAATAGTTCGCCCTCAGTGTCAGTCCAATTCATAAATATGTCGTCAATATAGCGTTTCTAAAACAACAGTCGAATAGGTGTTTGGAGAGAAAGTTGGTTTCCAGTTGTGCCATGAATATGTTCGAGTAATTGGAAGCCATCTTAGTCCCTGTGGCAGTTCCACTGATCTGTGGGTAGTGCTTGTTCTCAAATTCAAAGTGGTTGTATTGCAAGACTAGCTTAATTAGTGTCGAAATGACATCTCCGTCTATACCAAGTTTGCGATTAGCCTTTTCATACGCTTAAACCTCTGCCACGATTTTATTCTTGTGAGGTACGTTGGTATACAGCGAAGCCACATCAAGTGTAACGAGGAAAGAATTGTTGAGAATGTCCAGTAGGGGCGATTTCCTGCAGAAAGTGGTTAGAATCCTTCACGAACGAGGGGAATATCGGAGGAATCTCTTTGACAAGGCGGTATCAACAAGACTTGATATACGTTCAGTAAATGTACTGACTCCTGACACTATGGGTCGCACTGGATCGTTGATTTCGTGTATCTTAGGAAATAAATAGAAACGGTCAGGCTTGGAATGGGATGGTCTTACAGCGCTAAAGACTTCTTTTGTAATTTTTTCGGTTTTATTCAGATTAATAACTTTTTGCAAAATGACAGACTTGAACATTTGAGTGGGATCAGTTGCCCATTCATGGTAAAATGATTCGTCATTTAACTGTCTGAATCCTTGATCGAGGTAATCTTACCTTTTCATGCCAACTATTGCGTCGCCTTTTTCTGCAGGTTTGTAGATTAGATTGTCTTTGGAGCTTATATATATATATATATATATATATATATATATATATATATACGTTTATTCATTTTTTTATTATTCTAACAGATCTGTTTTTAAAAAAGCCATAAAAGGTACACTTATGCGGTTTGTGCGAGTGAGTTATATGCCCAGGGAGACATTATGGGGGTGGCTAATCTTTGCGATAAGTCGGCTGATTAATTAAAATTTGTTAATTAACTTTTTAATTAGTGAAAACAGTCATATGGTTCCAATTACAAATTTGCTGAGCGTCGTTCAAAACCCCTAAATCAGAAATTTTTAAAAAGACGTTAAGCGCGTGAAAAGTGAAACAGTGCGCTGAAGTTACCACTCGTGGAGCAGGTACGAGGCTGGGCCGGTTTGCTCATCTTGCGGCTGCGGCCGCGACTGCGGCCAGGAGGGATTTCTACGTCACGTGACCAGCTTCACGGGGACAAGGAAGTACCTAGCGTCCCTGCCTAATAGCGGAGAGATCCGCATCGCTTCAAGCACAAAAGCCTAATTTCGCTCGCAGAAACTTATTGCAGGGACTTTCAACAGGAGTCTAATTGACCGCCCCTTTATACTGTAGGAGCGGCAGGTAAAGTTACGGTCAGGGAGGGTAAATAGGAGCCAAAATAAATAAAAAAAACACGAGATAAAAGCGGAAGCATTATATTTATATACCTCCGCCGGCGCTGCGCTATGCACTTTTTACTGTGGTCGAGGAGGGAGGAAGAAGAAGCCGTTCGGAACGGCAGCAAGGATTATGATGTCTGGTGGAAACACCGTATCGGCCACTGGTCGAGTTAACCCCGTATCGTCTGACAACAGTACAACCGACTACAAGGTAATCGTTCCCCGTTTTCCAACAGGCAACCTGATTTTAAACTCCGTATTCCTGCATGCAGACATAAGCGATAGGCCTTACTCAGCGCCAGACTTTCGCGACGCCCTCAAAGACGTAATAGATCTCCAAGATGTAAAGGCAACCGGACAATACCAAATGAGTCACATTTGGATGGTCACCTGCACAAACGCGCTCGCAAAAGTGAAGCTGTGTCAACAAAGAGAACTTCTCGTGAAAGGACGAAAATGTCTGGTTATAGACCCAGACACTCGCGACATCAAGATAAAAATAATTTGGCTACCAGACCATCTTGAAGACCGACGCGTCGCTGAGGCCCTCCAGGCCTACGGAACCGTGCGGAGCATGAGCCGGGAGAAATGGAGATGCCCCGGCATGAAACATATGGACACTTTAAACAGAGAAGTGAACATCACACTTCACGACGACATCACGATTGAGAAGGTGCCACATCTCCTGAAGATTTTTGGATGCCAGTGCCTCCTACTCGTGCCAGGACGCCCACCTCTATGCCTCAGGTGTAACAGAGTGGGGCATGTACGCCGCCAGTGCAAGACCCCCCGCTGCTTTAAATGTGGACGGTACGGACACACGACTGATACTTGCGTCACAACGTATGCAAGTAAGCTCCTTGGACCGAGAACCCAGGAGGCCGAAGAATAAAGCGAGCTGCTTATGGATGTCACGGAGGTCCTTGACGCATCGGGGCACACACCACCGGCATCAACGATTGAAAAGTTCGCGGAACAGGAGCACCCAAGAGCAGCACCTGCCATCAATGAATGCAAGGATGGCCCTGGGGGCCTCTCGGAGCTACCTCCGCCTGACGAGGACGGCGCGTCATCCTCATCATCAGAGTCAACGATTGTCGGCGAAGTGGATACAGTGTGTGACGAAGAGCATGACGAGGTAGACGTGGAACCCACCACCATCGTACCTGCGTCTGAGACATTGAGACCATCCGATGAACCAGAAGGAACCTCAACGCCCCTCCCGACCAAAAGTTCCTCTGCCGACGAGCTCCCTTCCAAGAGGTCCAAGAAAGACCGCCAGCCGGCAGGGGTGCGGCACAAGCCATACTCCAAGCTACTGGGGAACCTTAATAAGGGTACAGAGAACAACCACTAAAATGTCCTGATGTATCCCGCCCTTCCATTACATATTCTAACGCTAAATGTAAGAGGTTTAGGGTCTAGAAGGAAGCAGTTTCAGCTGTTGCGTCTTTTCGAAAAAGAGAAAGTGGACGTTGCGGCAATACAGGAGACAAAATTGTCTACAGATGAAGGCATCACGGACGCATTAGAACCTTTTCTTAAGGATTACGAAATCTGCGTTAGCCAAGCCAAAGGAGTCTCCGCCGGATGTTGTCTTTTTTTTCGTAAGCAGCTTGAGTTATCATCAGTTTCTATTCTAAATGACCTAGAAGGGCGGCTTATTTCCTGCGACATTTGTTTTAGGCAGATAAATTGGCGCTTTATCTGCCTGTATGCTCCAAATACCCCTAGAGAAAGAACATCATTCTATGAACTAGTTTCGCCGCTTTTCGACACAAATAGAACAATAGTTGCGATAGGAGATTTTAACTGCGTTTGCAGTGCAGACGACCGATCGGTGTCACAAACTAGGTATGACGGAAGTGCCGCCGCTCTACGGAGCACGCTTCAAGACCATAACCTTGTTGATGTAGCTTATAAAAAAGGTGAATCGATACGCTACACCCATTTCCAAGGAACATCTCACGCACGATTAGACAGAATATATGTCTCAGGTGATATGATCAATTCAATGAGCAATTACCAAGTCAAACCAGTTTTCTTTTCTGATCACTGCCTGGTATCAGTCTGCTTTGGGCCGCGCAAACTCCAAGGTGTTCATCAGCAGTGGGAACACTGGAAGCTCAACCTGAGGCTTCTAAGTGATGAGCAATTTTCAACTAGCATCTCCTTACTTTTGTCGAATACATTGCAAAACATTGACATGCACATCTTTGCAAAATGGGATAGTTTCAAACAAGACGCAAAAAACATCGCAATCGAACGCGCTACAATTGCATCATATATAAGCAAACGACAGCAGCGCGACCTTTTTAAAAATTTAGTAACCCTTCACGAGCTTGAATGCTTAAACCCAGGCGCGTACAGCGACGAAGTTTAACATAGTACGAGCCCAGCTTCAAAAGTATGAAACCGAAAGGTACCGCGGAGCATTAATTCACTCGCGGAAGAAACGCTTTCTCCTCGGCGAACAAGCTACCAAAAGATCTTTGGACGACGAAAGACGTAACGCGCTGTCAAAGGAAATAGTAGAAATTAACAAAGGTGGTTTGATACTCACCGACGCAACTGAAATAGTCAAATCTTTTCACCACTTCTATACAAATATATTTGGAACAGTAATACCCACAAAATGCAAGACTGAGATCGAACAGCTACTAACGGAGATGCCAAAACTTGACGAGGAAGATCGGCTTTTAATTGAAGGCCCCATAACATTAAACGAAATTAAGGCCGCCATTAAATCTCTCCCAAATGGGAAAACACCAGGACCTGACGGACTAAGCGGTGAATTTTACAAAAGGTTCCAAGACATTATATCTCCTGTTTTACTCGCTATATTTGAAGAATCCTACATTCAGAAAACTCTTCCCCCTTCATTTTACCGTGGACACACGGTATTGCTGCCAAAAACAAAAGATCCTGAAATGCTTAAAAAGATGGAAAACTATAGACCAATATCTCTCTGCAACGTAGATTATAAGATTTACGCTAAAGTTCTCAATGAAAGACTTCAGTGCGTAATAGAAAAGCTGGTAGGTGAGCACCAAACTTGTGGGATACGGGGCAGATCTATTCAAACGAACATACATGTTGCCCGTTCCGTCCTAGAGTCTGTGTCAGACAGTAATGACCAGGTTGCACTTGTACAAATAGACCTTACAAAAGCCTTTGATCGCGTGAGTCATTCATTTCTATTTGCCCTTCTTGAGCACGTAAACCTGGGAGAGACACTTTTGGAATGTATTCGACTTTGCTACATGCATAGTTCGACAAGACTGAAAATCAATAACACACTTTCTGATGAAATTAAGATCAAATCTTCGGTAAGGCAGGGCTGCCCTCTATCTCCCCTCCTCTTTGCATTGTATTTAGAGCCCTTATGCCTCAGCATCCTGAAAATAGAATGTATTCGTGGGTACTCTGTGGAAAATGTCGAGGTAAAAGTCCTCGCATACGCAGACGATGTTGGATTTTTTTGCGTTGACAAGAAGAGTGTCGAGAAAGCGCTTGATCAAACAGCGCGTTACTGCGCAGTCACTGGGGCTTCAGTGAATCCATCCAAATGCAACGGATTCTGGTGCGGTTCCTGGGCCACAAAACCTCGTTTTTTTTGCAGGGATAGAGTGGAATCAGGGTCCGATCACATATCTTGGAGTACCGCTCTCACAAATTCGTAGTAGCTCGACGTACTGGTCCGCCCTTGCGACCACACTGAAAAGGAAGGCTGATGCGTGGAAGGGTAGAGACATTTCCATCTTTACTAGAGCAAGCGTCTGTAATATATTCCTCGCTTCAAAGCTTATGTACGTTCTTCAAGTGCTTCATTGTGCTCGAACAGACATCCAAAAATTCCATAGAATATTCGCCACTTTGATATGGTGCTCAACGTGGGAACGTGTTAAAAGGGACAACCTATTCCTCCCTCTCGAATCCGGTGGTTTAGGACTATGTCACATATTTGTCCGCCAGTTAGTGTCAAGATTCTTTTTCTTTAAAAATGCCAATCACGAGTTCCTTAGAGTCATACTCAAATCACGCCTTGCTGAGAGTTTAAGTTATATTGTTGTTTCAACGGGCGAAACGTCAAAAAATAGGCCCTGGGGATTTTTAAAGGAAGTTGTCGATACCTTAAATTTTCTGAAAACACGGTTTTCATTGGAATATTTGTTTAGCGTGTCCAGGAAGACACTGTCAAGGAATATTACGGAAAGCTTGTTTTCACTACCACTCTATCGTACCCGTTTCACGCTAGAACCCATCAATGATGTTCTCAAAAGAGTCAAGAAAATGGGCGTGCCTCCCGCAACCAAGACGTTCTTCTTCAAATTGCATACATCAACCCTACCAGTAAAAACTTACCTCCAGGAAAAAGCAATATTTGTACGGTGGACTGTTAATTGCAGACTCTGTAACAAGCCAGAGACCATAGAGCACTGTTTTATTTATTGCAACGACGCGTTTTTGTTTTGGGATGTTCTACAACGCACGCTAAAAAAAGATCTAATTCTTAATAGAGAGTTTTAGTAGATCGTTCCGATACCTCCTATAGCCCCGATAACGATACTATGCATGCGCAAGGGAGGCGGTGGCGGAGTATCGGGATATCGTTATCGGAGTCATGGGAACGATCTACTAAAACTCTCTAATGACTACAGTCTCCGCTTCCTCCCGTTCGCTGAAAACGAAACCGTCCCGTACGACATGTTCGCTCTGTTGGGACTTCATAGTCTATGGAAATGTCGCATGATCGACAGACATGCAGAAAAACCCCGTACGACAAAATCTCTTTTTCTAGAACTGGTAGCGCAAGTGAGGAGCGTATACGCTTCACCTCACAGCTAACCGGAGTGGTTTGCCCTGTTCGATGCATGTCTGGGTCTCCCAGATTTCTGAATGCTCTATTGACGATATATCCTTCTGTGACCATTGTGTTACACTCGTCGATGCAATTGCTGTGTCTAAATTTATCACATCCACTGGCCACATGTACAAGATGCCATATTTAAGGTGTGTGTGCGTGACATTGGTATGGAAATAAGGTGTGAAAGTGAATGTTCTATAACTGTATATACCATAAGTATCAACATGTTATGTCACTTGTAAAAATTTCCATACATTAAAGAAAAAAAAGATTTGTTGTGGTCGAGAGGTTAAAGCGCCGGTACTTGTCATCGCGGCGCGAAATTTCCGGGTTCAAATCGCGCTACGGACATCTTTTTTTTTTTGTATTTTGCGCGTGTCTTATTTTTTAACTGTGATCCTTTTTAGGAAATCATTCACTTGCACTACTGCGCCTTACACGGTTTTTACTGTTAGTCCCACCCGTTCAATCGAAACACCAGGAAGAAAAATAAGATCAACGCAAGTTAACGCGTTAATACAATCATTTCATAATGTTCATTAAAAGGAAACCAAGGTAACAGCATCGGTATGGCTTTCACACAAACGGAGCCGAAACAAGCATCCTTGCCCCAGAATTTACAATTTTATCTGTTTTTAAATAACGCTCTTGCTGCGATTCCTTTAAATAACAAGAAACACCTTTTTAGGATTAATAAAAACTGCAGTTGTGACAATTAAAAAAAAATCCAAAAAACAAGCAAAAAGAAAAAGAAAAGACTAGTAGCTCTGGATACATTGATTGAGCGAAATCCTAGAGGCAAGGCAGCAAGTCAAATGTCTGAGAAAGTAGTAAAACCGAAATAAAAGAGATCATACTTTTACTTGCATGGAATGTGATAAAAAGTATATGTATACTCTTTACATTTTGTTGTGGCAATCGTTTTGTAAGATTAACACATTACTTGTTGAATTTTAGTTAGAATAGCAGATGATCACGACCGAATGCGAAAATGAATCAGGCGTCGACCATCGCAAACCCTCTCTCTCACGCAAACACCTAAAATGACTTTGGAACAACAAACGGAATTAATTATAATTAATTTCATTTCTTGATCCAAAGTCATTTTAGGTCCCTCTCTCTATTGGAAACACCTAAAATGACTTTGTGTCAACAAATGGAATAATTATAATTAATTTCATTTCTGATCCAAAGTCATTTTAGGTCCCTCTCTCTCTCTCTCATGCAAACACCTAAAATGACTTTGGATCAACAAATAGAATTAATTATAATTGATACCATTTCTTGATCCAAAGTCATTTTAGGTCCCTCTCTCTAATGCAAACACCTAAAATGTCATACCTTTGAGTCTGGAGGAGCATTCCTTGCAGTCGTCTGGGGACCTGATCTAGTTGCTTGCCAGAGATTAACTGTAGAGGCTTGTGGTCCGTGATGACTCTCGTATGGCGACCAAAGGTGTACTGATGAAATTTGCACAGTGCAAAAACCACTGCCAGCATCTCCTTCTAGATTTATGCCATGACTTTAAGTTCTTACTTACAGGACGCCTGTAGCAAGACCCACTTGCAGGGCTTAAAGTCTGGGGGTCTCAGGGGGTCTTGCACCCCCCACTGATTTTAACGGATGGTCTGAGACCCACCTCCACAGCCCTAGCATTAGTTAAATCAAAATCATATCTTGCAATAAAATAGCTTGTTTCCAGTGATGTGACATTTGGGGATTAGCAATTTGAGGGTTGCAGGTTCAGCGTGGTCAGAGTCAGCAGTAGACGTTATTTTGTGTGCATCCAATACATCTCGTCAACCCCCCCCCCCCCCCATACCTACCTTCACGTAGGGACCCTCTTTAAAAGGGTTATGACACGCCAAAAATAAAATATTACATAACTATACTGCTAGGACCCATTGTATGTTCCTATAATCCTGCTAAATTTGTTTTGAAAAAGGCGCGATAGTTTCGTGGATAAATCGATTTATATGCGGGCCCCTCGGAGGGGCAGATCCGGCCGGACCTGGAGGGTGATGACGTAGCCAGCCTCCAGCGTGGTGTCTAATTGCACGCACTCACAGACTTCGCTCTCTTGGCGTATCGAGCCTCAGCTTCCTCGTTTACCTTCCACGTTTCCAGCATCCGGTCTGTGACGATTACGTCTACGGCATCGATCGCCTTGTCGAAGTGTTCGACATTGATCGCAGCAGCGATGAGAGTGATTGTAATCAAGAGATGTTGGAAGCTGTTCATTTTGACTGCAACCCGCTGGCGACGAGTTCCAGCGACGACGAGTTCGCCGTGGTCACCGTCGTCCGGGAATGTCTCGCAGGCGCATGCAGGCTGGAAGGTCAACCGGCCGGGGGGCGAGAGCGAGAATAGGGAATTGTAGTAGACCGTTTTTTCCTCCGCTACGGTATCCCCGAAGAAAACGCCGCAGCTGCGCATGCGCGCCGCCAGCCTTGTCTGCATAGTTCTAGGTCTTGTGGCGGATTACGGAGCGCTATCCGGGTGCTTAGCGGGCTGCGGGAACGGTCTACTACAATGGACTTCTTCCAAAACCGACGCGCCCCATCGCGGCGAAATAGAACGCAGTGCACTCTGGGAACTAGTTGGCCACTCGGTTTCGGTTTCGACTGAGCAGCTTCATCTCATGCTATCACGCCGCGACCAAACGCGCTGCTTGCGTTTTCGCTTATCTGACTTTTCACGAACGTGCAATAGACTCATTCTCGAGCGATACAAAACGAAGACCGGGGCACTTTCCTTGGTTCCCGAAACACCGGATAGTGTGCGTGCGTATGCGAACGTAGTAAGTCGTGGCTTGGTCACCTCACCCCACGAGTGCATCTTTGAGCTCAATGTCAGTAATCCCGTTTAGTACCAGTGACCTACAACTGAAATTTGTTCGTCTGGAGCCTTACACGCATTTTGTTTGCCAAACGTCCGCTTCTCGTTACTTCATTGGGCGAAAAGCAAGCCGCATCCTCACAGGGTATCAAAGTTGAGGCCAGCGTTTGCGCATGAACTTTTAAGGAAACGCAATAAATTCGACCTCACTACTGCACAAAAGTTACTATGATGTCTTCCTCGTGTCATCATATATCTCCCACTAGAATTTTATGCTGATAGAAGATTAACTTTTCGCAAACGCTGCGTTCGGCTAGCTACGACGGAGGCCCTAACAAGTGTCCCCTACACCTCGCTAAGCCTTTTTGGACGAGCTTTTACTGACGCCCGAGATCTGTGCCGGGAACGGTGTGTCTGAAATTATCTCGGCATACTCAGGCAGGAAGAAAGCAATCACATAACAAATATTATGGCCATTAGCAGCCGTCAAATGCGCTTTGAATTCGTTCGAGCACTTGTCTGGAGAATGTCGTACCGTGCGCCGGACGGGCATGCATGAACCCCAATGCGGTGCGCATAGGGGTTCATGCCCGTCTGACGCACTGCCGGCGAACGGTGCGACATTCTTCACACAAGTGCTCGACTTTTGCATTCTTAAAACGGCCTGTATGCGCGAATTCGACTATGATTGCAGGATAACTTTATGCGCATACGCGATGTTGAATATTAGTGGAATGCAAGCGGGTGGGGACTTCACTTCGTGCAGTGCTGCGGGTCAGTACAGATCAGAGATAAGTGTGTTAAAATTGAGCTTTTCAATGGCACCTCCGAGTTTTACCTCGCATACTCAGGCACATTAAGAAAAACAGTAATTGCAAAAAGTAATATTTCGTTTATGGACGCACCAAGCAAACTTCCTGATCAAAAACACTAATGTAAAGGCGCGAGCTCGATGTAGGCATACTTATTGGTTGACAGCTTGTTGATTCGTACACAAGCAAGATTCCCGAGCACCCGAGCTTCGCAGCGTCGAGAATCCCAGCACTGGCTCGTCCACATACCTCGACTGGAACGCTAACAGGAAGGCTCAATTACAAAAATACAACAAACATGTGTTAAGACAAGCTATACGTCTCGGGATTGTGCTAAAGCTTCGAGGTATGACCATTTAGGTTAGTTTAGAGACCACAAATGACGCTCTCGGGACCAGAAAATAATCTCTTGTCGACGTGTCGATCGAAACCGAAACCATGCCACCCTCCTCCCTGGCCAACTAGTTCCCAGAGTGAAACGCGCGCCGTGTTGCATGCAGGGCTTTATGGAAGTAGTCTATTCCCCATTAGCTTTCAGTTTACCGAGCTGTTTGAGCGGTTTTGTTCGTACCGCGACGAGAAGAGCTTGGGCGATCATGGGGGCGCCTAGAATGAGAGAGTGTTCATGGTCACGTGGTTTATGTACACCATGGTGTGACTAACTTGAGCAGTGTTGCCTGATCGCCAGATGAAAATTATAAAAATTCGTAAATTGAATATTGCAATCATCAGAGCTCTAAAAATTTCGTAACTTGGTGTATATACTAAGTAGCCTATGAGCATTCCATTTCAAGAATAATCTATCCGTTTAATTTTCATGGCATAACCCCTTTAAGGGCAACCCCGCTTCATTTTTGGTTTTGAAAAAATAATGCAGTTTTCTTCAGTATCGCCTACGAAGACCACACGTCAAATATTACGACGCAGTTCTGTCTAAATGTTTCTTAAGCGGTCCGGCAAACTTCGCAACTCACCAAGTTGTCGAAATCGGCTGTCTCGAGCGGGCGAATTCAGGCGCAACCAACAGCGCAGTCAAGGCTACGGCATGGGCGCAGCCAACATTGAGCTAAACGTCATCATCATGGCCCCTTTTTCTTTGTTTTTACTTCTCCGATCGAGCGTAGCGCATGACGTCAGCAACGTTGCCTCTCGGCGCTCAGCGGTGTCCACGTGATTGGCGTACGCGCCTGCGCAGCGCGCTTCTTGGGAGCAGACCAACCTCCCGCCGTGGTCCCACCGTTACCGCCGTCTTCCGCGTCACAACCACCGTCGTCGTCTCACCGTTTGTGATTATTGCCTCTCAGGAGTTTCGTCCACACTATGGACACCACGTGCGCAGAGTCGCAGACTTATGCCGCAGTTGTGCAGACGTCGTCGAATGCCGTAGACACCAAAACGTGGCGAAGAGTGCGGTGCAGACGACACTACCGCCTGCCGCACGCCCGCCCCCATCATACCCGTCGTTGTGCCGAGGATCACGTGACATCTCGTACCACGTGATGGTCACGTACTTGGCGGCCCGAGGCCAATGTTGCCGGACGGAGCCGAAGTTTCGGTTTCTATTTTCGCTCGTGTTTAAAATTAGATTTAAAAATATATATCCCATTTTTCGCGAAGCAAACGACGTAGTGTCTTTTACTAGGGCTTTTTAATTCGAAATCACTCATTATCCCGAAATCTTCGGAATTGAGCGGAGTTGCCCTTTAACTTCTGGGAGCCTTTAAGCACTGCCCACTTGAGAACGTTTTTTGGGGCTATAGGAGGCGAGCAAGCCGGCCGTGTCGCGGCGGTCGCCTATTGTTCGCCGCGACCTGGCTGTAGCCACCGCAGGAGCATCGGGCAGCAATGGCGACGAACAGCACGGCGTACAGTGTCCCCGTCGTGATTACGACGGAATTTAAGGCAGTTACGTGTTCGGAAAGTTCCTTCGGAAGCCGGTGCCGCCGGCTCAGAATCATCGCGAGGTAATAGCAACGAACAGCACAGAGGATAGTGGGCGACTAAGAATCCGGAAAGCTCCTTCGGTAGCCGGTGCAGAATCATCGGGGGAAGCAGTGGCGACTAGCAGCACAGCGGACAGTGTTCCCGGGGTGATTACGACGGGGTTTAAGGCGGTTACGAATTCAGAAAGCTTCTTCCGTGGTGCCACTATGACGAAGAGAAAACTGTTTCATGAATCTGGCCGCGTGTGCGACGTGAAGGAGGTCCGTTTCGACGGACAAGTGGATGTCACGGAGCGCCGTACTCTGCAAACAAAATTAAGCGCGCCCGCCAAAAAATTTTGTTGGCGTTGAGTGGACAGCGGTAATTATGTACGTTTGTTTCTGAATCAGCTTGACAATAACTGGGCGATTTTTTTTCGCGCCGTTCCGCGATTCTCTTTACTATCTTCCTGTAGGCTGATGGAAACATCCAACGGTAGGCTTAGGAGGGCGACCGCATTCCGCTTCTCGATTCCGGTGAAGTATTTGCTGCATACTTTAGAGTTTGCCGTCGGTGTCGATGCTGTTCCATCGTCGCTAGAAGAAAAAAAAAAGTTAATTGTATTATTCGTCAGCAGCTTAAACAAAGCGCGAACTGGAAGGTAAGAAACACCACTAACCTGTATGGACGCACAAGTCGTGCCCAGGTCGCGCAGTACTCCGCCTCGTACGGCTTCGAAGGGACGATGTAGCACTTCGTGCCGTGCGCGATCTTGCCGACCACGCAGCAATTGTTGCGGCTTTCTTGGTGCGGAATAGCTATCTCAGAAATTACAGCGCTAACCCACTACAACGCACAACCAACGCAGCGACTGGCAGAAGATGCCCGATGCAACGGACCCGTTTGCCGCTAGGGGCGCCCTGGTCGGGGCTTGAATTAGATCCGCACGGTTCCTATATGACAAATGCAGGGCTGCAATACAAACCCAAAGGTGTATCAGTTCACCTCAGGACTGAAACAGATAGGGATAAAGGAATTGTTCAAACTGTCGAACAATGGAAACGTAGAGGATGACAAGGCTGGACCTCTTGAAGGAGTTGCCAATATGTTTGCATCATGAAAGTTCAATTGCAGACAATGTGAAATACCTTCCAATTGATAACTCCCCGCCAGTCGAGGATATTTCTGAGCTGACATCAGACATCAGGTTTAACGTACTTATTTGATGACTCGTCCACTTGTTACGTTGGGGGCTATTTTATCAAGCATTTCCTTGAACTGACAACCCACAGCTGTGGCTGTTCTCAGCCGCTGAGGGAAGAGTCTGACAGCTTGGCCAGGCCTCACCAGCACTTACTTGTGCTTAAAGCATATCACGTGCCTGGAAAGCTCTTCGGGAATCTAATATATCATCCCAGGCTGCCTTTAATTTCATTCAGCAACTAGAAAATCGCTTTCTTGCCGTAATAGAGTACGTGGCGCATGTTTGAGGAGTGTGTGCTGTCTTGTATCATACAATTTCAGGTCTGGGTAGTTTTGGCATTGCTCAGAGTGCCACAAATGGTTTTTAAAAATGTTTTGCAGAGTACGCTTGTGTTGGCATGTTCGATTTCTTAACCGAAACCTGGACAAAGTTTGGTTACACTCTTCAGTTGCAGTAAAGCAACTAGACAAGTTTAACTGTTAATAGTGTATTAACAAAGGTGGTTGACAAATCAGAAACAGAAGGGCGTATTAATTGAGCGGTGCAGCTTTCACTTGAAAAATTTGTTTCCCTTATTCCCAGCAAACGTGTATCACGGCCCTTTTGCAAAAGTATTTATCCACTTTCTACAGAATTTCTATGGAAAATAGTGTATAGATGCTATAGATATTAGAAAGAAAATGTATCCACTTTTGTGTCCACTGTCTTAGTTTTTTAGCCGCTTTTCTTTTAGCTATACTTTCTTTCTGATCAAATGCATTTCGAGGAATGTTTAGGAACGTTGAATATTGTCAGATTCCGAATAGAGCTCCCAGTGTTTGGTATTGGCTTGCCCGCAGTGTGTTTCAGGCTATGCCAATTCGTATGTTTTATAATAGCCTGAAATTGGGAATTCGTACCCTTCGCTGTGTGCTTTGCACTCTTATTATATTCTTATGACTGGTAATGATAGCGATGTCTTAATTATTTCTGGACTTCTCGAGCCCGAGTCAGCGTGAAAGCGAATGGGCCATTCAGCGTGCTCCCTGTGGAAACTTTTCGTCAACTTGATTCCGCTAAACCTCTATTACGAAGTGTACGATATGCCGAACTCCTTCATATTGATTTATTTTTGTGAGTATTAATATTTGTTTCTTATAAAACATACAGAGCGTCTGAAGTAAATCATATATATACGAGTGTTCCAATAAAATATTTTCGAACCACTTACTGTTGTTAACCCCAAAGTGTTTCACCAGAGTCAATGTGGATGTTGTGTAACTTCTATGTTTTGCAGTAGAAAAAACAAACAAAGATGATATACGCATCTGTTTTGTGAAGTGGAAATCTTGTTTTACACATTTTGCATGGATTATATCATAAAAATCAAAAATAAAAGTGCGTCAACATTAAAAAAAAAAAAAGAAGGAAAGAAACAGTGGCTGAAGAGCTCCCGAGAGCGTTGCGAGGAGCGACGTAACAAGGAAAGATGGGGAGAAAAAGAAGGAGAAGGGTATCCGGAGAAACCAGAGCAGAAACGCCGAAACCCAAACCGAAAGTAACTTGACCCGAATTGGAACTAGATTGTGTTTAAAGGGATACTTCAACGAAATTTGAAATATTCCCGTCGTGTTCAAGAATAGGTTGAATATGATCCACAATATCCGTAAATGACAATCCCACGTTTGTATTTTGATCCTGGTGGCTGTATTTTTCGTTATAAACGGCCCACTCTGGCAAGCGCTCGGAGAAGGCCCAGCTTAGAGCACGTGACATCCAACGCAATCGTGACGTAGGTCGTCTTAAGACGAGCAAAGCTACGGCGAGGCTGACGTCGAGAGGATGGCCTAGTCATTCCAGCCACCGAAGCGGCTGCTTTTGTACGAATTTTGAGTGACGGGTTAATCTTCTATAATCTTCTAGGGGGACAATGGCGACTTCTGCGACACACAAAAGGGATTCTCGGGAAGAGGGGAGTTCCTCCTTCCTCCCTTCTCTCGTCGTGGCCGAAGACGAGACAACCTCCGTCACTAGCTGTCAAGGTTCCTAGACGAGCATTACAAACGAGGCGTTAGCGACATCCACCAGGGGCTCTTTGCTAATCGTTTAATTCGTTTTAAAATTCCTTTTCGAGACTTTTTTTAACAAGATAATGGTATGTTCCATGTGATACTGCTCTTTTGGACACATATAGACCAAAAAATGAGCGCCGAAATTTCGTTGTAGTATCCCTTTAATGCCGCCCGCTAGGAGCGCTAGCTGTCACCCGGCTATCTGGGCCGCTGGAGCCTATGACAATGTCCGCTCTTTATCTTGTGTATGCCTATCATGCCTATCAACCTCGTTGATGCCTATGCTCCGAACAGAAAAGCGCTAGTTTCGGGTTGAGGTCAGTACCTTTTCTACAACATAGATGGCGGCAGCATCAGTCTTCTATGTTGAATTAGCCTGAGACTGGGTTTGAGAAGAAACATAAAAAACGTAGAAGGGACAAAAAATAGACAGGACGACGTCTCACATGGTGCGTCGAGTTCGTTTGAGTCGCGGCGCACGGACCAGTTTTTGTCGGCTGCGTTTACCACTAGTTTGTGCTGTATAATATACACAGCCTAATATTCTCCTTAAACTATATCTACAGGGTGAAACAAGGAGACGCCAGGCTCTTTAAATCGACCGGAAATAGCAGTTTCTTAAAGGGATACTACAACGAAATTTCGGTGCTCATTTTTTTGGTCTATATGTGTTCAAAAGAGCAGTATCACATGGAACATACCAATATCTTGTTAAAAAAAGTCTCGAAAAGGAATTTTAAAACGAATTAAACGATTAGCAAAGAGCACCTGGTGGATGTCGCTAACGCCTCGTTTGTAATGCTCGTCTAGGAACCTTGACAGCTAGTGACGGAGGTCGTCTCGTCTTCGGCCACGACGAGAGAAGGGGGGAAGGAGGAACTTCCCTCTTCCCGAGAATCTCTTTTGTGTGTCGCAGAAGTCGCTATTGTCCCCCTAGAAGATTATAGAAGATTAACCCGTCACTCAAAATTCGTACAAAAGCAGCCGCTTCGGTGGCTGGAACGACTAGGCCATCCTCTCTACGTCAGCCTCGCCGTAGCTTTGCTCGTCTTGAGACGACCTACGTCACGATTGCGTTGGATGTCGCGTGCTCTAAGCTGGGCCTTCTCCGAGCGCTTGCCAGAGTGGGCCGTATATAACGAAATATACAGCCACCAGGATCAAAATACAAACGTGCGATTGTCATTTACGGATATTGTGGATCATATTCAACCTATTTTTGAACACGACGGGAATATTTCAAATTTCGTTGAAGTATCCTTTTAAGGGGGCCCTGCAAGCACTTTTTTACTGTTTTTTAATTTGCACCAAACCTCAGCGCACTGACCGTAGTAACGTAATGTAACTTCTTTTTCTCTCGAATTTCGCTTTATTTTAAAAGTTATAGGGAAATTAAAATTACAAAAACAAGCGAAAAATAACCTCCCTCATGACGTTCTTTGTTGCTTGAGTGGCCGTGAACTAGAGGAGGGATAGTCAGCTCAGCGAGCGCTCACGACTGCCGCACTGCGTGTCGACGGCGCGAGAGGGCGCCACTAAAGCGTGTTCTGGATATTAAAACTTGGGTTTGGGCTAGTTGGTCCATTACTGAATAAAAGGTTAAAAAGCGCGAATAAACGAGGACAATAAAGAAACACGGACGACAGGAGAAGCGCCTGTCCTGTCGTCCGTGTTTCTTTATTGTCCTCGTTTGTTCGCGCTTTTTAACCTTTTATTCTGTTCTGGATAGACTGTATACAGCGGGCAGCCAGAGCGACTCTCATTGCATTTGCTACGCGATTAAACACTAATTCGGCATGACACTTCATTGGCCACAAGCGACAGCAAACACGGGGTAAAGACCAGTTCAGAATGGGAGCCACTTCACGCTGCCGTACCGCGAAATGGCCAAAACGCAAGACAAAGCTACTCGCTAAAGGCCTTCGGAACGCTCGGAGCCGGTCGGATCCTCCAGTCCGTAAACGACCGCAGCGCCGCCGCGTACATCCGGGACCTTTCCGTGTCGGCGCCTGATCCCACTACTCTTTTCTAGTATGCGCCGCCTTTTCCATCGCTTGGTGGCGGGTATGTCGACGGGTCATTTCTTGTTTCCGTACTTTATAAACTGCATTTGTTTCTTTTCTGATCTAAAATACTGAACAAAAACTACTTTTATACATAATTGAAACGGTTCGCGCCACTTATGTTTTGTATTTCGACTAAAAAGAAGCTTCTAGCGGCTCTGACCAGTAGTAAGCTCAGGACCAAAGACGTCACATTTCGCGCGCTTTCGGTACCGCGGGTGGCCCCCGTCGGTAAAGCAGGTTTCCGCGTCGCCCGGTGAAAATATGATGCACTGATATTTAGTTACTCTCTCCCTGCCCGCTGGCTTGCCCGAATCCCAAGAGACGTGGTAACCGCAAAAAAGGTAGACGCTTAAATACGATTGCAGGGCCCCTTTAAAGGACACATGCAAAGGAAAAAAACTTTTTTTTAGACAGCTTAGATGGAAAAAGGATGTCATAAAACGATTTTACAACGAAGAAACAGAATTTTTAGAGCTATATTTACGGCGCTATACGAATTTGTAGTTGGCGCTCGCGGGAGCCGCCGCTGGTCACGTGGTAGGACCGCGCCCCCGCGCTGCGTCGCCGCCGCACGCTGAGCGTTGTGCGAACGCCGCTTCAACGCGTTTCTCCACGCCGCCGTCGCCGCCGCCGCACAGGTTCGTCTGCTTCGGGGCGCCGCCGCCGTCGTCTGACCGGCGCAGCACAGGTCTATCACGTCTAGGGGTGTCGCGAACTTTTGTCGAACCAGATGTTTTGGTCGAACTTTCGAGGTTCGACCGGGTCGAACCGGTTCGACGAACCTTCGACCTTTTCACCGGATTCGACCGGTTCGACCACTGATCTCTATGGATCGCGCTTCCCCGCTTGTTCGCTGCAGCGCAAGTGAAGCCACCGGGCTTCACTCGCTTGGGATACGATTTGCCGTTTTTGCTAGCTTTTGCTGCGGTTTTCCAGCGTGCTGACGACATGTTTTCTACTCGTTCGTCGTCATTCGCCGAAGAAGTTTTTTGAACACTTTGTGTATTGTTGAGACTTGCCGTTGTGAACACGTGGAAAATTTTACGAAAGTGCAGTGTCGCAGGAAAAAGGCACAACGCGTCGAAAGGAAGGGCTGGCGGCGTGTTCAAAGATTCCTTGGCACGCCGAAGTGCCGTGTCTCTGTGCCTTCGCACGCTTGGATACCGACCAAGAACCGACGCCGTGTGTATGTGTTCAGCGAGTGCAATGTGCGTGAAGCTATTCGTGCCTCTGGATCAGCGTCTTTTCCCCTCGCGGTTTAGGAACGAGCTTAATCCAGCGTCCACTAGCGACGGAAGATGGGGAGAAGGTGCGTCTTTTTTTCGTCCTTAGACGATTTACACAATACCGTGCACAACAGCTCCTCATCACTGATCAGTGCTGGCTGATTATCAACCTACTTAATTGCACTTGACGTTTGAGCGCGGCTCGCCTAATTGTAATTGGTCACCAGATTGCACACGACCATATCGGCCGCGCTTCAAAGATTTTCATTCTCGCCGTCTTGTACTTTTGCTTTCGAAAACCCCCCTGGCTCCACAACGTTGCCCTATTCGTGCTCCCACGGAATCTATTAGAGTAGATTTGGGACATAGCCATGGTTAATATAGTACATAAGAACACGTACAGATCTCCCCCTTTTATTGATAGCAACTCACCGGAACGGCTGGACGATCCAGAACTCCGTGGCCGATATATATAAATGATCTAAAGGCATCTACGCGCGACACACGTTCAAAACTTTGGCGCGGCGTCAATTCTTGACCGGTATCCAAGCGTGCGAAGGCACAAAGATGCATCACTCGGCGTGCCAAGGAAGCTTTGATCACGCCGCGACACCGGCGACACGTTTTCGACGAGTTGTACCTTTTGATACGGCTTCACGCACATTGCACTCGCTAAACACATTCACACGGCGTCGGTTCTTGGTCGGTATCCAAGCGTGCGAAGGCACAGAGACACGGCACTTCGGCGTGCCAAGGAAGCTTTGAACACGCCGCCAGCCCTTCCTTTCGACGCGTTGTGCCTTTTTCCTGCGACACTGCACTTTCGTAGAATTTTCCACGTGTTCACAACGGCAAGTCTCAACAATACACAGAGTCTTCAAAAAACTTCTTCGGCAAATGACGACGAACGAGTAGAAAACGTGTCGTCAGCACGCTGGAAAACCGCAGCAAAGGCTAGCAAAAACGGCAAATCGTATCCCAAGCGAGTGAAGCCCGGTGGCTTCACTTGCGGGAGCGGCAAGCGCGATCCAGCAATTGTCATTGAGATCAGTGGGTTCGACTTTGTGGACAGTGTGGCCAGACCTTGATACAAGCATGTCTAGGTTTGGAGAATTGTTTTTTTATGCAAAGGTTTACTTTATTTTGTGAACAGTTGCAATTAAAAGAAACTAATTCTAATCACTGAAGAAGTTAATAACTTAATTTTTAGTACTGTATTGACTGAAATAGCCAATCAGCGCTGCACTTAATGGACTACTTCCATAAAGCCCTGCATGCAACGCGGCGCGCGTTGCACTCTGGGAACTAGTTGGCCAGGGAGGAGAGTGGCATGGTTTCGGTTTCGATCGACACGTCGACAAGAGGTGACACACAGAACGTGGACAATTAACGGCCGTTATCTCATGCTTCCTGGTGCCGAGAGCGTCATTTGTGGTCTCCAAACTAACCTAAATGGCCAGACCTCGAAGCTTTAGCACAACCAAAAGTATGCATACATCGAGCTCGAGCCTTTACATTATCGATCAGTTTGTTTCGTGCGTCCATAGAAGAAATATAACTTTTTGCGATCACTGTTTTTTTTAATACGCCTGAGCAAGCGAGATAAAACTCGGAGGCACCATTGAAAGTCTCCATTTGAACACACTTCTCATCTCTTACCTGTACTGCCCCACAGCACTGCACGAGGTGAAGCTTCCACCCGCTTGCATTCCACTAATATTCAACATCGCGTATGCGCATAAAGTTATCCTGCAACCATATAGGCACATTTGCTCGTACAAACCGTTTTAAGAAAGCAAAAGTCGAGCAATTGTGTGAAGAATGTCGCACCGTTCGCCGGAAGGGCTCCGGACGGCCATGAACCCCTGTGCGGTGCGCCAAGCGAACGAAATCATTCAAAGCGCGTTTGTCAATTGCTAATGGCTATAATATTTGTTATGTGTTTGCTTTCTTCCTGACTGAGTATGCCGAGATAATTTCAGACACACCGTTCAGGCACAAATCTTGGGCGTCAGGAAAAGCTTTAAAAAGGCTTACCGAGGAGTAGGGGACGCTTGTTAGGGCCTCCGTCGTAGCTAGCCGATCTCAGCGTTTGCGAAAACTTAATCTTTTATCGGCATAAAATTTGAGTGTGAGATATGTGATGACACGAGGAAGACATCATAGTAACTTTTGTGCAGTAGTGAGGTCGATTTTATTGCGTTTCCTTAAAAGTTCATGCACCAACGCTGCGCTCAACCTTGATAATCTTATGAAGATGCGGCTTGCTTTTCACCCAATGAAGTAACAAGAAGCGGACGTTTAGCAAAAAAAAAAATACGTGTAGGGCTCAGGGTGACCAAATTTCAGTTATAGTTCACTAATACTAGACGAGATTTGAGCTGAAATATGCACTCGTGGGGTGCGGTGACTAAGCCACGTCTTATTACGTTTGCATACGCACACACAATATCTGGTGTTTTGGGAACCAAGGAAAGTGCCCCGGTCTTCGTTTTGTATCGCTCGAGAATGAGTGTATTGTACATTCGTAAAAAGTCAGATAATCGAAAACGCAATGGGCGCGTTCGGTCGCGGCGTGATAGCATCAGATGAACCTGCTCACTCGAAACCGAAACTGAGTGGCCAACTAGTTCCCAGGGTGCACTGCGTGGTATTTACCGCGATGGGGCGCGTCGGTTTTGGAAGAAGTCTATTCATCTCTTGGCCACTACCATCCAATCCGACGCCAACTGGCCAGCCTGTCGCGCATGCGCACACGAGTCGAACCTCAATACAAGGTTCGTCGAGCTTTCCACTAAAAGTTGGAAAAAGTCGAACCTGGTCGAACTCGAACCGCGGCCGGTTCGCGACACCCCTAATCACGTCTGCTTGCGCTTTTTCAGGAGTTTCCTTTGGGCTCTAAAAGTTACATATTCGTCTTGGTTTTTTGTTATACTTCAAACAAAGATGACTATAAGTTATTTTTAGAGGCCATAGGAAGCTTCCGAAAGAGCGCAAGCACCACGTAACAAATATCGGCCCGTCAAGGGCCACTTTTCCGCGGCGCCCGCCGGCGCCAACTACAAATTCGAATAGCGCCGTAAATATAGCTCTACATTTTTTTTTTCTTGGTTGTAAAATTGTTTTATGATATCCTTTTTCTTATAAGCTGTTTAAAAAAATGTTTTTTTCCTTTGCATGTGTCAACGTTGCCCACAGATGGTGCTTTTTTTTTTTTTTTAAAGATTTGAGAAGAGCGAGCTTACCTGAGGAAAAAGTAAAGAAAGAAAAAGGCTTAGCTCCTATGGAAACGCAGCGACGCCACCGGTCTGCAAACAACACGGCGCCGTTTCGCGCGGGAGACAAGAGATGGCGCAACAAACGCCGCCAACGAACGAGCAGACGGCGCCGAGAGCAGGCCTTTTTAGCAGACGATCTTTTCGACCCTAAAGCGGCGCGCGTTCCGCAGGCGGCGACAGTCGCAGAAACAAAAAAGACAGGCGAGGTAACAGCAAGGAACTGCAGTTCCTTGTCTGCAAAAGGGCCGGCTCTCGGCGTCGTCTGCTCGTTCGTTGGCGGCAGTTGGCGTCGTAAGGTCCCAGTATAGAGGGACTTTAGGCGTCGTGACCGCTTGCGCCATCTCTTGTCTCCCGTGCGAAACGGCGCCGTGTTGTTTGCAGACCGGTGGCGTCGCTGCGTTTCCATACAAGCCAGAGCCGTATTGGACGGCTCTGATACGAGCTAGGGAGCCTACATACTCGCCGACTGTATGTAGCACTGATCTCAATGACAATTGCTGGATCGCGCTTGCCGCTCCCGCAAGTGAAGCCACCGGGCCTCACTCGCTTGGGATACGATTTGCCGTTTTTGCTAGCCTTTGCTGCGGTTTTCCAGCGTGCTGACGACACGTTTTCTACTCGTTCGTCGTCATTCGCCGAAGAAGTTTTTTGAAGACTCTGTGTATTGTTGAGACTCGCCGTTGTGAACACGTGGAAAAGTTTACGAAAGTGCAGTGTCGCAGGAAAAAGGCACAACGCGTCGAAAGGAAGGGCTGGCGGCGTGTTCAAAGCATCCTTGGCACGCCGAAGTGCCGTGTCTCTGTGCCTTCGCGCGCTTGGATACCGACCAAGAACCGACGCCGTGTGAATGTGTTTAGCGAGTGCAATGTGCGTGAAGCCGTATCAAAAGGTACAACTCGTCGAAAACGTGTCGCCGGTGTCGCGGCGTGATCAAAGCTTCCTTGGCACGCCGAGTGATGCATCTTTGTGCCTTCGCACGCTTGGATACCGGTCAAGAATTGACGCCGCGCCAAAGTTCTGAACGTGTGTCGCGCGTAGATGCCTTTAGATCATTTATATATATCGGCCACGGAGTTCTGGATCGTCCAGCTGTTCCGGTGAGTTGCTATCAATAAAAGGGGGAGATCTGTACCTGTTCTTATGTACTATATTAACCATGGCTATGTCCCAAATCTACTCTAATAGATTCCGTGGGAGCACGAATAGGGCAACGTTGTGGAGCCAGGGGGGTTTTCGAAAGCAAAAGTACAAGACGGCGAGAATGAAAATCTTTGAAGCGCGGCCGATATGGTCGTGTGCAATCTGTTGACCAATTACAATTAGGCGAGCCGCGCTCAAACGTCAAGTGCAATAATAAGCCAGCACTGATCAGTGATGAGGAGCTGTTGTGCACGGTATTGTGTAAATCGTCTAAGGACGAAAAAAAGACGTACCTTCCCCCCCATCTTCCGTCGCTAGTGGACGCTGGATTAAGCTCGTTCCTAAACCGCGAGAGGAAAAGACGCTGATCCAGAGGCACGAACAGCTTCACGCACATTGCACTCGCTAAACACATTCACACGGCGTCGGTTCTTGGCCGGTATCCAAGCGCGCGAAGGCACAGAGACACGGCACTTCGGCGTGCCAAGGATGCTTTGAACACGCCGCCAGCCCTTCCTTTCGACGCGTTGTGCCTTTTTCCGGCGACACTGCACTTTCGTAAACTTTTCCACGTGTTCACAACGGCGAGTCTCAACAATACACAGAGTCTTCAAAAAACTTCTTCGGCCAATGACGACGAACGAGTAGAAAACGTGTCGTCAGCACGCTGGAAAACCGCAGCAAAGGCTAGCAAAAACGGCAAATCGTATCCCAAGCGAGTGCAGCCCGGTGGCTTCACTTGCGCTGCAGCGAACAAGCGGGGAAGCGCGATCCAGCAATTGTCATAGAGATCAGTGGTATGTAGGCTCCCCTAGAGCCACTAAATAAGCCGCGTAGCTTATTTAGTGGCACTAGGCTCCCCAATACGAGCTAAGCCTTTTTCTTTCTTTACTTTTTCCTCAGGTAAGTTCGCTCTTCGCAAATTTAAAAAAAAAAAAAAAAAGAAAAGCACCATCTGTGGGCAACGTTGCACAAAGTCGTAACGTGAAAGGAAATTTTCCGGTCGATTTAAAGAGCCTGGCGTCTCCTTGTTTCGCCCTGCAGTTTGTTTGGTTTTAAAGACAGAGTATTATAACAAGACATTATTTTATTTACGTTGTTCACTTTTATGCCGCTAGGGTCCACAAAGGTTGTTTCAAAAGAAAATACAACATGGCGGCCTTCTGAAGCGCAGCCAGCGTGTGGAGTACGGCGAAGAAGCACGCGCTTGTCAGGGATTTCTTCTCGAAGTTTTGCGAGTTTAGTGGGTCTAACTTGACGAAGTGTACTTATCGTGCCACTCTTGTGCGTAAATATAGGACCTGTCCAAATAGAAGAATGTCGGACGACATCGAGGACGCCGCGGGAGACGAAGAGCAGAAGCCGCTGAAAAAGGTCGCCAAGCATGATAGCGGCGCCGCTGACCTGGAGAAAGTCACGGATTATGCCGAGGACAAAGAAATTCGCTCCCAAGACATCATGTGTGTACGTAGAAACTTGCTTTCTAATTGCTTGAATCGTCCTTCGTAGTCTAGTGACTGTGAGCGTGCCGCTGTGTAGACGTTTGCGTCTACACAGCATCGGCGTTTGCCGACGCTGTATGCAGATCTGGCGGGTGGGCTGCTGAAAACCGTAATCTGTGTAACCCGAAATTGATGGATCCTGTTGCAGAAAAATGAGACAATAGCGTATCCGAGAAAAGGGGCTGAATGGGACTTACAGTGATTACGGGTGGAAACCCGCACAATACTTGAAATTGGGAGAAAAGACGACATCATACTAGAATACTGAGGTGGGCTAGTTGGATATACATGATATAAAAATTAAATAGCGCAAACGTTAGACAAAGGACAGAACATGTAGGTAGACAGTTGTGAGTTAGCGCTTGTCCTGTCTACATGTTCTGTCCTTTGTCTAACCTTCGCACTATTTAATTTCTAGCGACATCATACGGTGTGCGTCGTCTTCTTTTTTTTCTCTATTGTGTCTTGTGCACTTCTAATAACTTCTAAAAAGCACACATCCCGTTCGAAAGTGCAATGAATAATCTAACCACTATTTAACCTTTGTCTAGAGAGTTTGTGTTAAGAATGTTTATGCAGGTTACTGAGAAAGTGACAAGAAGGAATGTAGTCATTTTCCTTCCTGTGTGAGCTGTGGCGTCCACTTAGCGGGCCGGAAAAACACAAGAACATTGAACTACTGCTAATGTGGAGGTGTTTTAGGTTTACACTTTTTCTCCCTCCTTTGTCACACCCACTCCGACACTCCCAAGACATAGGAAGATGAATATGCCTTTCCTTTGATAACAACCTTTTCCTCTACACCAGGGGTTGGCAGCTCTAGGCTCGGGGGCCGCTTGTGGCCCGCGAGGCTATTTTATGTGGCCCCTGGCACAAGTCCGTTTTGATGTCAAATAGGGTTAGACGGGAATAAGGAGCACTTCCAATTGGCAATGTCGAGCATCCCCATACTTATTGTAAAGTTCCAAAAGAATGCCAACCCATAATGAAGAGATAAATGGTCAAAATTATGGGGTGGGCTATCTTTGGGGATGCCACTGCAAAACTTTATAAAAACTTAGGGATAAACAGCCTGACACCGGCTACAAACCAGTGATGCAGGAACTGATACCGCAGTTCACGGTGCGATAAACACGCAGGAATTCACTACAAACTCCCGTGTCTAGGTAAAGGATACCGCAAGTTGCGGACGCTGCAGATTCAAGTTTTATGGTGCAATAAACATGCGGGAATTTGCTACAAACTTGCCTGTCACGGGTACCGATATTGCATGCACAGTTTGCAGGCGAAAACGCGGGAATCTGCTACAAACTCGTATGTTACGGGAACAAATACCGCAGATTGCGAATGCAGCAGAATCATATTTTACGGCACAATATATACTCAGGACCAACTCGCACGTTACGGGAATCAATATCACGCGCACAGGTCGTGGACAAAAACGCGGAACCCCGCTGAAACTCTCATGTCACGGGAACGGATATCGCGGACACAGGAGATTCACATTTCATGATGCAATATACACACGGGAACAGCTCGTGTGTTACGGGAGCCAATATCGTGCATGCAGATAGCGGACAAAAACGTGGGAACCCGCTATGAACTGGCTTACCAGACATACCGGTACAGCAGGTCGCGCAGCAAATGCGATTCCCGTCGTACATCGCTTGACGTCCGAGAATTGGGGGGTGGGCAATGTTTCAGAATTTTTATGTTAGAAATGTTTAGCCAGAAAAACAGGATGGGTGATGTCTCGGGGGCGGGCATTCTCTCAGAACTTTACGGCAGGCAGAGAATGTCTTCACTTCCTTTTTGCTTTTCCTCCCCCCCTCTCCCCCCCTCTTCGCAACTTTCGATATGGCCCTTTCATGCCAGCTTCATGACGACTCCTCTTGCCGATGCCAAGCTGTACAAATAACTTCTGCACAGACCTTGCTTAATGAAACGTTGGCTGCTGCTCTAATGATTTTAAGTTCCAACAATGCAAAACTTGTTAACACAGCTTCAGTGAGAGTTTTAGCCCAGAGACAGATGCTCTTTGTTCAATTTGGTCGCTTCGTGGAAACGTCATACGAACATAAAATGAGCGAAGAGCTGTGATTTGTTTCCGCTCCCCTAATGTCATGTTGTGGGCATCCAATAGAGGCAAACATCACAAGTCCCGAGCCCACTGGATGGCTCAGATAACCGATGAGATGACGGCCACACTGGGATGTATTTATGTACTATACTATGTTTACTCCAGAGCTGACAGGACTGTGGGAGCCACATGTTTGCCGGACCTGTCACCTACCCTTTATCACCTAACCCCTCCTTGCCATGGATATGGGAAACGGTTACCGTTGCGGTGAACGATAGACGTGCAACTAGTCCAACCAGTACATAGCTTCTGCCACCCTGTTGTGGTAGGGGTGAATGGAGTATGGGGCTGTTCGGCTGAAGTTTTGCCACGCTTACGCAGTGCCACCCCTCCCCCTGGCAAGGCGTGCCCATACTAGTTTGGAGCAGATGATGCAAAAGTTTGACATGGCTTGTCACGTCAGCCACTGGCTTTAGAAAACGGGATGCGAAGGAAACGGGATGCCGAAGGGTGAGGGACAGGGAACCTGGTATTTCTGTGCGATTTACTGCCGAAACAGCCTCTTGGACACGAAGGAAGGTGTCTGCTATGAAGTTTTACTAATTTTTTGAGAGACGGTTTTAGATGAATAGCCAAGAAGCATGAACTGACTGCTCCAAGGGCAGGGTAAATGACCATTTTTTCGTCAATTCGTATGAATTAGTAGTGCTAATATGCTTAATTGCCACCTTAATACATCTCGAGTTTCCCCCTGGCTGTTGACGAAATAAACCAGAATATGAGGTGACCCAAATAAAACAATGAGAACCTAGCCCACCCACCAGCATTGTTTTCTGATGCTTACATTAGAAAACGTGTAAAAGTGTAAAAAGACGCCAGAGATAAAATGAGGCAGAGAATTGTAGTTGACATTGCGCACTGACTTCTATGCATTGTTTAAAAGAAATTGCCACTAGTGGCTATATGCTAGGTTTTTTTATATATTTTGCTAAAAAGATGTAAAACTTGCCATACATCAAGCATAGTTACTTTCCAAGGAGCTCTAGAAAATGACAACTATTTAGACATTAGAATGTACCTGAATCTGAAAGTTAAATAAATAAAAATTTTAAATAAAAATCACAGTTCATTACATTTCTAGCAGTGCAAGAGAAGTAACATGAAACCCTTTTCGTGTGCATGGGTTTGAAATATATCAGGTATAACTGCCTAACAAGAAAAAAGGACAGAAAAGGATTTTCACACACAAAAAGTTATTTATATTTAGCTGCAATTAGGCTCAGATTATCCTTTTTGGATCCAACACCTTACAGTGTCATAGTGTGTACTTTGTCACTTTGTCATTGACTTCGTCATTCAACCAATTCTTTTTGTTGATTTTGTCATTCAACCCATTCACTTTGTTTTTGACTTAGGTAAACTTTGTCATTCAACCCGTTCAGATTACCTATTCACCGATGTTTGTTTGCAAACAAGCTCACTACCACCCCCTATCGGCGGACCCCTGCGCGCTTCCGGTTTTCCTCTTCTTTTCCATTTGTCTCTCCTTTTGTTATTTGCACTATTTTGTACAATGCACTAATGTTCTTACAAACATACTACAGAAACTTTTCTGAAGGAAACACTTCTTACCCGACCGCTGTGCAATGCTGAAGAATAAATAAATACACTACCGGAAGTCTACTGGGGCATCAAATACTGGTGGCGCCCTCGTGGTATCAACTCCCACCGAATGTGGTGAATTAACAAGCTAGTGGTAGCCATGTTCACGTCCTACTTCCATTTTTTAACGGCTTGCCTCATTGCTGTGGTCTGGCTGTGCAGTTCTCGTTGTTGACCACACACATAATTTCAAATAGCTGCTGCATGCATACAACAGCCAGTCATTCCAACTTGGGAAGTGCACTTGCCGGAGTTCAAGAAGCGTGTGTGACTGCGCAGCTGTATACGAAACGGCAATAGATGCATCTTCATCTGTGTCCGAATCGCTCCGACTTCCTGGAGCGAACGAAACCACGCAGAAAAGCAACATTTATCTTGAGGCAGATGTCGTAGACGGCACTCTCCTAAGCCTTCTTTGCAGACCTCTCGGGAAAAGGCCTGCATCCTTGACGACCATAGTGGGTGCATCCTCGGTTGAAGCCGCAACAAATTTCTGCAGCGGAACATTAACCCTTTTCAGCATCGTCGAGGAAGAGATTTTTATGTTACCACCACAAGTATTTTCAGTTAAGGCCGACTTACAGAATTGTCTTCTGCCTGGAACAAACAGGTTCCCAGTTTCCTTCTCTCCGTTCCCTCTCGCACACTTCCCTCCCCCTCTTTTCACAGGAGTGGGTCTCTGAGCTGCTCTCTGCAGAAAGGGCAAGGGTCTGCCTCTTTCACAAATGGAAAGGAGGAATAGAAGGAGAATTTCCTCCTTTCTGACTACTCGTCGGCCTTTAGCCGGAACCACGATGTGACGATTTGTGGTTTGACATGAATGTTTGTAGATGTTTCAAGTGCTAAACAGTGTGCTTTGGAGCTCTAGGTTCCCCCAGGGCCAGAGCTTAGCTGTGAAACACGGCACTCAACTGAATGTTGCGACAGCAGGAAATGACCGACTAGCCATTGGTGTTTCTTGTTCTTTTTTCACGAGCTCGTGTGGAGAGAGATGAAATTTAGAAACTCTCATTCACACCACCTGGGGAGTTGAGTGAAACTCACATACTCTGGGGCAAGACTTGGGGCTCCCTTACAGTGATCATTCGGCTTTTATTTGTGCACCAAAGTTATGGCCTGCCGGTTGTTTTTAAGCACATGGAAGTTAGCATTATTGTCATTGCTCTTAGTAAAATCCCTGTTAAGTTTTGGAAGCCAAGCTTTCCGCACCTTCCAACAAATATGACTGAGAAAAAAAAAAAGATTGGACCACTAACGAAAATATTGGGCTCATTTAAGTAAACGTTCAACGCTTGAAGGTTAGACAGTGTAATGCTTTAAGCATTAGTTGATACTGTTTCTCAGCCTAGAAGGGTGCAATCTATACGTAACCTAGCAATCACTAATGAACTTTGTGTGTTTTTTTCAGGCGATGTCCCTTATCGGAGACAGGCATTCAAAAGAAACAGCAGAAAAGGCAGCCCGGCAAAAGGAACTGGCGAAGGTAGTCATAAAGAAGGAAGACGTCGAATTGATCGTAAGTGTTGTTCGAGGTGGGGTTTGCTGTCGCCCGTCCGAAGGCCCGGGGCTCAGGCTGACTTCGTTGCCCGAAGCGAAAGTGGGACACAAAGAAGCAGACTGAAAGTCTAGTTTATTTACATGGGTATAGGTAGTAGCAATAACCGAAAAAACAGAGTGCAAACAAAGGACAGCCGGACAGGTCTTCATACTACCAAAGTCAGAATTCTGGGGCCGTTGTGCCATTGGTTGGTAAGTCTCACCCTTCTAAAGTGTGTTTTCATATTGTAACCCTCGTCTAAGCCTTAGACATGGATGTTGGTCTTCTGAGAACGAAGGCGTCAAGTGAGAGATTGTCTTACTCGCAGAAGGCATAAACATGACACATGTCACATCCATGCAGGATTGTGTATATGCAACCACCTCAGATGTTACTCAGCCAGTAATGTCAGTTTCCATTTGAACCGGGGGCCGAGAGAAATGCTACTTCTGTTACCAGGTCATGCAGGTTGAACGTGCCCAAAGGGTTAGAACCACACGTCAACCCAATCAGTGTTCATGACTTGTCGCCGTCCACACAAAAAATTCAAGGGCGATTTCAACAGTAAGTTGTGACTGCACCTTCCTCATGCAAGTGGTGTCACTGTTCTTGGTTTAGAACTATGGAGTGTGCATTGAAACACATCAAGGAAAGGTGGTGATGTGTCTTGGAACAAGATATGGGGAAGAGGCTATGAATCAGCCCTTTGAATTAATTAGAATGCTTTAAGAAAGTATCTTAAAAGAGTTCGAGAGTGAGGAAAACAGAAAAAAGGGGACACCACCCGCAGAATCCCCTTTTTCTTTTTTGCTCAGTCTCGAAGTTTTTCAAAAATGAATTGTCACCAGCTCGCCCATTGCTTGTATATTTTATCACATACCTTCAACAATGTATGTTTTATAGTGGCACAGTTAGTTTGAGCACCTAATGTATCGAGTTTGTTCCAATCTCTGGCAGCACTCAAACATTGTCATTAGAACCATCAGTCTAATGAAATGTACTTGCCTCTGACATCATCTATGGTGCTTAATTTCTAACAAGTTGAAGAAAATTGCGAATATGTGACAATGACTATTACTTGGGATAACTGCGACAGGCAGTTTTCATCTATACCTTTGGATGAAGCACGTGTTGCTCTTTCAAAAAAGCTTTTTTGACTGCTTGTCATTCTTTTTACTCACACAGTGCATGCTGGGACTAATTTCTTGTGACATCTACAGTGCATTGAAATTTTTTTGAAAATTGGGGTATGTCAGACTCAGTGGTGGTTGAAAGACATTTTATTATTTTATTATTTTAATTTACATATTGCAACACAATTGAATAGAGCCTGGCTTTGACCAGTTGCATTCATCTAATTTCTGCTCTTTTTTAGTAAATTCCAGCCACCTCTTTCACTCCTGTTTACCACTTGCATATGTCATATTTACATAATCTGTGGGCGTCCACTTACGTGAAGAACACTGCAAAGTAGAGCGCTCTCCAAAGCTTGCTATTTTGAGCTGCTACGTTAGGGACCGTTTAAAGACTATCGTCAGGCTCCGATGGAGAGGAGACAATTTCAGATCTGCAGCCACCCTGACTAATCTTAGAGCAATGTTATCTCATATGCATGGGGTACTTGGACAGCTGGGTCAGACCTCTTTTAGGCCAGAAAAAATCAACTGACCTTTGCACGTGCTAAACATGGCTCTCCTCTAGTGCTCCCCGTAGACTCAGACAAGGATCCTTTTTCTTTGATCTCATGCAAAGAGGTGTGGTATATTCTGGCACAGAGGTACAGTCGGGGACAAAAGTCTCCAGGACGCTCGTGCTGCGACTGAAACGCATTGCTCTGCCATCTGCCGGTGGGTCGCCTGGTTTCAAGATCACACAAAAGTGCATGCGCGTCCTACTCTGCCTGCAAACATGTGTGTTTTCCCGCTCTTCTGCGGCGCGTCGCCTAACTCAGAATCGGGCGCGTGGTACCGCCTCGGAGATAGCGCTTGCGGCTGACGAGTGTCTGCTACACATTCCGAAACTGGAGGTACCGCCTGCGGCATTGCGCCAAATTTTGCCGTGTCAGCGCAGCTTGCTTTCTAACCAGTTGAGCTTATTGCTCAGTTGAGCTGCCGTGACTCCTTGCTTTATAGGTGCCATGTCGGTAAACCCTATCTCCGGGCGGTACCATGCGCCCGATTCCGAGTTAGGCGCCGCGCCGCAGAAGAA
Source organism: Ixodes scapularis (assembly GCF_016920785.2). Lineage (NCBI taxonomy): Eukaryota > Metazoa > Arthropoda > Arachnida > Ixodida > Ixodidae > Ixodes > Ixodes scapularis. Next base: position 214,113 of record NW_024610243.1, on the reverse strand, counting down.
CGGGAAAACACACATGTTTGCAGGCAAAGTAGGATGCGCATGCACTTTTGTGTGATCTCGAAACCAGACAACCCACCGGCAGATAGCACAGCAATGCGTTTCAGTCGCAGCTCGCGCGTCCTGGGGATTTTCGTCCCCGACTGTACATAACTGCTAATAATCAGGATCTTGGGGGGGGGGGGGGGGGGGGGGGGGGTTAAGAAGGACTATGCCACAGCTCCACGATTGAGCTGGACGACGACGTGGAGCTCTGGCCCCATGCGCGGGCTGCGAGCTCTCGGGTGACCAAACCAGCCATGGCAAACCGGGCGGCTTACGTAGAATAAGACTTTCGGGTCCTTACCACTCTTGTAAGGTGGTTCAGTGGCAATGACTAATGTAGATTTTTTCACGACGGAACCACATTAAATTGAGAAGCAAGCAGAGATGGCGTCACGCCCACCTGAGTTTGATGAAACAACGAGCACCTGGAGTATGTACCAGATACGCCCGAAGGCTTATTTGAAGGCCATGGTGTTACGAATCCGGGGAAGTGCCGCGCCCTTCCGATATCGTCGCTCAGCAACAACATCGTTCGCATGCTGCAAGGGCGCTGCGAGTTGACGTCTGTCAACAGCCTGAGCTACGAAAAAGTTGTGAGTTACTTTGAAGAATGCTATAATCCCCAAGTTAAAGAAATGGCTGCCAGCTACGTGTTTTTTATGCTGAAACAAGAGGAAGGAGAAGAGGTTCCAGAATTCGTAGTTGATCTGCGGAGTCTTGCCAAAAATTGCAATTTTGGCGAGACCTTAAATTGCACAATGCGGGACTGAATCGTCCGTAGCATCCGGGATGACCAGGCATGTCGTTTCTTACTCGCACTTACGAAATGAGCCTAAAAGAAACTGAAGAACTTGCAGTTTCATCAGAGACAGCCGGCAAGAACGCCCGAGCAACGAGGAAAAGAGGTTCCATACACGGAGGTGGTGGTGTTCATTCCATCTAAAGTCGGCACAAAAATTGTTGATTTGCTAGACAAGGTACTGGCGTAGTCTATCCTCGCAAGTTGTCCTGGAGATGCGACACCCACCATGCGGCAGACGAGTGCCAGCACCACAACTCCGCATTTCACAAGTATGCCAGGACCTGCCGCGAGAAGGTCGGAAGCTGCGCATGTTTGTGGACATTGGATCGCCGGTGAGCATGATTCTCGAGAACATTTTCAAGAGACTCTAGAAGTGGTGGCCTGCATTGAAGAAGACTCCCCTTCGCTTGTCTTGCTTCCTGGGGCCTCTGCCGGTGCTCGGTAGAATTCCCACGAGCGTTGAACACAACCAAACGGTAGTGAGGAGCGTGTTGGTTGTCGTAGATTGCAGAGGACCCTCACCTTGTGGCTGTGACATGATCCAAGCATTGAACTACACGGGTGTGTCTCTGCTGGAAGTGGGAATGTACCCCACATTAACGTGCTATGCAAAGATGCCTATGTGCACGATTTGCTAGAAGAGTTTTTGGGCATCTTAAAAGAGGGGCTGCTGTGACGGCCCACCCGTGAAGATATACAAGAAAGAAGCTCTCCTCCTCGGCATCTGTGAGGCGCGCCCAGTGCCATAAGCGTTATGTGAAAAGGTATCTGCAGAACTCAACCGTTCTGTACGGGGAGGTACAGAACGGTTGAGTTCTGCAGAACCCAACCATTCTCTTCGAATCACATTTTGGTGTGGGCCACACTAGTGGGGCCAGCGGCAAAGAAGAACAGTGAGATAAGACTGTAAGGCGATTTCAAGCTACCTGTACAGTCTGCTGCACACCTGGAGCACTATCCACTGCCGAAAATTGATAATGTCTTTGCGTAGCCGTGCATCAAAAAACGATACGTCGACGCTCTGGCGGGTGTTTTAGTGGCTACGAGACAATGGCCTCAAGTCAAACCAAGCAAAATGCAGGTTCAGAGGGAAACAAGTGTTGTTTTTGGTACACAAGATAGATGCCATGGGTCTGCGCTCTCAGCGAAACAACATTGAAACAGTGACGGCAGCGCCGAGACCGACATCGGTGAACGAGCTGAAATCCTTCCTGGGGTTGGTCTTGTATTATGCCAAGTTTTTACCCAACCTGAAAATGACCTTGGCTCCGTTATACCGGTTGTTGACAAAAGGAGCGCATTAGCAGTGGGGTGAAGGCCAGGAAAGGTTCGTCCAAGAGACCAGTCACGCCATGAACGAGGCGGATTTTCTTCTCCACTACGACTCTCCGAAGCAGCCGCGGCTGGAATGCGACGCTTCACCCCATGACCTCGGGGCGGTGCTCTCGCATCGCATCAATGGAAGAAATCTCCCGATATCGTTGCATTCAAGGATCCTGACATCTGCGGAACTGGAAAAGGAGGCCCTGGCCTTGGTCTTTGGAGTTTAGAAATTTCGAGTATATCTCTTTGGCAACTGTTTCACTCTGGTAACGGACCACGAACCACTAACGGCGTTGTTTCATCTGAAGCGGCCAATTCACCAAATGGCGGCAGCCAGAATCTAAAGGTGGGCGCTACTTCTCTCAGCGTACCAGTGTGACATCCACTATCGGAATGTACAGCAGAATGCTAATGCCAATGCACTTAGTTGTTTGCCATCGCCAAGACAAGAGGATTACAGCAGTGCAGAGCTCATAGCATACGTGCTGTACACTCGGGACTTAGACAACGGGATCCTATTGGCCAAGCAGTTGGCAGCCCTGACCACCCAAGACAAGATCCCTTGGCAGGTGAAAGAACAGATCCAATGTGGTTGGCCACTGCATTTGGCCACGGATCAGCAGCCTTTTTTGCCGTACTTCGCCTGTGGAAACGAGCTTACGGTGAGCCACGATCTCATCTACTGGGGTCATCGCGTGGTTTTACCAGAGGCTGCAAAAGCATTCATACTGAAGGAGTAACACTATCGATACCCATCTTGGGATCACAGCAATGAAGAGTCTGTCCCAGACAGTTTTGTGGTACCCAGTTTAGATCAAGACATTGAGATACTTGTAAAGGACTGCCCAAAGTATGTGCAGTGTTGGCCAATTGCCGCGGCGCAGATCCCGTCAAGGTGGCCGGAGTCTAAGAAACGCTGGTGTCGCCTGCCCTATCGACGGAGACATGGTTTTTGTCCTGGTTGATTTGGAGAGAGTGGATTTGGGCTGTACCAATGTAGACGGCAACAGCGTGTACTACCATTGATGCCCTCAGGAGAATCTTCGCTCGTCTCGGCCTGCCTGAAACCCCCTTATCAGACAGTCACCCCCAGTTTTCAAGTACGGCGATAGCTTGATTTCTAGAACAAAGCCATGTGTGTCATATGACAACAGCACCGTATCGCCCACAATCGAATGGGCTAGCGGAGCGGGCAGTTCATGCCCTTAAAGAAGGTCTGAAGTAAAACAAGCGAGACACACTGCCAAATCGCATTTCAAAGTTTTCTTATTTTGTTGCTGATCTACTTCAATCAAGACCAGCAAGTCGCCGGCAGAGATGCTGCTGGGATTTCAACCGAGGACAAAACAAAGAGGCTACATTCCAGGTGACAAATAGCCAGAGGATGGCGTGACCCTTTTATTGTCCCCATCCAACAAATCCTTGCTACTTGCTTCGGGAACGTATGTCTTGTCACATCATTATCAGCTCGGTCCCAGAGGGCTGCTGGGAACGGACGGTGGTACCTACGCAAGGGAGGCGAATGACCACACTGAATACGCCAGATGGGCAACAACGGTGGCACTGGGGTAGGCTGCAAAAGCGATACACTACAGAAGTGCCACAATTGCAAGAACGGGACAGCCAGACGCAACAGCCCGAGGGTCGAACGGAGGTTGACGAGCGCACGAGGCAGCCAACAACGGAAGACGGCAGCTCTCGTGACCGGTCGGAAGCGGAGCTGGCTGACTACTCAGTGGGGCCCTGACGGTCAATGCACAAGAGAAAGACTCCAGGTAGCTTGAATTTTGTAGGGGGAAGGAGATGTTGTGCAGCCGGATTACACCACAGGCTCCACGGGTGAGCCAGACAATGACAAGGAGCTCTAGCCTGATGCCCGTGCCACGAGTTCGGTGACCGAACTGGCCATGGCAAGCCAGGCGGCTTATGTAGATTAAAGCCTTCGAGTTCCTACCATCCTTGTACGGTGCTTCACCAGAAACATAAAAAGAGACTACCCATGCATACAGTGTAATCCACTTATAACAATACCAGATGCAACAATCTATCACTTGTAGCAATCAGTTTCTAGACTAGAAACAATCAGTTTCTTGTCCAGATACAATAATAATCATTTATAACGTTTGAAATTTCTAGTTTTCTCATTATTGTTATAAGTGGATTGCACTGTATAATGTCAATTTCAGTGGCAACATCTATTTTGCCTTCCTTATTTCTAAGGAAGGCCCACAATTCACCTTCAGGTGTGCCAAGTCGGTCATCATGACACCAAAGCGCTGAAGGCAACAACAACCCTCCACCATTCAGCTAATTACAGGAAAATCCACAGAACCAGCCGGCCGCCCCGACTCTACCTAATCCCCACATCTCGATCATCCCTCCTCACATGAAACCCACAAAGCGGGACAACCGACGTTCGAAAAACTTTCATCCCTTATTGCTCGTTGAAGGCATCCTGCATATGTATACTTATATTTTTTCAACGACATTTGAGGCCAACTTTTTATGCATTGGGGAGAGCAAAGATAAAATAAACTTGGTACCGTGGCATGAATCGTCTGGGAAAAATTTTGGAAGTTTAACAAGCTTCTCGAACCACTGTAACTCAACCCAAAAAATGAAGTCGCGACAGAACTCTCCACGAGCAACTGGAGGAGAAAACAGTGCAGCACTTGGGACAATCACAAACCTATAAAGCTCTTGGTTGTCTCGTTCAGCAATGTTGGCAGGTTACTGATACAGTTTGGTTTACTGTTTATATTAATACTTTCGATCAGGATTCTTTTATTCATTGCATGTCTCTTTCGAAAATAGTGCACAACTTTTGCAGTTACTAGGATGTTTCGCAATTTAAGACTTTTTGGGATTATGAAGCCACAGCCCTTTAATGCTCGACAATGCTGTAGAGCTGTCTTCTTGCATAATATCCAAACTATATTCATTGGCAGGCTCAGAGTTCAGGGGAAGCTCCTTCCACCTCTTTCCACTATAGCAGAGTGAATGCTGGACGATGTCACCTCCTCTCCAGCATTCGCTCCGACCACAGGTAGTTGGGCGTTTGCACTGTCGTTCGCAGCAATTCTCAAAATCAGCAAGATCATTTGTTTTAGGCAGTTTGGAACGGTGAAAAACTAAATTTCTTCAAGTATCAGACATACCCTGCCCTATTTTCAGGAAGTTACTTGCAAGCTGTGGCCATCTTTTTCTTTGCGATGATGTGCTCAGTCATGTTGTAACAGGCCACACAACTGCAAGGTCAGAATAAATTGTGGGATCGCTACTTCCAAATTAGGCTTGCTCTGCCAGGACAGTAGGTGTGAAATCTCCTTGTAGAGTTAACTCAGAATTTCCTAAAATCTGCCAGTGCTTTTAGTTTGTTGTATTGCCCACAGAACTCAATCGTTCCTTGACATGTTGTCAGGTAGCGCTTGTTGCTCAGGAAAGAAGTACTTTTTGCACCGGACTTTGTTACCCTGGTCCACAACTCAAAAGACTAGACACGTTAAATGACTGAAAACTAGCTTGGCTGAGGCTAGGTTCTTCAGGTCTAAAACGAGGGATGCTGCCTACGAAACTTTTTGGGCAGAAGATTCAGTGACCTCTTGCGTACTGATCGAGCGTCACTCGTTGTGTCAATCCTAGAGGACAAGTCTCACTCGTGTTTTTGTTGTAGTACTCGTCTTGTGTGCCCTGTGACAGGTAGCACCATAGTCGACTTAGCCCTAAGGCCCCTATATGGGAAGGAGGCAACAGTTACCCCTCCTCTGTGTTTGCGCTTCAGTATTTGGTTCCTCTTACTGATGCATGCTTCTGCCTAAGGGTTACCAAAGCGGCCAAGGTCACTCAAAAAGCAAGCGAAGCCTCTGTGCACATAACCACCAGCAACTAGAGGGGTATTTACATGGAGGATGCTTTTCCCGTTGGGATGTGTGTGACGTCAGATATCGGCTGAACTAAAGCCTCTGTATCTGGCAAAAGTGGCGCATTCTGTTCGCTCCTACTTTAAAAAACCCTCGTTACCCCATTTCTAACTTCCGGTATGCGATGGAGGCACCCTCTGAATGTTCCCTAGCGTCTCGATGTCTCAGTCAGCTCAAGCGGCGCGATGCCGATTGTGTGGACCTTTACTCGTCATATAAGTGTGGCAATGACCTAAATTAGAGCCCACATTTGCATCCGACTGCTCTGACGCTGCTCTAGATCTGTTCGTCCAGCCGTGGATCCCAAAAGCGATTTCGATAATCGTCCCTACCGAGTTGCATTATCGGTCAGTGTCTCGTGGGTACCTGTCCGCTCCTTCGGCTTCACAGGAATCAGAAATTGTTTTTAATCATCATATCAAACTGCCAAATTAAAATTATATTCTCCATGATTTCAGATCACTCGCTACTTAATCTTAATGTATGGTGAGAAAAAAGCATACTCGTGCTTGTCGCACTGGTTTCTCTCGCACTTATGTTGAAACGAGGTATAGCTACATCCACACGCTCGCAGCCACGAGTGTTGCAAGCTATGAATTTTCTGCGAAACGAAGCATGGTACCCGAGCATGTACGCCACACTTGACAAGCGAGCGTACTCTGCACCTCCGGACGCACCCACAACTGGGAGCGACGCCGATGCTCCAAACACGAGCAGGCAGGCCATTTTGAAGGAAGGTTACTTCCATGGCACAGGCATGTGTACATACGAAGTCAGCAGTGCTGTGCTCGCTATTACATCGCTCGTGCTTACGGTGGAATAGAGTGCATAACTCGCTCTAAACAGCTGTCTTTTTGCATACTGGAGAGCTCTGTACAGAGCACCTACATCACATTACTTTGCGGCTCCTGTCGGGTGGAAATGTTTACGACCGATTTGGTGAAGCAAAATATGCCTCCGAAGTTCATTTTCCGTTCAAGAGGGAACAAACACTGAAAGGCTCTCCGGCCGACTTTTCCACAGGCAAGGTAGCCTGTTAGCTGCAGCGTAGCAACAGCTTGGCAAAGTAATGGTGGTCGAAAGTTCAGAACCGAAAGCAGGAGGTCATGTGACTTGGCTGACCAATAGTATGCACGGTGGCTTGTTCAAAGAATTGTGCCACTTTTCCCAAGATGATGAGGCTGTAGGCGGAACCAGCGGGACTCTTTCCCCGACTCAAGCCTTCACACGAATGGCGGGAAGCCGAGAGAACTGTCAGTGTTATCAGATGCATTTCGCGATCGCATTCTCACTAGCGGGGCTCGGTGCGTGGTGGCAAAAATAGAAAAATGAAGGCGCACGTGAAGTGGCAATACGCGATTATAGCGGTAGCACTGTTAGATGAAAGAACATGACGAACTGCTTCCTCCTAAAAAGATGCTTCTTGTATGGGTGGATGCAACACAAAGAAGGTGCAATCCAAAACCGGCTATGTGAAGAGCAGCTTGAGGACGGCATCGATGAATATCGAAGACTCCATCGAGTGCCTCGGATGATGTGCGCAACAGCGCAAGCCACAACAAGTTGGGCGATCGCAATGTCACCGCTGGTATCCCGCTAAGCAAAAAAATAAGTAAAGTTGCCAGACACACAAAGAAAATACCACCAATTGCAAAGAGGTCCCACGCCAAGGCGGGGACTGTTTTTGCAGCCTGGGCAAGAGCTGTCCCATTCCCCTGGGATGCCTACATCGGCACGGCTCCGCGCAAAGGCGCGACTTTGTTACCATGTGATGCGCATCCCTGGGAGTTAAGGAAGGGACTTGTCTCCTGTGCGGGGGGGGGGGGGGGGGGGGGGGGAGAATACTTCTGAACGCAGCACACTCCTCTCACAGTGATCATGTCATCTCCTACAGATGCCTACTGTATTTAAGCCGAGTTTTATAAAAAGTGAAAGCCTTCTAGGCAGGAACACTTCGGCACGATTCTCGGGTTTATTCCAGGATTGATAGCTGCCTCCCGTGCCTGAGTTGGTCTAGCTAGCTGCTCGGTCACCCGAACCCATTTTTTTTAAACTCTGTTCTCATACGCTCTGCACGTTGCTCTTTCAAACCACAAGGTCAGGTGGCACCTTCCCTATGGATTGCCTGCGGTGGCTCTTAGTACTTATTGCAGTTCATCTCAAGTTGAAACGGAGTATGAGGGCTAAAAGTACCTAATCACTCCAACAAACAACTGGTCACATATTCGCCGCATGCTTTGTTATTGCGCAGTAGCTCATGCCACCAGGATTAACATAGCATTTGTATCATGCTTTCGATACATACTGTTTGACGTAAACAATCTTTTTTTTTGGGGGGGGGGGGACAACATTATTGCGCATTTTAATAATGAAGAACTCAATGCATATCTCCAGGTTTTTGTGTTTGGTCATAAATGGTACTACCGTAAAATCCTGAATTAACGCCCCCCTTCTCGCCGTAGATAATTGGCAAAAAAAGTGGGGTGGGCGATCTTTCAGTATTTAATAACCAAAATCACAAACAAAAATCGAGTAACGCGTGCGCCAAAGCAGCGTGGGTTTTTATTTCCCTAGCTCTCATCGCTGAAACCGTCAAACGACACATCGCTTTCGCTATCGAAGATTAAATCTAACGCCTCGTCAATGAGGCTCTCGGGATCCTCGGGTCCATTGGTTACCGAAGCCAAACGGTCGTTGAGCTCGCCGTCCTCGGAACCATCAAGCCTTGTGGATATTCCGCACCGTTTGAACGAACTCCGCACGGTATCCTCGGAGACGCAGGCCCACGCCTGAGCCACGAAGTCCACAACCTCTTGACGCAACAGTCGCTCTATTTAAAAAAAAAAAATGCTGTCAGCCTTATTTTTACGTATTTCTAAGGCTTTGTTTCGACATTTATACCCTGAATGGTGATTAATTACAACATACCTGGAATCCTTAGAGAAAAGAGTACTCTGGGGGGAATCCGGCCGGTTGGCTCCTTCAGTGCGATCAAAGCAGGTAGCTTGATGCCCGCTGCCGTCGCGCGCAAGGCCACCGTCATCCCTCGCCGAGCACAGCCGGTGTTGGCGATGCGAATACTCGACTCGCCGACAGCATTGTTGGTTCTCGCAGCAGGGCAATCCATCCGGACCATAGTCTGATCCATGTTGGCTATGTTGTAGTCCGAGTAGTTGTGCTCCAGGCGCAGAGTTGACACAGCCTTTCGGAACACCGTAATTGCTTCAACGTAGTCGGCAGGCAGCTTCTGACTTTCGTTGGTCCCCACCCGCATAGACACATTAAATCGCTTCTTCCAGTTAGCTATGTACTGGCATGACGCTTGGAAGTTTCCTAGGCCCATCTGTTCTGCCAGTTTCCGCGCATGCTCTTGAAGCAGGCGATTTCTGACTGCTCGACCGGCGGATCTCTCAGTCTCCAGGAAGTCCATCAGTGCGTCGTCGATTTCTTCACTAAAAACGGGTCGTCCCCTACCTATTGCTCTCTTCAACTTTTTCGTTCCATGGCATTGTTGTAGAAGTACTTGGTAGCTCGTATTCCATTCCCGTACACGCTTCCGGTCAACTTCGAAATGGCGCGTAGTCTTGCTCACGTTAGCTCCGTTCTTGCGGTGCCATTCCACGACTTCCACTTTCTTCTGGATAGTATAGCTGGACCTCATCCCGAGTATACACAAGAAGCGTCTTCACAGTTTGCTGGTCGAAAGATTTTCTGGGGTTCTCGGGCGATCTGACGACAACCACTAAGTGACCTTCAACGCTTTCCTGAAGTCATTCAATAAGTGACCTTGACCGCTTTCCGGGTTCGTTCCGTTATCTTATCTCCCTTATTGTGTGTGGCCTCTTCTTTTTGTGAAGGGAATCCTAGGCTTTCCAAACCTTCTCCCCTACCCTCCGGCACCTTTCTCAACCTTCGGGCATCGCTATTTTTGGAAGGTGGGCGACCTATCAGTATTCGAGGGAAACACGTGTTCGAACATAAAAGCGGAGTGGGCGATCTATCGAGTGTGGGCGCTATTTCAGGATTTTACGGTATGTCTTTTTGAGACCTTGCAGCACTCTGTCATATCAGTTTATTATCTAACAAGGGTGGGTACTTATTGGAGATGAGTGAGGAATGAAGAGAGAGTAAGAGATTCAATCACAAAAAGGAGCGTCTCGACCCACGGTGCATCTTGTGTAGGGATGTCGCGAACCACCCCAAGTTCGATTTCGAAAGGTTTCGATATTTGCGAAGCGAACTGAGGTTCGATTTCGAAAAATTCGATATTTTCGTACCGACCCAGGTTCGAATTCGAAAAATTCGGAACTTTCGATCACAGTGGAGTTTCGAATTTGAAAAGTTCGAAGCTTTCACGGTTTCTAAAATTTCGGATTCGAATATTTTTTTACTTTGGGTTTGATAAATTTGAAGATTTTGAAATTATTTGGATATAAAATTCGAAAACTTCGAACGCTTCGAATTTTTATAGACATGAAGTTCGAACAATTCGAAGATTTCGAATTTCTTTCTGCATAAAGTTCGAAAAGCTTGAAGCTTTCGATTTTCTCTTAACGCTAAATTTGAAAAAAAAAAACTTCGAAGATTTTGAATTCCCTTCTAGTCCAAGTTTTCAAAGTTCGAAGTCCGGTTTTCAAGTTCCTCCACAGTTTGTTTCAAATAACGTTTTCACAACTCACTGGCTTTCACAAAATCAAGTTTAGAAAAGTTAGGGTGTGATATTTGGTTTTGCGAAGTTGGTCAGGCAATTAAATGAGACGACGAGTGACCCGGATGTGCTGGAATATTTGCCAATGCAGAGTGACGTGTGACCATGGATCAGAAATTCTGACCGCCAGTCCGGGGGGGAAGGGGGGGGGGGGGGGGGGGGATGGTCTTTAACCTGCATCACGCAGTAGTGATCACGAACAAAACTGTTTTATAAGACACATCCAGTTCGAAACGGCCAGGGACGAGCAGGAGGTTGATGCTCAGAAAAACCTTGAAGCGACCTGGTAAACTACCTGGTAGTAATCCGATCGAACGCCGCCTGAGTGACGCTGGCATATAGTAAGTTAAGTTTGTAATAGTCCTGGAGGTTTATTTTCTGGGACGGAGGAATCGCCTCGCAAAAAGCCGACACAACTTGAGGTTGAGGAGCGTTCTACCATACAAGTGGCGTCGGAAGAGGAAAAACGGGGGGTAAGAGGATAGGGGGGGGGGGGGGGGGGGGGGGGGGGGCTTCAGTTCTCTTTTTCCTTTTCCAGATATTTCGGACTGTTAAAGAAAACAATACGGGGAAAAAGGGCGCGGTCGAGCTTATTTTAATCTGAAATTATTTATGCATATGTATAGCTACTGTCGCTCTTCACCGCATAAAAGATTGCGTAGATGGTCATTGTTAGAAACTCATTGTCAGAAGGCACTATTTGTCATGTGCTTAGTGGTTCGGAAGTTCAAAGCTATGTCTTTTCGACCTAAATACCAGTGCCAATAGTAAAAAAAAAAGATAAATAAATAAATAAATAAATTTGGGGATAAAAAGCTGGAGAAAAAAAAAACTCAAGAATTCGCCGGAAGCGTTCTATTCTTGCATATTCAGAGGTTCAGAACTTCGAAACAAGTTTCTTTTACCAAAATGTGTACAGGCTAAAAGAAACACGTCCCAGGAATGTGAAGCGAAAAAAAAAAAAAGTTTTCTTTTAATGACGTGCTGAACTTGAACACTATTAGAAATCTTCTGCCATGAGTTAATTTATTCCTTAGCGTGAAAAAACAATAAATACATTATTTTGTATTCTGCAGATGGCAATGATATGTACTGTCTGTGGTGTTAATTTAAATTTATACCTCAAACAACTTAGACGAAAATAAATATCAAGTTTAGGGCATAATTGCATGTAGATACATGTTTGGACATTTGTTCGAAACTTACGTTGAATAACAATAATCACATCTCAAGACGGCACTTACCTAGGCTATACATAGATCATTCTTAAGAAGGTATAACATCTTTACCACAAATCGCTTCGGCTAGAGCGCGCTTCAAATCTGGCACAAACGATAATCGTCAAAAACCCGTCGTCCTTCCTCGCCCTTTCGGGAATTTATTTCTTTAAAACTGAATAAGCATGTCAGAACATTGAAACGAACGGCATTGCCTTTCGTAAGGAACGCAGCACCGCATGTAAATGTTCAAGAAGAAAAAAAAATTACGAATGTAACTCACTACTTGAATTCAAATGAAACCTTCCGCTGGTCTTTCGAAGTTCGACGAATGTCGAACTTTGACCCTAAAAGTTTGAAGTTCGTCGAACTTCTGACTTTTCAGGAATTGAAAGTTCGAAACGTTTCGAATTCTCTCGATAAATAAGTTCGAAATTCATCTAATTTTTTGGTCAGTCAAGTTCGGAAGTTCGACAAGCATCGAACTTTGCAGCGCAATGAGTTCGAAAGCTCGAAAAAGATCGAATTTTTTAGCGTAATAAGTTCGACGGTTCGAAAAACGTCAAACTTCTTAGCTTAAAAAGTTTGAAAATTCGACTTCCGTCGAATGTTACGATGTAGACAATTCGAAAAATCGAAATCTTTCGAACCTTTCGAACCGCTTGATTGGATCATCGAAACTTCGATTCGAAAAAAGTTTGCGGCATCCCTAATCTTGTGTGCATAGCTCAACCTTTTGTAGCTTCTGTGTTCTGTGTGAACTGCACACAATATGGACCCTGAATTGAAGCGTCAGCTTCTTGGCCGCTGCGCGGAAAATTTGTTTTGTGACACGCTTGTTCCAATTAGGCTGTACAAAAAAAACATTTTTTCTTTGCAGTTACCTTTTAATACACAGTAAGGGTTCTTTCGCTCGGTCTCCTTGCGCCGTCCGGGTTGCCAGGTCCGGATGGGGTGAAAGACTTCGTTGTGGGAAGCTGGGCAGGTCTTGCGTTTAGACGAAGTTGCTTCCCTTGGCCGTCGACGACTAATTCGGTTGAACTTGGGAATTACTTTTAAGAAACAATTTAATACTTTGTAGCGAATGGAAATACAAAGGGAAATAATACTGCAGAATGGTAACTTCTCCTGCACGGGGTTGGGAAAGAGGTGGTCGGGTGTTAGTCTATCCAAGCTCGGGAGTTGGCTGGCTCCTGGGATTACGTCCCGATTACGGGGACAAAGGTCCCTTGGAATCCCACGACCTGACTCGATTACGGAGCAACAGCTCTCGAGCCTCAGCACGAACTAAACTCACTCGCTGAGTTTCCTATCAAAGTCATTCGTTGGTCCGTCCCCTTTTTGGTGGACCGGCGAATCCTCGATGCGTCGTGAGACAGGCGTTTCCCGCTGCCAACCAATCGGCTCACTTTCTCGCCACATGGCAATTGCTTATACTCCCGGGTGGGAACCCACGGTCTGCGTACATCTCACGGTCAAAGGTCGGGCTGGTTCGGATGCAAGCAAAACCATTTCTCGCAGAGTGAACAACCGACCCCAGTGTGGCTAGCTCAGACTAAGTGAGCCATCCCGTAATTCATTCCGCCATATGCGGTCTGACGTTGCCGTTATGCCGCAACCCCCCCCCCCCCCCCACACTTGGGCGAGAAAAACTAAACTGATGTAAATGCACCGTGTAAACAGCGCCGGCCAGAGCTACTGCGTTCTGGTGGTGGTGGTGGTATAACTTTATTTTCCGGGCCCGGAATGTACGCTCAGACTCTCTCGGCAGAAAACGCGCGTTCCAAACCTCGCGTCGCAAAGTACACTTGTCTGTCGAGGTCGCCGAACAGGGGAAGTGTTTACACCAACGCTTTACTCCCAGCCTAATCTCCCTGGTGCTTGCGGCCCACCCGCGGAGCCCTCGTCGATCCTTACATACACCTTTTTTTTTTAGGGTAAAACATAGTTTTCTAGGAATAAATCTCTATTTTCATGAAAACTGGCTAGAGGTCTTCTCTATCCAGCCAGAAACAGCCGTAAGGCATAAAATTTTTGTGCAACATCCAGTAAGGGTAACTACAATGTATACAACTGAAAGTAGTATATTTTCTGTGAAATACAAAAAGAAAATGCTTTGTTACCCATGCCTTGAAAAAAAAAATCATGATTGCCGAGCAATAACTTTCTGCAGGAGCACTCCCCAGCTGAGGAAGTAGGATTGAGCTAGTCACTCTCGATACCAGAGTTTTTGCAACACTGGAGCACATTTTAAGCCGTTGACCGGTTGTACTGTTCCCTTTTCATATTGACTGTACAGCCACTTCCATCCATTTATTCTCGTCGTTTGCAACTTTATCTTAGGAATTCTCCAGTTCCCTACTGTCATCTCATTTTCACCGCTCATTTTTCCAACTGATCGGACAGGCTCGCCGGCTGGAAACTCAACGAACCGACAACTGAAGTCCGGCTGAATTTGCACGAACAGTGAGCAGAACATCAAGCACGGTTGGCAAATTGTGATCCGCAACCGTGTTAACGCGTGGACTAGTTGGACTAGGATAAGCTGCAGGAGTGTTTCCGATTTGGTTAGCTCGCAGGGCATCCTAGGACTCGGTGAGAAGTCGAGTTAAAGCATTCGTGTTTGTCCAGTGCACCTCGCCGGACTGTGTTAGGCAACGTAGTAAATGCAGCGCCACAGCCCCAATATCTGGGAGAGAGGAGCCCAAGATGGAATGGAAAGAAGTTCACAGAATAGATTTCTGCTTGACAGAATAAGCTGTTTGCACGTCGGCCTAACAGCAATAAATGTTTGTGTTTTATTTCCACTAATTCGGTCCCTCGGTGTAGTAGCAATGTGGGTCAAATGTTCAGTTCCAGATACAGGTGCGAACGTTCCTACCATAGCAACGAATTTAAGAAATTGTTTCCACCGTGATCCTCGTAGATAGACAGCAATGCGTCGAACAACTTTAGCCTAAGTTGCGCCTCCTTTGCGGAGCCGTTTTAATGACCACAGCGCCGTCCGTCTTCATCCGAGCATATCGTAGAATCTGGAGTCGTCTGGTTGGGCCAATTGACTGCATTCGCCGGGCTGCTAACTGAACCGAGCGTATGTTGCGTAGCACCAATGTCGTCGCAAGCAGACTTGCTGTTTTCAGTTTTGTTTTGTCCTGGGGACTTGATTTCGTCTAATTTGTTGTGTTAGTGAAACTTCAATGTCGAGTGCAACTTTCCTTTAGTGATGGACCGAATCTGCCGAAGTTGAGATTCGGCAAAGTTCGGCACATGCCAAACTTTGGAAAGAAAGTTTGGCAAAGATTCGGCAAATGCCTGCGCATGCGCGAGAACGTGACGGGGCCGTGGATTGCAAATGGACGCTGTGCGGCCGTGCGGTTACCATCGTACAGTGTAGTACAACCAGCAGTTATGGCGAGGTGTGGAGTAGGCAACACGGCAACTGTGCATTTGTGAGCCTTTGCAAGTGTGGTTCTCTTCAATATTTTCTGCCTCAAGTGCAAGATCGACCAGTAATTTACGCAGTCCACTGCACAAGTGACAGTACACCAACCACATGAAAACCTGCAACTCTCTCAGAAGGCACGATATGCCCCATGTGAAAAGGGGGTTGTATATCATATTCCCTTATAATGTGGCAAGTGTTACATTGGCCGAACCGGCAGATGTATTAATGACAGGACAAGGGAACACGCAGCATCTCTAAAAGGCACAACAGCAGGTCATCTACCAGCCCATTGCCACAACTGTGAATGCAGTGCAGAGTTCAGCAGCGTCACCATCATCGCAAAACACAAGAACCAGTATGCACGAGAGATTCTCGAAACCATAATCATAGAAGAAAACGAAGCAGTGTGCATCAGCGAGCCTTCAATCAAGCTCAATACCAAAGAAAAACAGTATCTGCGGTGTTTTATGCCCCGGTGAAGTGTAGGTGATTCAAATTTAAGTTAGGTTTTACAATATAAGTTGTGTGTTTTTATGTGGCTTTTAAAACAAAAAAGGAAAAAGCAGAAAGTCAGGGTTCAAAAAGAGGAATAAGTTGGGCTAGTTGGTAAATGAAATGGTAAAACAGAGTTAAAAGGTTAAAGCACAGAAGAAAGAGATGTACAGACACATAGCACTGTGTATCTACATGTCTTCCTTGTGTCCTTCGTCTTTTTAGTGCTCTTTTACCATTTTATAGGATTTTCTAACTGTCCGAGGCACCTTGATATGTTGCTAGTCACAATAATTACAAGAATGACGTGATGCTGTTCCAGTGCAAAGGCATGGTTCGCCACTTTTGTAATTAATACAGACTGAAATTTACTTGTTGAATTAATAACTGTATTGCATTTCAGGTTCAAGAGATGGAAATCCCTCGCCACCTTGCAGAACTCAAGCTGCGTGAGCACCAAGGCAATGTTGTCGATGCCCTCATAGAGCTTACCAACTGACAGACTATAAGTAAATTAAACCCGCAATTGTTCCTTGGTAACGTCTTTGTCAAGAAACCATCATTCACACCCAATCAAGTTACTTCCATCCAAAGAATCCTAAGCGCGGAAATGACGAGTATTCCTACGTAGCTATTTTTATTATGGACCACAGCTCCTGTCTCGACGGATGTGCATAGAACATAGGGCTCTGGAGTTTTTGGAATGCTGCATATTCCTTTTTAAAATGTGTTTTGTTGTGGCAGTATGTGGAAATGTTGGCACCCACAGTGACAAACAGATTAATATGTTTCAAAGAATGACCTGGTATTACTTTGCTATTCAGAATGCCGTGGGCCCGCTTCAACCACGTCTGTCTGTCTGTCATGGCCTTGTTTATGAGCTCTTGGCGCCACCCGGGTGCGTCTCCTTAGCCACCTTTACCGTATAGCGGCGCTATAAGCCAGATTATTGCGTCTGTTATGCTAAACTGGAGCCACTGCATAATGAGGTTCAACAAAAAATGATCCAAATTTGAGCTTAATTTCAGGGTTTCAGCAATTAATTGAAACAGTGCACCCGAAAATAGAAAAATAGGCTGTGGGGCACCCGAATTGTCTAAGTTTACGATAGAACGAGCGAAAGTTGCATGCAAAATATTTGATTGGATGGTTTTGTAAATGTCATTTCCTGCGAATTTCCAACAACTTGTGCATAAGGTGTGGTTGAGCTTTCTGGGTTTTCGGCCGAGTTCCTAATTTCCGGCACTCCCCTCGCTCGTTGACCTTCTTCTCCAAGCTCCCATACACTACTCGCTCGCTAATGATCATGACACGCTATTACAATGTTGTAGACCTATTCGTTGTAATGTTCTCCCTCCTGTTCTTGAGACCTGTTCCATTCTCATTTTTGATAGCATGGTCCCTGGACATCTTTTATCTTGAAACTTTTCTGACACGCCATGTAGAAGCTTCCCTTGCAGACAAACTGAGCCACGACAGGCACACTGTAGGCTCGAAATGACGACCGGTCAGATGGGGTAAGGAACCTATTTTGGTAGATAGATTAGAGTTCTGCACAGGGCCGAGCCAACCCGAAAGCCCAAGCCAAGCCAAGCCCGGCCCGCAGTCCGGGCCCGGATTGAGTAGCACAGGTCGTTTCCGGACCCAGGCTGGGCCTGGGCCACGTAGCACAGATAGTTTCCAAGCCCGGGCCTGGTTTGAGCCCGGAAACACACAGATGTTTAAAATTTTTAATTTATCGTGACTTCAGTTCATAGTGTACGGCATAGAATCTGTGACCTGCATATGTTCTGTAATGTCTCGAAACTTTTCATCTTTTGAATGAGCGCCATTATGATCTCCATGTTGACATTAACATTTTTTTGCCGACACAAAACGTCTTGACAGCGTCTTTCATGCCAATTAGGCCAAACGAATCAAATGCACCAACACCCCCCAATGGCATCTTTGAATTTAAGAGATGAGGCACACCTTGGTCTCTTGGACTACCTGATCAGGCCCGGGTTGGGCCTGATCAGGTAGTCATCCCGTCGGGTCGGGTTCGGGTCGGGTAAGACTAAGAGTCAGCTAGCCCGGGCCAGGCCTCAAAAAGTAGGCCCGTGCAGTGCTCTAGGATAGATAGATAGCCATACAAACCATATCTAGCATTCAATAAGGCTTTGCAGGCTTCACAGCATTAGATGATTCAGTCTCTGTAGCTGGCCCGTACGCTGTCATTAAAAAAATGTATGAAGCTTGCAACTCGCACGGGTTAGTGCAGTCTGATGTTGGTCCTTGAAGGAAGCATTTTATGACAGTGCACTCGTTAAGGAAGGTAGGTGGGTGGGAATGGATGGCATGCTACTTTATTCATTGGGCCATCCTTTCAAGGGCAATTCTGGTCAATATTTTTTTAACTTGGGATTACTACTGTTCTAAGATAAAGCAATGTCCCTGAATCACGAAGTATAATATTTTTCTCGATATTGGGCATAGTTTTGTTTTGGGCGTCTACGGCGAAACCGAAACTATCTGCTAGAGGGATGGCAACACTGATCATCAGCCGTACGGCCGTGACGTGACGTCGCAGAGGTGCTGTGGTACGCGGTAGAACCAATTAACCGCAGCTCCACCTTGGCGTGACGTTGCAAAGGTGCTGCGCCAGTGTTCCTTGACTAAAGGCTGACCCTTTTGCTGCTCTCTAAAGAGCATCTAAGGGCTGGGGGACGGACAGGTTGGAAACTGAGTTAGGGCTATATGGTGACGGTGGTTTGATGGGACGTGAGATGATAAAATCGAAAAAATAGAGTGCAGGCGAGCTGGTGTAAGTTGAACATGATTGTAAACCTGAGACTGGGGCAGAAAAGAGAGCATAACAGAAGGTAGTAAAAGAGGAGGCAACGTCTCAATGACATTGCCTCCTCTTTTGCTTTCGATGGTTGGTCCCATTCCATCTCCGCCGCGCGTGTCCGCGGGCCCCCTTCTATAGCCGTGGTGATGTGACAGTGTTGCATCACCAGCGGGACTTCTGTGTGATTGGTGGTGGCTGCTGGCTTTGATCAAGATGAAGTCCAACAGCCACTCTTATTGGCTCGGAGGTTTATGTCGCCGCAGCAGCAGCTTCTCGATGTTGGAGAAAGAGGAAGACGAAGACTCGTTGATGATGGTTACCTCAACTGATGTTCAAAAGCCTTGGTTCCGGGCCTTTGAGAGGGTCTCTGCCAAGCGATGGTGTTGCGGACCGTCCCTGTAAGTGTGCCCTAGATGGAGCGCGGTCTCACCGGGGTTCGGAACGTAACTGCAGTAGAATCAAACAACCACAGCTCCCACTTGGTGCGACGTTGCAAGGGCGCTGCGCCAGTGGGAGCTGTGACTAAAAGCTGACCCACTTGCTGCTCTCTAAAGAGCAGCTGGTTGTATCTTTAAAATTCATTTTAGTGGAATATGCGGCTTTACTTCGACATAATATTTCGGCCATGATCATACTTTGTGCCATTAAAACGATGCCAGTCATTTATTTTGGTTTCGTTTTTGACTGGAGTGGCCCTTTAACTATTGCTGGTAATTGAAAATGTCTTCTGCCGAATTGCGTGAGCACCGTGTTTTTATTGGGATAAGTAATCTCTAAACCTGGCTAACTTTGTTCCACCCTTCAATCTATTTCGTTTCTCATGTCTTTTTTTTTACATTCTCTAGTCGCTTTGTGAAACAGCAATGAAATTGATTACACAAATTTTGCTCCTTTCCTGCACTAGCATGGCATAGGCAGTGGTGACAAAAATATTGTGTGTTGTTCTGCAGTTATGTTTGCAGACGAACTTGGTACACATTTTCTGCCTCAGCGACACACACACTGTCATGGCCAATGCCTCTGAAAGAAAACCCTGCCCAAAGCTAGTGCCCCGGGATGAATGGAACACAAGGTTTCCGTTCCTTGCAATCGCACACCCCATCTTTGACCCTTCTATTTCATATCTCCCCATTTTCTTCAAAACATGTGCTTGTTCTCTTCACTCACGCCTCCTACACACTCTTCCACCATACGTGTGAATGTGCACATTCAACACCTAGACAACAAGGCCATAATGCTGGATTTGTTTTTATGTCAGCTGGCAGAGGCCAGCGTGGGACGCAGATCGGGAGCAAGTGCTGCATTAGTGTTCAGCTGTGATTTGTGTTCTATCAGTGAAAGGAGGACACAAGTTCCAGCTGAACTCGTACTCGGCACTCGTGCGACTCTCCCGTTACAGAAGTGCATTGCGGGAAGTGGCTAAGAGCCAGCCACATAAAACGTTCCGCATTAAAATGTTGCCAGCATAGAGATCGGTGGAACGTCCAGTCCATAGGAATCTGCACTTGCACATGTGCAGCAAGAGTCTACAGTAGCCTTCGGTTTAAAACCAAGTGGAATTTTATTCTCGTGCCGTAAGTGGCCGTGTCAGCAGCCGTCTGGTCTGTGGTCGGGTTCCATTCCGTTTAATTTTTGTGTTTCTTTCTGCAAGGGGGCAATGGCAGAGGGCAAGAGGTGGAGTCGTCACTTTTCCATCCGACAGGCCTTCCCTTGTTATAGTTGCGTAGCCATTCCAGCAGAGGCTGGAAGTAGTCCATCAGGGGTCCTGCATCCATGTTCTTGGTCTTGCCCTTGGTCAGCATGCCCAAGACTTCTGGCCATGGCTTGGACTGCCCGAGCTCCAACACGTCACTGTTGCAAAGGGCAGTAAATGTTGCGTGTGCCGTGTGCTCACGGCATGGTAATCTGTGTTTTTCTTAATTTTGGATACCTCTCGAAGCACTTTTATTTATTGAAGGGCTGTAGGGAACCCTCCTGCAAGTGCAAAATCTGAATGCTTGTTTTTAGAGCGCAGCTCTTAGGCGCCCGTTTCCGGCTTGAGCAGCGTCGCCGACAGCGTAACCAAGGTCACCCCAAGGTCACATGACCCCTCCCAAGGTCACGTGCCCCCAGGTCACCCCAAGGTCATGCGAGCACTCCCAAGGTCATGTGACCCCTCCCAAGGTCACGTGATCCCTCCCAAGGTCACGTGACCCCCCCTCCCCAGGTCACCTCAAGGTCATGTGATCCCCAAGGTGGCCCCCATGTGACCCCCAAGGTCACGTGACCGCCCTAAGCTCATGTGACTTCCCTCCCCTTCCAAAGTCACGCGATACCCCCCCCTGAGGTCACGTGACTCCCTCGACCCGAGGTCAGGTGACCCCCCCCCGGAGCATATTAAAGCATGAGCGGAGGAGAAGGAGGAGGAGGGGTCTATTTCCCCTCAGTACCCTTCCCTCCTCTTCCTCAAGAGCTGCGCTCCAGTTCGGCGTTACAGGGAGTTGTAAACGGCTTTCACTTTTACAGCGCAGCTCTTAGGCGCCCGTTTCCGGCTTGAGCGGCGTCGCCGTCGGCGTAACCGCGCAGTGCATTATGGGTAAATTTCCCCGCTAAATCTAGCGGAAAAATTTCCCCGCTAAATTTAGCGGAAAAATTTCCCGGCTAAATCTAGCGGAAAAATTTCCCCACTAAATCTAGCGGAAAATTTCCCCGCTACATTTAGCGCACAAATTTCCCCGCTAAATCTAGCAGAAAAATTTCCCCGCTAAGTCTAGCGGAATATTTTCCCCGCTAAATCTACTAGAAAAATTTCCCCGCTAAATCTAGCGGAAAAATTTCCTTGCTAAATCTAGCGGAAAAATTTCCCCGCTAAATCTAGCGAAAAAATTTCCCCGCTAAATCTAGCGGAAAAATTTCCCGCTAAATCTAGCGGAATAATTTTCCCGCTAAATCTAGCGGAAAAATTTCCCCGCTAAATCTAGCGGAATAATTTCGCCGCTAAATCTAGCGGGAAAATTTCCCCGCTAAATCTAGCGGAAAAATTTCCCCGCTAAATCTAGCGGAATAATTTCCCTGCTAAATCTAGTGGAAAAATTTCCCCGCTAAATCCAGCAGAAAAATTTCCCCGCTAAATCTAGCAGAAACATTTCCCCGCTAAATCTAGCGAAAAAATTTCCCGCTAAATCTAGCGGAAAAGTTTCTCTTCAGGTCAGGTGACCCCCCGAGGTCAGGTGACCCCCCCAAGGTCACGTGACCCCCGTGGTCACGTGACACCCCCAGGTCACGTGACCACCCCTCCCCCCCGATAACACGTGAACCCCAGTACCCTTCCCTCCTCCTCCTCAAGAGCTGCGCTCTAATTCGGCGTTACAGGGAGTTGTAAACGGCTTTCATTTTTATTCACAAGTTCAATTAAAATGTAACCTTAAAGGGGGCAGAAAATAGTGCCATGAACTTGTCACATACTCTAATTTTATTGGTAAGTATATATTTTGCTTTTCTTTATGTACACAACTTTTTAGAGGAAGAATGAATAGCCAGAAGCTCTTTGAGCACTTTCCATGCTTGCATACTTTTGGGGTATGTCTCCTGACATAGTGCTGGGAAGTTAATAGGCTTTAGAAGGTCTTTTTTTTTTTTTTTGGTCTGGAGATGTGGCATTGCGATCTATTCTGATATTGAGTTATTCAGTGTTGCAAATGATAACAACCTGAAGCTTCAGAAGTAATCTGAAAAGTAACACTTAGTTTTTCAAGTAATCTAATATTACTTTTGTCTCAAGTGATCCAGTGATCTAATTCGATACTTTTATACCCAGAGTAATTGTAACCAATCATTTTTTTCTGAGTAACATGCACAAAGCTGCTTACTAGTCTCGCGCCACCTATAGCCCTGGCACCTCGCTCGGTGCCTTGGGGAGCAACGGGTTAGCAGATGATGGTTTAATTCTCGCTGCTTTTTGTATTTTGGTATGTTGTCACATTATGGACGTAACCATTGAGAAGAAGGTTTATAGTGCACAGAGCTGCCTAGAGGTGGCGCAAGATTGTCGAATTCAAAATGGCGACATGTGGTTTACGGGTTTTCTTCAAAAGCATCCAGGAAGCTGAGAGCATGACTGCTTTGTTTGAGGAGCGCAAAAATTAACTGCTTTCTGTCAAAATGGTTTAAGTGTCGAGACTTCTGCATGCAGGCTTGATTTAGATACAACACAGGTGTGCGAGGGCTTTTTCACTGTAGGAACGGCATTCCTGAAAAAAGCAGAATTTTCGCCAGCAGTACTGTTATTCGATGCATTGAATTATTTGAAACTCAAATGCTAGGAATTTGATCACAAATCCAATTATTCGGACAATCATTATTCAATTCAAGCTTGAAACTCGAATAGCACATCCCTAATTAAAACTGGATTAGCATTAGGTTGTGACTTTTACTTCATTTAAAGGGTAACTCTGGTACATTTACTTAAATTTAGAATGACAACTGTTTAGTGAAGGAAATGTCCCTAAATTACAAGCTCTCATCTTTTTATATGCTTTGTGTAGTTTTGTAGATATCTCAAAGTTTTGTTTTGGGGGTCAACAGCAGAACCAAAACTACCCGCTCAAGCATGATGGCAACCCTTGTGATCAGCGGCATGGCCACCGTGTGCCACGGTACTGCAAAACCTACGACTGGCCTAGTCACTAGAACAGTTCAGATCAGTTGGGTAAGATGCTACAGCCGTTTTACTGCATTGCTTCATAGATATGAAACATCTTTAGTAAATATTAATACATGTCAGTGATGTGATTGCTGCACCAATTGCGCCAAGGGACTAGCCCTGCTACACCCTGCTACATTTTGCCAAAATATGGGTAATCTGCGCCAAGCCTGCGCCAAAAAGCCAATTTTGTTCGCCTTACAAAACCGAAACTAAACTGAGTACCGTAATTGAGCATGCCTGTGTTATGTGGCACAAGTGGCCGCCCGACACAAAGTACCCTGCATCAATTGCCCATCCGATCTTGCATGGTTTTCCCGCCGTCTCGCGTTCGGCGCTCTCGTAAATCTCGTCTCGCGTCTTTTTTTTTTTTTTTTCAACGATAGACACGGGTTTGTGCAGATGTTCCGACGCTAGCGTGCCGGGTACCAGCCATGCTGTGAAACAAAACCACGTTTTTGCGTGGCGGGGGTACTTTGTGTGCTGAAGCACTCGCTCCTGAGACAGCGGCCGTGGGAAAACTATTTTTGGTACCTGCCTTCCAGTCACCGTGGTCGCGCGACATCAAGTGTTGCCGTCCCCACGTCAGGCACTTTCTAAAATTAAACTAAATACTGCCGCATGTTCATCAGCATTCCTGTTCTTGTTTAAATCATACGTTACTACAAAAATCCATCTTTAACTCAAAGACTGCTGTGTCGAAGTATTGATTACCTAGGTTTCTCTCGGTGCACTTTGTTTTGAGAGAGACCCGGTACATGAAAAATCTGCCGCAAAAGAAAGTTGGTGAAGGGCAGTGAGCTAAAGCAAAGAAGTCAATGTCTGAACGCTGAACCCACACAGCGCGCTTGTTTGTCTCGAGTTCAGTCGTTGCACAAAGCGCCCCAAGAACTTTTTGACCGCGGCTCGCAATGTCTTTGCGCTCAAGTTCTTTTTTCTTTGTGTGTCTCGCTTGTACCTTGTTTGCCAGCGTGGCAAGCATGCACCGTTGGACTTACTTTGTCGTATGCTCGACAGTTACATTTCCCATACAGTTTTGAGAATCAGTTGGTGACGGAGCAGAGTGGCATGGTTTCGGTTTCAAACGAACAGCCGTTGTCTCCGCTTGCGCGACAAGGCACGCGCAACTGCAAGCCTGCCGAAGTTGCCCTCACATGCATGCGAACATGATTGCACGACAGAGGCACCTGCCGGGACGCTTGCAATCCATTTTACGTTTCCTTACTTTTGACGAAAATCTGGCACGTCGGGAACCAGTAAAATGGTGGCAAGCAGATTTTCAGAATTGCTCGGCAACGCCTACAGCACTGTACACTTGTGGGATGTATCAGCAGTAAACACACAAGCAGCGAGTTCCGTTGCAACACGTCACATCAGAACACCACACAAGACAAAGTACCCTTTGTTTGTGCAGCACTTAAAACAAACATTTTTTTTTTTAAGAATATCTACTCCAAAAGTCACTTTTGCTGTTCCAAAACACTGCCTTGGCTGCTCCCAAAGCCACTTTTGGTGCTCCAAAAGCACTGCTTTGGTTGCTCTAAAAGCCAAATTTGCTGCTCCAAAACACTGTTTTGGCTGCTCCAAAAGGTGCTCCAAAATGGCGTAGGCCAATCACATCACTGACTCGTTCATAAAGTTGTCGGCCAAAGAGAATTAACTTGCTTTAACAAAAAGCGAGTTTGCCACAATGATTGCTGGCTAAGAAATGTGAAATGGATGTTGCTGAAGCGTTATGGAATCTAATCATAAGCTTGCAATGAGCAGGAACGGCACTAAACTATTGTCGCCAGTGAATGCCACCTTTGGTGCCACGACACGCTTGAGCGAGTAGGGAGTCAACAATCTTCGTGCACGATTGCTGAGGACCGCTTACAAGCTATGACCGCTAAAACAACATAAGCAGAAATCGTCCTCTGGGACGGCTGAAAACCTGGCGAAAGTAGTGGCACTACTAACAAGTAACCTCCATGATTATGAACATAACATTGGGGCACAAGGTTGCTTCAGAAACAGCCAGCCCACTGAATGCCCGCTGAGAAACTGGTGGTAGCATTTTTAATATTGGTTTTAGAGTGGATTGTGGTTTGCCATTATGGGATATTTCGGCAGTGCTCGTATTTAATTTGGTCATTTTGGCAGTCATTTAGTTTGGTTCGACTTGTGACCGTAGTTACCCTTTAAAACTACAGCTTTGATGAACCCACTTAGTAACTCTAAAGGCTGGTTCATACCTTAGTTCATGCAGCACTGTTCTCTTGCATTTTCTTATGCTATGTACAGATCACCGAAACATTTGTGTCTAATGTCATGTGCCAGGTGGTTTCCTTAAACTGGTAGCCGCACTTAATATGAAGCGCCTGTATTGCGGTGAGTTGTGCCATAAGCAGGCGTAAGCTTCGTAACAAAAAGTAAGAAAATGGGTCTCGGGTACGCTCCGTGAACCCGCCTCTATGCTGCAGACTTCCAGCATCTTTTTTTGTCTGTATGTGACATATTGCTATCAATCTATCTTGCAACGTGTATTGAAACCTACCCAGATCTGCCAGAATCAACATTGAAAACAAAAATTACATCCATGCCATGCACACTAAAGAGCATCTAAGTGAACAGACCCGAAGAGCTTCCCAGCTTCCTTGGACTGGTAAAAGTCACACTTATGGAGTGGTCCGACGTGCCCAGCTTCTTCGCAGAGCGCCTTGTAGAACTGGAACTGTAGTACTATGCTCACGAAGTACCTGGAATGGCATCGTAACACCATATAATATCGTAACTGGATGACCATTCTTTTTGAAAGTTTTACCTAATGTATGGGACATTTGCAGAAATGTGGTACTTGGCCGGAGGATCGAAGTCTTCGGAGGTACGAGAGACTCCTGGACAGATGCCTTGGTATTGCAGCCTGAAAACATGATCAGATTTCGAGTGAAGAACTGTGATGGCATGTGGATAGGAGGGGTGTGCCACTATCCTCCATTCACCCTTTCTCAACCGGAAGCTGAGATTACGAGCTCTCCGCAGCAATCCTAGGAGGTGCCTGGCGTCTCGTGATTTCGATCTACGTGAGCACATACGTTCGACAAGAGAGCCGCATGATTCATTAGGCAAACGGGATTTGGGCCGACGATCTGGAAGCGTTGCATCACGACAAGAGAAACCGCGTTCGGCCACCATTGTTCTGCTCAAAACCGTGTTTCATGTAGTAAACTGTGACCTGGTCAGTTGTGTATAGTTCGAGAAGCAAATCTGCCACACTCGCAGCTATAAGCATTTATGTGTTTGCAAATGTTGTACGTGGTTCACAAAGTATGGCCGTCAAAATATTGGCCAGCAACCAGTAGTCATGCTGAGTAGCTCCAGCCAGCAGGGTGGCATTAACAGATGCAGAGCATTCAGGATCCCGTGGTGACCAGCTTCTTACAGATAGCCCTTGCATTATCCTGATGGCTAACACGTCTTAGGTTAACTACTTAGGGGTTTTCTATGAATGCTAGTGGATGGCCCTTTAATTTCACAATGTGCACAGTTTGGCAATCCAGGCTTTAGTTTTTTGTTAACAAAATAAAGAGGGACTCTTTCAAGAATAATCTGCCAGCCTTGGCAAACGTCGAAGATTGCAAAAAACATACTAATTAGCTAAATAATTACCTAAGATTTGCTAATCAGCTTTTTAGTGGA
The DNA here is from genome assembly GCF_016920785.2 of Ixodes scapularis. Lineage (NCBI taxonomy): Eukaryota > Metazoa > Arthropoda > Arachnida > Ixodida > Ixodidae > Ixodes > Ixodes scapularis. Next base: position 186,975 of record NW_024610243.1, on the reverse strand, counting down.
AGTAAACTCGCTTTTTATTAGAAACCTGCTGAGCATCATTGAACACAATTAAATGAACTCATTTTAGAGAGATATAAGGCACGTTCAGCATTTTATTGCATTTAAAAAATATTACATTTGGACAGGTTCATAGTTTTCAGTTTCTTATCGAAGCGCATCTTTGCACCAACGGTCCTTCCCCCTCGTGGCCCTACTATGGTGAATCCTACAAAGGGGGCGAAGCTACTGCCTCACCTCCTTTGTAGGATTCACCATAGTAGTGTGGAAGGAAGTGGCACACGTGCACTGCACGCCTCTGTTACCGGGGGCCAGGATTGCTGGCGCAAAGATGCGTTCCAACAGAAAACCGAAAACTATAAACGCCGTAAAATGCTGTATCTACCTTATATCTTTCTATCATGAGTTGATTTAGTGGGTTTCGGTGTGCAGCAGGTTTCTAGTTGCAAGCATATGTTTATCCTCACTAATTAAAAGCTGTTTAGTAAATCTTCATTAATTATTTTCATTTTATTTTTGCAATCACCTATGTCTATTGTGGCTGGCAATTTGATCCCAGAACAAGTTTCTTTTTTTTTTTTGAACCTCCCTATTTCTAGGGATTTTGAAAGTCTTCACTGAAACGACCGGTTTATTTTTTAGTGGTGTTGGTTCGTTACACTAGAACATTAGGTGGTCACTGGTGGCAGCTTGCTCTCAATTTCTGCGCATGAGCATAATGGTCGAGCTTATGTCGAAATTTCCATTAAAAGTCCAAAAAAGTAGAACCTGGTGAAACTTGAACCAGGTTCGCGACATCCCTTCCTATACTCTGTCCTCCTCTAAGCTAACAGTGCTGGGGAAGCTACGCTCTCTTGGAACCAGTTGTACGCCCACCTTTCTTTACATGATCACTCTCCCGCTCATACTCTCCGCTCATACTCTCCGCTCATACTCCCGCTCATACTCTCCCGCTCAAGAGGGGTCAGGTGATAAAAGAGAGGCGGTTGACCGGCTGGCGAGCACGTAGCTCCCACCACACTGTCAGCTAAGGGGTCAACCTGCGGTGCCTCACGGGCACGTGTGATTCCGTACCCTGGACGCAGTGTTGCGAACATGCCACAGAAACCGTATGCTAGTGGTTAATTTATACAGTGTACGTCCCCTCTGTTGCAATAACTTTTTGTCTCGCAAACATCGGCTGTGCTCTTGAACGACATGCACGGGCGGCAGTGGTTCAGACGCTGTTGCACATGGTGTGCCGTGTGCTTCGGAGCCAATATTGCCCGCCGCTCGAACGTTTCGGTGTCGATTTGTGATCGTGTCTAAAGACTTCTTCAAGGATGCCTAACTTTTTTGGAAACAAATATTGTAGAGACGTTCGTTGGTACTTTTTAATGTGGCAGCGCTAAACTCGAAACATTGACACTTTGTAAGCGCTCATGTCCTTCAAGCACTGCAAAGTTTCTCAAGGTAGCGCTCTTCAGGACCTGCCCACATACACGCTCATTCAATTGAGCACATAGATCTTAAAACAAGCACAATGACTTGGAGGCAACATTTGATATGAAACTAAAACTCAAATAAAACAAAACAATCCGAGACAATACCTCAGGGAAGAGCGGAAGGCAGAAACTCGTTTCCAGTTGTTCCCATGCGCCCATAGCAGACAACTATGGTGTATAGCAGGGGTGGCCAGGTTGACCCGGCCTAAGAGCCGCAAACAAAACCACGAAACTTCGAAGAGCCGCTGGGGAAGGGGGAGGGGGGCAAATTTTTGTCCAGAGCAATAAACGAAACTCAAACTACTTTTAATCTATCCGAGTCAAAAGTAGTCCAACTGTACGTAAGGTAGCTGTAGCACACAACTACCAAACCGCAACCTGTCTTTCAATTTAAAACATATTCCATTTTTCTTTTTGGGGAAGTGCTCGTGTGCCCCAGAGAGAAGGGGGGGGGGGAGCCACACTTTAACACGCGAAGAGCCGTAGCTTGGCCACCCCTGGTGTATAGTAAGGGACCGCATTGAATTGTGACGTCATGTGAATCGTCCCTACAAGTCCTACGGACTAGAGAACTACCGTAATATCCCAAGATGCCCCACTCCCAAAAGATAGCCCACCCCCAATTTTGGCATGATTTGCTATTTTTTCAGAAACATTGAAAGATAACCCACTTCCAGTAATTTTAGGGTACTGGCCAATGGTGACCTGGGCAAAACCGGTGTTACTTAACCACGGCGGGAGATAAGCGAGCATCACTGACTGCGAAGGACAGTTGCCCTTGGCAGTCAACAATGTTTTTTGGTTCATTGCCCCTTCCTGCGAGGGTCACAAAATTTAAAACTAGCATATTTTTCAACTTTTTTTATGGCACACCAAAAGTTAGCCCACCCTTCATTTTCATCCGATTTTCTATCAATATTATGTTGGCTATCTTTGGCAATATTGCGGTACATAAAAAGCATAATGGTTGCGTAACAGCTTTTTACTTACAGCAGGTCCCACCAGCCCTTGTTGTAGTTCTCGGGCTTGTACTTGCCCTTGAACACATTCCAGCGCCAGAGGTCGTAAATATACACAGATGGAATCACCGCCACTTTGTCCAGAGCAATGCTGTACAAGTAGTTTATATCTGTCTCTGCAAGTGAAGAGAGAACATGTAATAACTCTCAGTGTCTCGAAATTTCTTTTGGACTTCAAATGTGAAACCGAGTACCTTCATCTTCGGCACCTTCTTCTAGAAGTCCAATGGCTTTCAGATGCTTTGGTGTGGCAACAGACAAGGCCATAGTGTCCCCTATGGCTTCATGGAAACCTGTAAAATTGATGATGTGTTATAATTATAATGCAATTAAATGCAAAGGTGCAAGCGAGCTGGACAAGAATGACGTCATTCTTGTCCAGCTCGCTTGCACCTTTGCATTTAATTGCATTATAATTATAACTTTAAATTTGCAAGCTTCACCCTTGTTGGTGTTAGACTGGTCGCAGCTGATAAAACCCGTTTGCTCTACTGACGTCTAACCCCTGGTTAGCTCAGTTGGTAGAGCGCTCCACCTGTAATGGAGAGGTCCCGGGTTCGATACCCGGACCAGGCGGATTTTTTCAGACGCTCACCAGTCACCTAGCTGTGTTTGGAGATTTATGTTTGTCCTTTGTCCCTCTTGTTTCCCTTCTCCAGGGATTATCTTCGTCATTGATGATGTGTGTTTTTGCAAAAACACTATAAAATTTTTACGTTTTTAGATTAACCGGTACAATTGATGCGTAAACTTGACCAGTCAAAAGTTCTTCAAATTTTTTTGTGGCAGTCCCTTCCGTGTGATAAAATTTAAAAATGTGAGTCTGTTGCATTTCTAAAATTTCCAATTGTGTGCTTACCAGGATTTGCCCCATTCCTAAAGAAGTAGGGCTGTTTTGCATACTTCAGAAAGTACTCCACATGTCCCATCTCATGGTGAACCACAATCAAATCATCCATCTTGACTTGTGTACACTGCTTGATTCTGTGAGTAGAAGAATGTGCATGTCAACTATGTGTGTTCTAGTTTATTCCCGTGTACAGCTAGCTCTGGGCTAGTTTAACCTTCAACCAAGTACACTTCCAGAAAGCATAGATCTGACACGAGTACAATTCATGCTAGACTACTCGACAGGTGGCCTGCTTTACACCTCTGTGCAGCATTAACATCATTCAGTATTTAGATCCAATAATGTCTTACTGAGCATAATGGAATCTATCCTGCGAGTTATAACGGGATTAGATGTTTCTAATGCATGTTATACCGGACTCGGTTAGCCGTTACATGCGAATAATGGCCACTCCAGGGAGCTGTCATATGCATGTGCCTTTTAGGGTGAGAATAATTTGACCATTTCGCAACACAGTTATTTTCATTTTTGTTTTCAAGTTTTACTGGCATTTCAAATTCAGCGCCTCACACACTTTGTCTCTAATCACCTTGAGTCTCCACCTTGAGACAATTGTATCACTGTGTAAATGTGTATGTGTGAAAAACTTTTAGCAGCATAAGTAAGTGCTGTATGAAGGCTCCCTAGGCAGGTTTTTGCAGCTCTGCCGCATTGTAGGCATTCCCCCAAATACTTCAAATTGAATGCTTCAAATCGATAGCGCCTCTCCGTGTCAAATGTGCGTTTTTTTTCGTCCTGTTTTGTTTGTGCCTTGTAACCTTTTAATCAATATGTACCAACTAGCCCCAACCAAAGTTTTATTGAACCAAGGTGCGGCGGAAAGTGCTGTTCCCGATCAGGATCAAACACATGGTATATGTGGGAACATTTGTAGCACATTATAAAGGTTCTTCGTGCGGTTGCCGAAGGTATGACTGATATCTTCAGTGGCAATGGGAGTTAGGGACAAAAAAGTAACCAAGCAGGAGTTATCTGATTGGTGGCAGATAGAAGGATTAATATTTTTCTTATTCTCCTGGCAGACTGTGGAGCGGGATGCACACAGTCGCAAAGAGGTGCTTCCATTGCAAGGATTATAATATTTAAAAATGATTAAAAAAGGTTGACTTTAACATTGTGTACATTAGATAGATGTTATCTTTGAAACGAGAAACAAGCTGTGCGGCACAAACCGCAAAAGCTTTAGTGGTATGCATTTGTTCATCTGTCGCCGTGGAGTGTCATGCCTAACAAAAGTAGACATGGTACGTCCGTGCAAAACGTTAATATTGATTCATTTCAAAAGTGACCTGTTCTAGTTTCGAAAGTTGTATACATAAATTTAGTACTCACCACTACCTGAACAACAATTTCACCAGGATGAGCGTTGCATATATATTGCACGAAGGGACATTGCACTAGCCGTAGACGGGCTAAGCTCCAGAATAGGCCACATTGGGAGTGGGACACAGTTAACTCTACATGAATATTTTGCAATATATTTTTTGCAGCACTCCTTCGCTAACTTACCTAACATCCGATGTTCCACAGAAGTCCCAAGCAGATGCGTGGCAAATGATTTCTCTGTTCGTGGGCTTTTCCAGCACAGACTTTTCCCAGAAAGATTTGGGCATCGGCGGAAGCCCGAGTGACGTAAAAAACTCCTCAGAGAGCAGGAACATGTCCTTTGCCGTCATGTTCTGTTGGCCAACGTGAGTGATTACTTTAAACATAAAGTAATCTATGTCTTCGGTAATATGTATCAGAGTATCTTCCATGCTCACCTTCTTCCTCATGGCATCAGTAACATCAATGGTTGGTTTTCCAACATATGGTTCAGTGAACTTGTTCAAAGAGCTCCAGTCTTGAGCGTGGATGTGTCCTGCACATTTGCATTCAAATTTAATCGCAAGAGTTTGCGAAGATTTTGTTCCTTTTTTGTTGTTTTTTTACGTTTGTATTTCAGTGCCATAAAAAGTATTCCAAATGCATGCATTTAGTGTGTCGAGAAGCTGCACTTCCACGCATTGGAAGGCCCGGAACGGCCGAAGCTTGCCATAAAAGAGGAAAAAGAAAAGCAAAACGAGCTGGGATACATATAAAACAGGCTTACATCATGACACAAAAGAGGTGGGGACTACAGGTAACACATTACAAAAAAGGTTGGAAGAAATCTTGTATGTTGCTCGCATCACGTGTCATGCTCTGTTCCTGGCTTCTTTTAGACAAAATTTTTTTTAAATTATATTTTGTTGATTGCGTACGGTAACTGGAGCTCAAATGTTTATCAAATGAAATTAAGCGAATCAAACTGCACTCCTGGCCTTCTTTGTTGACCAAAGTGTGCGCTGGTTTGCACATATCAATACCCGGCTGCATAGACAGGCTCTCTGTGTCTTGAGATCATTACACAGAGCGGGCAGCAGAAACCAGATGATGACCAATGATCTCTTGGATGAAGTTGCCGTCAGTATGGGCAGCCGCCACTGGGTGGTGTTTGCTTTAGGTATCAATGCACCACGCTTACCACACCGATTGTGCGCTTACCCAAGAGGTGGGCTGGGATAGGACCATCTGCTTTGATCTTATCGCCATATTGCTCGCGAAGTCTGCTTCTCACGTAGGCATGCAGTTCCTTGTAAAGAGGTTCCAACTGCAGCCACAACTTGTGCAGCGTTTCTTCGAAACCGTCGTACTCGTATACGTGTTGCCACATGCCGCTGGCGTCCTTGAAACCTGCAGCAGGTTGAGAAGTGCGGAACGTTAGACTGAAGGACCTTAACAGAGAACTGTTTGGCTCAAATGATGTTATAATCGATGCTAAAATATTTATATTGAGAAATATTTTTGTACTAATATTTAAAATATTTCAGATGCGGAGGCAGTTTGAAGGGACATATTGTTTCCGAACCAGGAGGGACGATATAGTCGAAGAAACAAAAAAGTTTTCCTGGTGTTCTATTTTTTTTTTTTTCCAGAGAACACTATTTTAAAGAAGTGGTTCTAAGGATTTTGTAATTAACTTTATCACTTTCATATTTAGTATTAAATCCAAAAGCTCATAAACAGACGTGTTCCGTAAAATTGATGCTGTTGAGAAAAAACAAATACCCTTGAAAGTCATGTTGCGTACTAAAACAAATTTACGCCCTCGTAAAAATGTTAACAGCTTTTCCCAATGCTCACTCCATAACTGTATTACAGCACACCTTCAGGTTGCTGGTAAACACTTTAAATAGTGTGCTGGCAGTCTTATCAGCATCCTAGATATATTTTCTTACAAGCAACAAGTTTATATGCAACATGCTCATTATAGAGCTTCACATGCACATAACCAATAAATGCATGCAGATACAATGAAACCTGTGCGAGACAGAAATCGCGAATCTTTTGACTGCCCCAATTGAAAGCGACTCATTCGCTGGTGACTGCGCCTCTGCAATTGCAAAGGTTCCAAGCATGTTGCTTTGTTCTGTTGTACAAGCTCGAGCTTACCATTGAGCTTAGCAGCTTCGTTCTGGAGTTCCACGTAGCGAAAGTATTTTGCTTTGACCGGCTTCCCCGCAACTTTCCGCCATTCATTCCAGACGTACAGCAGCTCATCGTAGTTCCTTGAATCCTGGAGGGTGTTCTTGATGGCTGCCAGGCAGAGTACGGCGAGATTAGCATGTCTCGTTCACAGAGAACAAAAGGGTGAAGTGAACAGTGAGGAGCTGGTATTTACTTGGTTCTAACGGCACGTTGCATTCGTCGGACGTGTTGGTCTTTCGAACAAATGGGCAAATTTTTCCTCCTCCGTGGTTGCTATCCATGTCGGAAATTATTTTCACCAACTGAAATCGCGTACATGCGAGGTCAGTAGTTGGGTTGTGGAATTTTAGGCTTGTAAGGTCTGACGACTGAGAAAACATGATCAGTGGGCTTTAATCCACTGTGTGGTGTTACGACTGGAACAGCATCCTCAAATCTCAAAGATATCAAATAAAAAAAGTTGTGGTGGACAATATTTATTTAACTTTTGTCAACCGTACGAGGAACCAGGACGTGGTGAATAGACCTGACTATATGCAGCAAACATAAGCAGATACAAGCATAAAACCGAAAAGAGAGATAGATAGGTTATAAAAGCCTTTATGATCGAGAATTAACACACCAATGAAAAGGGGAACGAAATTGAGGTGTAGTAACTTACTTTTGTGTTACTTTTTTTAATTAAGAATTAACATGTTTTACTCTTTGACATGACAGGTATGCATGAGCGCCATTATTCAAAGGACATATGTCCATCCAGAAAATGAACATAATTACTTTATCTTTTTTATGGTTTCATCTAAATACTCACAAAATAAAATGCAAAAAAAAAAAAAAGAAAAAAGAAACAAACTTGTATAACTTGGCACCTAAAACATGATAAAAAGACTAAGCCCGTTCACACTCTTTCGACCTCTTAGAACTGGGCGCCTTGAAACCTCTTAAAACGAGAGGACACACTGGCGCCATCTATTGGGTAGCAGTGTAAACTTAGCGGCCCGGCGTATTTTCTATTTCTCTCGTGCATTATCCTTTCTTTCCTGGCTTGAAAAACTTTTGTCCACGTTACAAACAAGCACATTTGACCTCGGAAATCCCGCAAAACCTTCGCTCTTGTGAAATGTAGTTCCAGGATCACTGCATAGATGGCACTAGAATGCCAGTGTGTTCCCTCGTCCTAAGATATTTTAAGAGGTTTCAACAGGCCTCGTCTCTCTCGGTCGTAGTCGGTTTCAAGAGTGTGAACGGGCCTTAATTCATTTAAGTCTTGGGAAGAATATGTAACGAATAATGTAACTATGTTACCCGTTATTTGAAATAAGTAACGTAAGTATATAACCCGTTGCTGTTTTGAAAATGTAACGAGTATGTTACATCACAGAAAAAAAGTTGCGCGTTACTGCCAACGCTGGTACCATCCCACTTGCAGTGTGGGTCATCGTGGCTTTCATGTGGTTATACTTGTTCCAAGTGGTGGACAATCATTATTTATAAACAAGTGCTCTCGCCAACAGGAGCTACAACACGCTGGGGCAGGAAAACACTCTTCGAAGAACAAAGTGCCGGCGTACGCTCACTCGGTTCCATAAAACGCGTCAGTGCTTTGGCAAACGTACCTCGGTTCGCTCGTCCTCCGGCAGGATCGCTGTGCCGAGCACCGACAGGCGTCGGAAGATGGTGCGCGTCTTCTCGTCCTTGAAGCCAGTCCATTTGAATTGCGTGGCGTTCTTCCAGACCTCTTTCTCCAGAACGTTGGCCCGTAGGGTCTGTTCTACCTGTGGCGTGAGGAACAAACATTTTCCCAAGTCCCATCGTTATTTCCGGTCCCTGCTGCTTTGCCTTATCTGCATTCCTTAATTTAGCGTGTCCTCAGCGTTGCTCACAAGATGGCCTGGAGATATTTGCTATCTAAATAATATGACCTCGACCTGGTAACCACTTCAGTCTTTTTCGGTCCCTGTTCGACAAGAGTGTTGTGGACGTCACGTGTGCACCAGCGGTGGTGCTGGTGCACCAGCAGTGGTGCTGCTGTCAGCCCGGTGCATGCGCATATTTCATATACACCAAGAGTTTTGGTCGATATGCATGTCAGTTATATTGAAAAAGCGTAATCTAAGTTAAAACAATGTGGAACCTAATTCGTACACACAGGCCTGTTGACAGTGGCCTCAAATTTATTTGTGAGGAGCCCCCCCCCAAAAAAGATCTGCAACTTCTCAGCCTGTAGCTTTTTCTTTCTTTTTTTTTTTTACACCGATCGCCTATGGGTGTTTCTTTTCCACTGTTCTAAAAAGCCCCCTCTGGACTATTCGTCACCCCCACCCAAAAGGCATCACCCTTTCCTAGCTGCGGTCTGCCATGAGGAATCTTCATTCTATTATGGTTTTAAGCCTAATGTGAGTCCGAAGTTAAAACAGCTTTTGAGAACTGGTTTAAAAATAAAAGGAAAGAAAACTGAATGAAAAGACAACAACATATGGGGATATGGTAACCCATGGTAGCGATATGGTAACCCATGGTGTTTTCCCCTAATATGAATGACCAACTAGCCCACTCGTCAACACATGGTAGCGGCGCTGGCTCAGTATTGAGTGAGCAGGCGCTGGGTCGTGATTTGGAGGAGAAGAATTAAGGATTAAAGGCCGTGCGTCGAGGAACGCGCAGTGGCATGATGTCGGGGTTCCGCGGGAGGAGCGCGCAATGGCTCAATCTTCACAGTGCCTTCGGGGGCTCTAATCTGGACACTTGACGAAAAAGTCCCGGCGCCGTGCTTGATGACCTTGGCGCTGGCCAATCACGGCGGCCGAATCGCTCGCCGGTTTTTTCGCCAAGTGTCCAGATTAGGACATCGGGAAAGGGACCGCTGGAAACGGCGCCGCGCAGAGACAAAACCATGGGCGCCGAGCCCGACGTACAAAGCGCGACACTGTTAGCGCGAACAAGCGATCGCCGTTTTTTTCCAGTTTCTCTCTTTGAGATTAAGGGATGTCATCCAAGTTATTATTTCTACGGAAAGAGCTGATATAGTTCTATAATGTAAGCGATAAAATTTCGTGCTCGCTGATACTATTTAGAAGTAAAATGCCGAAATAAGCCGATGTCGTGTTCGCGCTAACAGTCGCGATGTGTACGTCTGAAGACCGCGCTAAAATTGTCAAAGCAGTGCGCCAGTAAAGAGCTGCGCAGCTTGTGCAACGGCGGGGAGAGCAGCGGAAGATCGTTGAAAGTACCACCTAGGAGCAGAGTAGCGCAATCTAGAACGCCGTCTCTCGGCGACTAGCGGCGAACGCCCGGAGGTTTCAACTGCGGTCAGAAATGCATGGAGAACGTGAGAAAATCGTTGTTTCTTCAGTTTTGTGGGGATGTGCGGAATGGAAATCATTTTTGACATAATAATGAAACATTTTAGAATAATATGCGATAAGTTTTGTGCCATACAAGGACGTAACTTTTTTTTAAAAAAATTGCCTGAGCGGCATCATGCAGCAGACGACACGGCGACGTCACACCATTCACGTGACCCGCTCCGGCCAACCCGAAAACCCCATCTCCGCTGCGAGCAAAAATCGTCTGCTTCAAACGCCACTGCCTTGGAAATTGCCTTCCCAAAATTTGCACACGCATCCGATATTATTAAAACTTTGATAAAGTGTTTATTGCTTTACTAACTTCACGACAGACTAGTTTTGAAAAGTGTGAACTCGCCGTTCATTTTTTAATCAGCCGTGTTGTGTCGATCTCCATGTATTCTCCCGTAGGGCGGGCCGCCTCCTGGAACCCTGAGTACCACGTGACTCGCGCCGAGCCGCTCTGTCGGCCATGTTGTCGGCAAAACACGGGGTTCAAAGGATTGCGCTACTCTGCTCCGTAGGTGCTCAAGTACCACCCACACTCGACCTTGAAAATGCCGTAGTAGACAAAAGACCCTAAACACTATCGCATTGCATCTCTTTTGTCGGGACTCTGAGAGAATGCTTGTTATTTTAGGCGGCATATAAGTAACCACAATTCTAAATTGTTTATAAGACCTCATCCTTCTTTGATCCGTCTTGAAGGCTCAAATCTTTCCTTGACTCTCAGCCGAAGCACGGTCGCAGAGTTCCGTAAGCATTTCAAGTTGTATAAAAGCAGTACCAAACATTCCCTCAAGAACTGCTCAGTATGCGTTTTAAAGGAAGGAGTAAGTTTGGAGCGCCGAAACGTACTTTCGCATATTTCCTAAAGATACAGAAATACTGCTGTCTTTTGGCAAGAAGCAGTACACTAAAAGTGTATAGCTGGTGCGATTTTATGAAGAAAAACATACACGTTAAGTATATTTCGAGTTTACCAAAATACTATCATGTTAAATCTTTTTTTTTTTTTTTTTTTTTTTCAGATATTGTTAGCGCAGTCTTTTGTTTGGGTTGTGCGTTGGAGTGCCGATCGGCCGTAACGTCCACATATGAAGCGGAGCAGAACGGCGGCTCCGAAATTGATTAGTTTTCTGGGTATTGCCCAATACACGTGAGTTATGAGCACATCAAAGAAGAGAGATTTCGTGCATTGACAATTTTCCCAGAAACCTGCTAGGTTTTGCTGAACCTCCTTAGGCCGGTTCACCTTCGCGGGTCTGCCAAAATTCAAAATGATTGTATTTGAATAACGCTGTGAACGTATGTTTTTTTTTTTTTGTTTTTTTTTATTATTTCTAGCAGATAAACGATTTCTTTTTTTTTAATGTAGGGTAGTCGAATTAATTGGTTAACGTACCGATTATTTTATTAATGCGTTAATAGCGGACTAATTTCTTCACCTATTAATCGGCTAAAAAAGGATTAAAAGCGCAATGCTTTCTGACCTTGCACTAATAGCCAAGTGAGTCCTGTCTGCCCCAGTTGCTTCTGTGCAATTTGTTTAGGAGTTTAGCTCAGCAGGACGTTGTTAGCAAGCAAAGAAACTCGCTGCATCCGTCACAGATAAATGAATCTCTTCGGTGACATCAATCTTGTAGGCGTTACCAGAAAAAAAAAAAAAAACGGGGCAACGAAATACGCACTCGTTACATGCAAATAAAAACAACGAATTCCCGTTACAGAAAAAAAAAAAAAGTTAAAGCACGTTACCTTTGCATCACTTTTTCTATTTATGAATTCAAACATTTTCACTGTTTTGACGTTGTTGGTATGCTCAAGCTTTATATTTCAAGAAATATTGTGCCTAAGCAGAAACTTAGCATTATTACCTTATCTTTTCTACGGTTGCAGGTAAACACTAGCGAGAAAAACACGCGAAAACGCAGGACTTTATGACTCGATGCCTAGGAGCACGGAAGAAATTTAAAGGGGCTGCGCAACGATTTTAACTTTGAAAGAATTGGCATCATCCACTCGCGTGGATGTAGCCTCGGCCAATTATTTAAGCAAAGCACTGAAACTGTTGCATAGCTCCTTTAAGCATAATTTGTTCTTAAAGCTCTTGGGAAAAAGTGTTACGAGTAACGTAATTACGCTAATTGTTACTCAAGTACGCAAGTGAACTATATATCTTTTCTGTACTGCGCTCAGACTAATTAGCTAACTTTTAAATTATTCTTTAAAAGAAAAACCATATTTACTTTCGAAATTGACGATTATTTTTTTAGCTCACTTTATTATTTTTAGCCATTATTTTATGAGCAAAAAAATATCTCAACAATATTTGATCGAGAAGTTAGGAAACAACGTGTCTGACTGACTCGCAGCGGCTCGAAAAATCGCAAGGTTACGCGAGTATCGGCAATTTTCCAGAGTCTATCGCTCAAACCAGCCGCACTTCGTTTCTCCGATGCGATTCGTGATAGACAACAATCTTTTGCATTTGGAAACTGCAGAAACAAGCGCAAGTTAAAGAGCGCGGATGCAAGCGCAGACAACGTCAGCGGAGGAACGTTCAGCGCCGCCATCTATAAGCGGAGCGACTGTTTTCCGACCCTATCGATGCTCCGTTCACGTTTGTCAGCGCTACGGAAAAGAAGATCACATCCTTCGAAAGCAAACAGATTGCCACGAGTGCAGGTTCTCTACGTGTCCGGCTGGGAAGCGCGAGGTACTTTCAGCGTCCCTCAAACACACTGAGAAGAGCAAGTGCCCGGGACTTCGTTCCATTCAGAGCGCATCCGAGAGCGCTGCGAGAGCGTTGTCACGTGGTCTTTGTATTCTTTAAAAAATATATATATACGGGCCTTTTTGGGCTATATATATATATATATATATATATATATATATATATATATATATATATATATATATAAACGAACATATGCAGATGAATGAACCGTACGTAACCCAAAGAATCGTTTTACAAACCCGCCGAAAGCCAAAATGAACGGCGGAGCCAGGATTTTGGCTTTCGGCGGGTTCGTAAAACTTTGATTCATTGAATTAAGTACGGTTCATTCATCTCCATATGTTCGTTTATTTCCTCTTCGGAGACCACGTACGATGGTGGGAAGTGCCCATGATATATACAGGGTGTTTCACGAGAGGTAGACAAATTCGATATTGCGCAAACTACGCGTCGCAACAAACGAAAAAAAGGCTTGTGTCGTTTTGGTCCTGGGCCAGGGCCCTAATTAGAAAAATTATTAAAGTCCGGAATAATTAGATTGTTCACTACTTTTGCTTAATTAACTTTTTAATATTGGGTTTAAGGGCTGCTTTCAATCAGAAAATTGCTCAGCATCATCGAAAAACACTAGATCAATAAATTGCAGGACGATAGAAGGCAAGCGAGGCATTTTACGGCTGTCTCAAAAACCGCACAAATTCGACGGGTTTTTAAGTTTGGTTTGCAATCGGAGCGCGTCTCGGCCCCGACGGCAACGCGCCCCGTGGAGAGTTAGTGCAACCAGCCTCTGCTGCGGTGCGCGAGGGCAGCGCAGCAGAGGCTGGTTGCACTATTTCTCCACCGGGCGCGGTGCCGTCGGGGCTGAGATGTGCTCCGAGTGCAAACCGAAACTTAAAAACTCGTTGAATTTGTGCGAGAAAGCCGTAAAATGCTGCGCGTGCCTTCTATCGCTCTACAATTTGTTGGTTTAGTGTTTTTCGATGATGCTGAGCAATTTTCTAATTGAAACCATGCCCTTAAACACAATATTAATAAAGTTAATTACGCAAAAATAATAAACAACTTAATTATCCCAAACTTTAATAATTTTTCTAAATGGGCCCCTGGCACAGGACCAAAACGACACAAGCCTTTTTCTTTTTTTTTTTTATTACGGGCTGTTTTCTCGATGTCGAATTTGTCCACTTTTACTGCAAAAAAAGTACAGGTTTTTTTTATCGCAAAAATAAACTAATAATGATTTAATAATTTTCCTAAATGGGCCCCTGGCACAAAACCAAAACGACACAAGCCTTTTTTTTTTTACGCGTTGTTTTTGCGATATCGAATTTGTCCACTTTTAGTGCACGAAAAAATTCACAGTCTTTTTTTTATCGCAAAAATAAACTAGGCATTGACGAACGCTCACTCTCCGCCCAAAGGTATAGCGCTAGAGGCCACAACCAGATGCCAAAGTTTCAGCCCGATCCGATACCTCAATCAAAAGTTATAAGTGATATCTGAAAATTTCAATGGGAAAATAGCGGCCGACGGAGGTTTCGAACACATTCGGCTCTATGGCACCAGAAACCGAAAACGGGCAAAAATGGGCTCCATTTTCGCATTGAAATTTTCAGAAAATCACTTATAACTTTTGAACGAGGTATCGGATCGGGCTGAAACTTTGGCATCTGGTTGTGACCTCTAGCGCTAACTTTAAGCGGAGAATGAGCGTTCGGCAATACCTAGTTTATTTTTGCGGTGAAAAAAAGCCTGCAATTTTTTTTTTGTCACACCCTGTATATATATATATTGCGTGATTAGTTTCCTGCAGATCGGGCGAATAGCCAATCACTGCGAACAGTGGAACGCTTTGCAGGGAAACTAAACTGGTGTTTAGGTCCTGTGATGTCACTTTATGTCACGCGACATGACATCACGTGATTTATATACCTATACTGTTTCTCCGCTAAATTTAGCGGGAAAATTGACAGAAAGTGATCTGACATAGCGCGAAATACACACCAATTCACTTTCCCCGCTAAATTTAGCGGTAAAATTGATGTCACGTGACCAGACGTCACGTGACCACCAATTTACTTTCTCCGCTAAATTTAACGCGAAATTTGATGTCACGTAGCCTAACACCAATTTACTTTCCCCGTCAAATTTAGCGGAAAATTGATATCACGCGAACTATACACCACTTCAGTTTCCCCGCTAAAATTGGAGGGGTAATCGATGTTACGTCACGTATACACCGATTTCGTTTCCCCCCCTAAATTTAGCGTGTTAATTGACGTCACGTAACCTGACTACGCGTTACATTTACATCAATACAATTTCTCCACTAAATCTAGCGAAGAAAGTTGACGCCACATGATGCATACACACCAATTTAGTTTCCCCGCTAAATTTAGTAGAGAACTTTATAAAAAATATACGTTCTTCTTCACTTCCTGAAACGACGGTCTAATGGCTTATAAATTATTTTAAACAATCCCGCCTTAAATGGTACTGCATTTCATGCTTTAGAGGACTTTGGAGATAGGTCGCTGTTATATTTTTTCAATCGACTTTGATTAGTGCGTTTTCTGTTGAAAGTGATATAGGGCGCTAGGAATCATTACGAAAATATAGGAACACCAATTTCAGAGTTTGTGTTATCTCAGCGTCCGTGTCACGAGAAATTTCCCTCAAAACGTCTTTCCTTCGACATACACATTTTTCAAGTTTTCCTGAATGTGCGATTGGCTCAAACAATGGACTTTTTATTCGAATACATACAGGGTGTTTCACGAAACTCCGACAAATTCGATTTTGCACAAACTATACGCATCGCACAAAAGAAAAGAAAAGGTTGATTGATGCATCTCTTTGGCTTTTGCACGGGGTCCTATTTAGGACAAATAATATAGATCGAAATAACTATAAGTCATTCCTTATTTTCGCTCAATTATCGTATATTTAATGGCACGGTTTCAATTAGAGACTTGCTGGGAATCATCGAAAACTACTAAATCCACCCACATTCCAGTAATATACGACACGCGCGGCGCTTTACGGCATGGACGTGTTTCTAGGTTTCGGTTTCTCATCAGGGCGCATCTCTACGTGCGTGCGCCGCCACGCGTCGCACGTAGAAAAGATAAGAAAGCCTCCGGACAGCCACATGAGGTTTGCCTTTTTGACGTCGTTGCCTGTTTAAACACGAACCTCCTCAATACGTGCGTAGCGTGGTGCGTGGTGTCGCTCGCACGTTGCGTGCTTTGACCACGGGGAGCGGGACTGCTGGAGCGGAGATGCGCTCCGGTAAGAGACCGAAACTTAGAAACGCGTCCAGATTTAACATTCTTTTTCGGAACGCCACAAAATGCTGGGCTTGCCTCAGATCATTGTAAAGTGGAACGATGTAGTACTTTTCGGTGGTCCCCACAAGTTTTTAAATAAAACCACGACCTTTATAATTTAAATAAATGCAAAGGTGCAAGCGAGCTGGACAAGAATGTCCAACTCGCTTGCTCTTGTCCCTCTTGTTCCCCTTCTGCAGGGACTATTTTCGTCACGACCTTTCTTTTTCTGTGCGTGTGCGTGCGTGCGATGCGTAGTTTTTGCAAAATTGAGTTTGCCGGAGTTCCGTGTACAACCCCCCCCCCCCCCCCCCCCCCCCTCAAATACTCATGTAAGCAACGACATCAACAGAAGGTATATTTTTTCTTCGAATTTGCAGGCTAACTAGCATCTCGAGAAATTTCTCAAACTGGAAAACGCACCTTCCTAACTCCTATTCAGGATTGTGCAAGGTCTTCCACTAGACAAAAATCTTGCTTCAGGCGCGCACAATTTTAAGCCCGAAGACGACGACCTCGCACATATGAAGTCTAAATCAGACGTCAAACCGGCACACTCACGCTCTTGTTCTTGTTGTATTCGGTCAGGTTGTTGGCGTAGTCCCACTCTGCTCCGAACGACTTGAGGCACATGTCCGTGAGCAGGACGTCGGCGTCCTTGAGGTAGGCCTTGGCCCGTTCCTCGTCCTCCAGCGGCCCTTCGAGGGGCTTCTCCGGAGCGCCGTCGCCGACGACGGCGACCACGAGCCCCACAAGCAGCAAAAAACCGCAGGCGGTCCGGAACCACGACGTCGCCATGGAATCAGCGGCCGTCCTTCTTCAGAGGCCCTATCGGTCCTCTTCCTGTCGAGTGGCCAGGGTCACCATCGGGCGCCTTTTATAGACGGCGCGGCGCCTGCTCTTTAACCGGTTCGCCGGTTCATTCGCCCCGGGTTCACCCCCATGCGCTGGGAACCGGGCGACGTCGCACTGCGCGAGGGGCGAAGACTGGCAGATAGCGACCGGAAGCGCATGCTGCGGCTGGTTATACGACCGCGCGGAGAAACCGGACGAGTTGGAAGTGATAAAGTGTCCTCGCGCCGTCACGTGACCCTTTCGAACGCGATCGGTCGGGTCGATTTGGGGGGGAGAAAGTGAAAATGCGGGTTCCTCGGGACTGACTCGGAGGTGGCTCGCGCACTTTCTTCCACAAGTGCCATCTGCCTATGGCCCGTTTCAGGGAAGAGCGTGTGGTCGGGGGCAGTTTCAGCGTTCGTGCATGGACCTATCGCGACACAGTTAGGTATGCACCGTTCGAATATTTACAAAATAACAGCCCAGGGGTTCCAACCTAGGCACTCGGCAAGAAAGTCGGCGAGGGATTCGACCGCCGTGATACGCCGCCGCCAAGATAGAGCGCGGCGCCGGCCAATCACGGCCGCCAGATGAAAGCCTCAGAACGTGCAACGCGGAAAATAGCATCGGCCAGACGCCCTTTTTCTCGGCGTGAATGATCTGCGCTACGTTGTAGAGTCTATATAGCCTTGTTTCCGCAGCGCTGCAACGCAGTCATAGCCACGTGCAATAGTGCGTTCCACGACAGCGCGTGCGAATGAGATGCAAAGCGAAGCCAGGGCGGGGCTGCACCACTGCAGGGGAAGGTATAAGCAGAGCCGTATATGTAGAGAGTTTGGCCATTCGTTGGGAAGTATAGGAGACAAATGAAGCGGCGCCATTGGCTGAAAGCGGGCTGGGCGTGTTCCAGGGCGTCTTCAGAAATTCGAATGTGACCAACCAGAAGCCGGAAATAATATCCTGGCGGTGGTCGCGAGAAACAAACCTGATAACTGCATTGGAGTAACTCTTGATGGCTGAAAATATAATACACGTGATGTTTCAATCACACTCATCTAAAATGATGGTGGAAGAGTGCGACTAGCAGAAAGATCGACATAATCCTTACGCCAAACGCCGAGCGCCGGGAATCTGCCGTCAGAGCGGTCACACTCCGTCCGCGTAAAACAGAGTTGAGCGGCGCATTCGTTTCTTACATCTTTCTGCATGATCATGATGAAACAACACGTGAACCCTATTTTCAACCACAAAGAGTTACTACACTTCACTCTTACGCACTTATTAAAACCATATACGAACATAGACCTTCGATGATCGATCGGCTCAGAACTGTTTGCCGCTACCACCGCTAGGGGATTCTTTTCGGCTTCTGGTTGGTCAAGAGAGCATGCCAAGCGTTGGCCAAGCCCTCTTTCCGACTCTGCCGCACGCCCCGACTCTGCCCGCACCTCCCATTGACCAAACTCTCTCAATACACGGCTCTGGGTATAAGCTAGCCTCGACTACACCGTGACAATGTAACACAAAATAGTCAACACCGAGCGTAAATGCTTTTAAGCGGCCTTGCATGGGCGCCGCCAACACCGACCTTCAGTTTTACATCGCAGCTGTTTATGGCTAGGGTTCCGTGGACTTTTCGTGTGCGTGACCAAAAACTCTACACTCGCACCGCCGCACGTGCACGCCTTCCCCGTATAGAAGATTCGGAGTAATTATCACCAAAAATAAACTAGGCATTGCCGAACGCTCATTCTCCGCCCAAAGGTATAGCGCCAGAGGTCACAACCAGATGCCAAAGTTTCAGCCCGATCCGATAACTTAATCAAAAGTTATAAGTGATTTTCTGAAAATTTCAATGGGAAAATGGAGCCCATTTTTGCCCGTTTTCGGTTTCTGGTGCTAGAGCCCCATGTATTCGAAAACTCCGTTGGCCGCCATTTTCCTATTGAACTTTTTAGAAAATCCCTTAACTTTTGAGTAAGGTATCGGATCGGGCTGAAACGCTGGCATCTGGTTGTGACCTCTAACGCTACCTTTGGGCGGAGAATGAGCGTTCGGCAATGCCTAGTTTATTTTTGCGGTAAAAAAGACCGTGTAAATTTTCTTTTGTGACACCATGTAGACGCGACGCCACGAGACGTTGCCTACAGGCTCCCCAAAAAATGCTCTGTGCTACCAGACCCTCGCGCTCCAAATCTGCGACCGGGCACTCTATATGGCTCCGTCGTCAAACTGCTGGGCTATGGTCCTCCCCTCCAGTATTGGTCTTCGTGGAGGCCCGTCAACGCCGCTTTCAGAGACTCGGTATCTCCATAAGACAAGAGAAGGTCAACAATGGCTGTAATCTCGCGCGTGTTTAAAACGTCTTAAAGGGACACTGACAGGGTATTTATGCTCGCCGAGGTTTTTAGTTGTACGTGTCATATGAGAGCTCAACTACCCAGAACAGAATTTGCGGCTCGAAATTCGGTTTCTTTCCGCCCGAAAACCGCCGATCAAGAACTGGCCGGTTCGAGTCCCGCTCACTCTCTTTTTCGAGGTCACGGGCCGTTTTCTAAGGTATCGATGCGACCACCAAATTTAATCAAAGTCGTGGGTCACTGAAGGCACACACTCAATATTAAAAATAGAAAAAAATATGAAACCCATTTTTTGTGGCTTCTCAAAATCTGTAAATACGTTGATTGAAAAAAAAAGTTCCACAGACAACCGGAAGCATTCTGTGCGTTCGTCGTTTCGCGTATCGTGGGACTCGCGGGGACGGCGATGGCAGCGGACGACGGGCGTGGGGCCTCTATTTCAGAACTGTCGTTCGCGGTACCGGCGAATTCTGTCTACCTTTAAAAGAGAAATTTGGGACTGATCAAAAGAATTGGTGTTCATCCCGTACGACACGCCCGGCCACCAAGCCGATTTGCACGAAGACGTCGCCGAGCCGTCGCTCCCTTCTCGTGGCTGAAGACATCGCTCGCGCAAACGTCAAGCACGACGTGTCTACTTCGAGTTAAATATGCACGCGTACGATTTCTTTACTAGGTGCGAATGTCCCCAAAGCGTGGTGCTTCCCGACTTCGACTCGGGAGTGCTTTTGCTAGAGAAAAATCGACAGCAATTTTCCAACTTACAGTTTACCGGCTTAATTATTAAAAAGGAAGGAGATCCACCAGGAAAGAGATCCCCCAGTAGCGCAGTGGGAAAGACGTCCGGTTCACACGCGGTAAGACCGGGTTCGATCCCCCGTGAAACTTTTTTTTTTTTTTTTTTTTTTCAAACATTTCCCGATGGTTACATATCTTTTTTCTTTTTTTACAATCATCACTGAAGAAACAAACAAAAAATAACAAACAAATGTTGCGGACGATACTTTGCTGAATTAAATGGTGTGTGATTTCCTTTTTGACACCTGCGAACTCAATGTAATCACTTTCCACAAAATGCAAGGAGCATATAAATCAGGTAGCGTCCGCTTTCCGAGGTGCCCGTATATGTTCTACAGGAATTGCAGCCAGCCAATGGTCCCGATCCCGTTGATCTTTCGGAAACTCTGTCGCACAATGCCACTTTTTTTCGGACGCAGGACACGTGAGCCAGCTCTTCACGCAACATCTTGGGAGTATTCTTTTCGGAGCCGATCATGGAAATTCACCACGGGCACTCGCTACTCATCTCCGACTCCTCAATGTACAAAACAACTCATCTTGGAGTACAGAACAACGAGCGTAACAAACATAACTGCAAAAGAATCGCCCGGCGAGCAGTTCCCGCACGCCGCATGTCGTGTCGTCTGCTACGGAGAGGAGAAAAACAAACAAACAAAAAAAAAAAACGCACGGTCGGGTGTAGCCACGTGACTTCCGCCACTCACTCTCTTCTCTCCACTTCTCCGACCTCCGTCGGGTTTCGGTTTCGGTTTCGAGCAGTTGCGTCTTTTGGCTTTATTAAAAAAATACGCTACTCTGTTGCAAAATATTAATTGGGTAGTCCTCCGACACCATAATGAAGCCCCTGGCAAAAAATGAAAAACAAATTTTGGGGGGTGTCAGTGTCCCTTTAAGGGGTGTCCAAAGAGGACACTAAAAAAGGCACGACTCCGACAAATCGTGAAAATTGAAGCGGGCGCGTCCGCTTCCATTTTCACGATTTGTCGGAGTCGTGCCTTTTTTAGTGTCCTGTTTGGACACCCCTTTAGACCATCCCAGAAGGTTCTGGCCGGTGGCATCTTCAAAGTTCGTGCGCACGGCACGTGCTTTGCTCCTTTTTTGAGTCGGGGAACATGAGCGTGCTGGCGCTGAGGCGATCGCACGATGGGCTGTCGATTTCAAAACACTGGAATGGTGCATTCGCTAACATAACATTTGGTGCCCACCAATGCCTTTTCGAAAGATGAAAATAAAAAGGGCCCATGTTGTGTTCCGGCGAAATACAATGCTGTCAATCGGTGGTCGAGTGGTCTACACACACCAGCTTGAAGCACGTGGAGCGAGAGCTCGCGCTGCAGAACCCAGGGATCCTAGGTTCAATCGCCACCCCTGCCTAGGGTGCCTTCATGTGCGCTTTGCTTGGGGTGATCACATCTAGCCATTTTGTTTCGAACGCTTATTTTTATTTTTTGTTCTCAAGCGCGTGAAAGAGCGTGTCCCCGCACGCGCTCGTGGCGCTGACTGTGCTACGGCGACATTTTGTTTCCTGCGATTTCTTTGTATTTTACCCGTGAGCGCGTGCTGTCGGCATCGGGTACTACAAACGATGGCATCACCCTAAACAGAAGGACATTGAGGCACTCTACCCCTGCCCGTTTCGATCTGGATGAGCATCGTACCGGCGTGCGGTCGTGTATCACTACTGCGTGATGCACGTTAAGGACCCTAGGCTAGCGGTTGCAGTGGCTAAATTGCTCATGCACAGCTGAGACACCAGACACCCACTGAGGCAGACTAACTTCCGGTTGTATAAACATACACATAACAACAATTAGCAATTATGTGTTCCACGCGCCTCAGCAGTAGTAACTTTTCTAAATCAAAAGCCTAAAACAAGTTGTATCTTGCATCTTTTCGTCAACGCTTTATTTTGGTTATTTACTTCGGCTACTCTGTTTGAAATTAAGCAGATTAAATATTGACCCTAACATTCTCAAAAGGATTGAAAGTTTCTTGTCTAACAGAACCCAATTTGTAGTTGCTAACGACTTCAAATCATCCTCGTTTCCCGTTACTTCAGGTGTGCCACAAGGGTCTCTGCTGGCTTTCTTTTCTTTCTCATCTACATTAATGGCCTTCCTGACTCTATCGACTCATCCATCAAGTTGTTTGCTGACGACTGTGTCATTTTTCGAGTCATTTCTACTAGTCCCGATTCCTATGTGTTTCAGTCTGACCTTAACAAAATCTCTAATTGTGTGATATCTGGAAAATGCGTCTGAATACTAACAAGTGTAAAGTAAGGAGAATTACGCGTCAGACCGTTTGTGGCAGCATTTACGATTATCAACTTTCAGGCAATGCACTTGAACAAGTAACGTCATACAAATACCTAGGGGTTCATATAACAGCTAATCTGTCTTGGAAAATGCCCTTCAAACATATAGTAAATAACGCTAACCGTATGCTTGGATATTTGCGTCGTAACTTTTCTATGGCACCATCATCTTTAAAGCTTCTCCTCTACAAAACTCTCGTCCGCTCTAAGCTGGAGTACGCGTCTTCGGTGTGAGACCCAGGCCTGGAGTTTCTTATTAATAACTTAGAATTGATACAGAATCGCAGCGCGCGTTTTGTCTTGTCAAACTACTCACGTTCATCTAGCGTATCCTCTATGAAGGCAACCTTGAACCTTCCGAACCTTTCTCTGCGCAGAAAAATATCGCGACTCACGCTATGTCATAAAATATATCATTATAATCCGCACCTCAAAACCGAACTTTTTTCAGAGTCATCATACGTATCATCTCGTTCAGACCACCATGACAAAATAGGCGTGCCAGAGTGTTCCACTAACTTGTTTTTCGATTCATTTATCCCAAGGACTAGTAACGAATGGAACACCTTCCCGCCTCCATCGCAACGACTACCGACGATTTCACTTTCAGCTCCGCCATTGAGTGTTATGTACTTTCTCAATAACCTGCGTTGTCTGTATTTTTCATTCTCTGTTAAATTTCTGAATTAACTACCGGTTGTTTGTTATGTTTTCCACCACTCCCTTCTGTAACGCCCCCTGGGCCTTGAAGGTACTGAAATAAATAAATAAATAAATAAATCTTTTATACGGGGAAGGCGTGCGCATGTGGTGCGCGCAACACCAATCCCTGCATCCTCCTTGATGCTTGGGTAACTTAGCAACAGGTCTCCGCCCATGCTGGCGTCTGCAGCATTTAACTGTTCTAAAACAGAAGCCTAAAACAAATGGCATCTTGCACGCGCGTTCATCAACTTCGCTTATCTTGCTTATTTACTTCGAATCTTTCATACGGGAAAAGTGTGCGCGTGCGGCGTGTAGAACATATCATTCCCTGCTCTCTCCTTGGTGCTTGCGTAATTTAGCAATAGGTAGTATTCCCACTCCTGCCCGTTTCGATTTGGACGAGCATCGTTCCGGCGTGCGGCCGTAAATCGCTACTGCGTGATGAACGTTAAAGACCCAGGCTATTTTAGTTTATTATTATTATTATTATTAAGAAGAGAGTTCACATTGGTTGTGGTAAAGCAACATTCTTAAAGGGAAGCTGAAGAGGTTGTTGAAAAAAAAGACGAGTTAGGGGTGAATTTTAGACTATTTTTATCTGTGAATCTGACTATCACGCTCGTTTTTCTCGACTGAACGCGAGAAAACACGAAAAACCTCACACCGGTCATAAATGAATCGTTCGGCCGCCAAGCGGGTGTCAGTGCATTGACATCAGTCATGACGCCTTTTTCTGACCTTTTCGGAAATAGTGCGCGTGCATAGCTTTGATAGGCGCTGGAGATGCGCGAGAGGGGAGATTTCGAAAATCTCCCTTTATGACGTAACGCTGCGGTACTTTCAAAATTATTTCTTGCAGCCTCTGTGCACCAAATTGAAAAATGGTCTCGATATTTGTGATCCTGGAGGCCAAATGAAGACGATTTATGTGCTTTTACTCACATACAGAACCGCTCCCGCTTCCCTTTAGGTACCTGCATGCGGTCAGACGGGCTCAATCTTCTAAATTTAGTTATTTTCATACTCTGCGGATTCAGTTGTTTTTAAATGACTGTTGGCTGTTTCGCGCAGTTTTTTTTTTATTGTGTTTCATGTTTTTTTGCGTTTTAGTGACGTCGATGCAGAAAATGCAGCGATAAACATCGATTTTTTGTAACTATAAACTAAACACCAATTTGTTACTCCGAAACGTACCTGTTAAACACGCATCAATGTAGAAATTCTACATGAAATTCAACGATTCGTGTGTACAAAAGCTAACAAACACAGATTTGGTTCCTTTGAAGTCAGACGTGCAACCACCGCAGGGAATGATTAGTTGTTGACAAGAGAGTACGAAAGACTTCAGCCCCCAGCTGCAGCAACCTTTCAAGTCGTCACTTTCTGTTTACACCCTCCTCCCTCTCTTCTTGTGTGAAGAGGAATAAAGAAACCTGAAATACACACGTGCGTTTATCGGTGTGCAGGGAATGATGCTTGGATGAAAGCGCTGCCGACGTAGTCCAATAGTGCTACTTAAAGTGAGCCGTTTTGAACCTGGATGTATCGTTATGGACGTGAAGAGAAAACCATACGCCACAAACCTGATGCATTTGAAATTAAGCTCATATTTACTTTTCTGATCCCCTCGAAGAAATATCTTCACTACGATTTCTAGCCGCTTAGTTTGTGCTTAGTGATCCGCGTTAAAGATTCCAGGCTAGCAGTCGTACTAAACTACAAAAATTGTCGAACTACGGCGGAAAGACGATGACATTTTAATTCAAGTCACATCCCGCCGTTTAAATCTATAAAGAAAATACAGCAAAATTGAGTTGGAACTTTCGAGCGGCACCTTACGGTTCGTGCTATCAATAGCGTTAAAACCCGAAAATCTAAGTGCAATGTGTGAGTTTAGGCTGCTACGTGCAGTTGTGGTTATATGCTTTTCTTATGAGATGTGACAACTATTTCGATTTTATTAGAATCAGACAGGCAACAGCTACCGTTACATCTAACAACACCAGCTTAATTTTCTCAGGAAAAGGCGGCGAGTATTCTAGACATTTTATCTGCATTTAATTCAATAATGGTTACAATAGCCTTTCGCATGAAATTGTGGAGCATAAGAAAAACGTTTCCAATGAAATATTCAGATTGTAGGAGACAAGCGGGAACGGTATATGAAACCAATGCGTTATACAACCTCTTGACAAAACCTGCGATCATAAGAAAACGCTGGTTTCTGAACCGAGCTGAGGGGATCCCGGGAAGGTCGTTTCGTATAAATGTAAAAAGAAAATTTGCGAAAAGACTTAAAAACCGTGAGTGACACGCTCTTCGTAAAATTGCGAATTATCCGGGCAAGCAAGTTCCCGCACTCGTAACAAAATGACGTTTGCTCTCTACGTATCGGGAGAGAAGAGAGGAGTTTCCCGAATTGGGGCAGCTTTATAGTAATACTTCAATTGCGTACAAAGGCACAGGCGCGACAGCATAGCCCATATAAAATGAATCGGCTGCAGGGGCATTCGCGGGTGGAAAATCACTTTCGAAAAAGCGTGCGCTCGTGCCGTCCCGAAAAAGGTGCAGAAATATTTCTAAACGTAACTTATCAACGACGCATCAAGCTAGTTTTAATCTCGAGGAAATTCCCCGATTTGCCATGTTTGAATCAATCTGAGAAGACACAAGCATACTCCTATGTGGCTTGTTGAAGGTGGCCTGGCAACGGTATACACTGGCGCTCACCTTTCTGGCAACAGTCGTTGGCTGTCTTTTCTCTCGCCCGCGGCTTCCTGGGACAAAACTATCTACCGACGTCTCTCGTCGGAAATCAACTGAAGAAATTCCGTAGGACCTTTAAGAGTCGTCCTGGTACGTGTCGCAACAGTCACGACAAGATTGTTTACCGACACGCGCGCCCGCGCGCCTATGACGACACACTCGAATCGCATAAAAATCGAGGTTCGCCACGGCCGGGGGATTCTCAAGGCCTCCTGGAACGCTTTCACATTTTCTGTGGGCATTTTGTCTTGATAGGTAGGATCCATGGTTCTGCATAGAACTGACTCGGCTGTCCACACAATGCCGACCGGGTCCAACTGCAACCGCTGCCAATTAGTCTCGGGCCGCGTGAACAGCCGCGAAACTCCGCGGAGATAATCTGCTCACGCTCTGCTGCGTTGAAGCGCTCACTTTTGAGAAAAAAAAGGAGGAAGTTTATTATTCGTAAACGAGACGTTATATATCTTTCGAATGCAGGCGGAAGTACGCGATATATAGTTATATGGGACCGAGTTGTATAGCCGGCAATTTAGGCCCCTCTCCATCGCGCGGGAAAAATTAATGTTATTTCGAGTGGACGCCGTTCCGATCACGAATGGCCCTAACAAAGAATTTTTAGTAAGTTGGCTCAGCCGGTGCTGGCGAAACCCACAAAGACAACGATGACGATGCACTTTTGGTGCGGTTTGATTGGCTGCGTCGGAGCCAATCATCGGCGGCTGCGATCGGATTCGCTTAAGGAGTAAGGGGGTTTAGCGTACGCGAGGATATTGCGTCGTCACCACTTCGCATCCACCGAGCCCAAACCTAATTGCGGGCTGGCGCATGGCGACGACCCTAATAATTAGCGTATGCGAAGTTTTTTTTACAGCGGAGCTGTTAAGGACTAGTCTCCCCAGTTTCGTGTCCGTGGACAAATAAATCTCGAGACGACCCTCCGGACAGCTACCGCCATCTATGAGCGACGGCGGCAACCAGACAACCGGCTTGCCGGTTGTCAGGTTGCCGCCGTCGCTCATAGATGGTGACACATAGTACAGCTCTGCTGCCTTTCCTTCTTCACCAGTATATAAAAAAAGATTTTTTTTTTTTTTGCGTACATGATGTTTAAAACTTTTTATTGTACTCTAACGTGCGGCACGCGATCTTTTGATATCATTGCATTCTGCGATTATAGTGTTTTAAAATAACGTACCCAATTTTAGCACACGCTTATAGATCTTAATTTAGCTCACGTGTCAGCGAGCGTTTTACAATAGCGTTTCTCCGCCGCGACAGAAAAGCCCTTAGAGGGATGCTGAACCGATATTTGAAATCTCATAATTACTGCGCGAGCGGGCTTCACGGGATGGTACTGTACCTAAAAACGATATTCAATCAGACGGATGGGGCTCGAATTATCGTATTTCTTTGAATTAAGAGCGAATCCTCGACCGGAAGCCGCCGGCGCGAGCGAATCCTCGGCCGGAAGCCGCCGGCGCGAGCGAGTCCTTCTGAGAGCTGGCGTAGCGAAACTGACGTGCGCATTCTCGGCGCCCCCAGGGCCCCTGGTGCCTCCGCGCATTGTCCTCGTTCGTTGGTGCTCGCCTTGATTCTTCGCTCGGCGGCTGTTCTCAAAGCGGCTGGTACTAGTACCACGCGGGCAGAGCCCGCGTGGTACTAACAGTAAAGCCTGGTTCAGACAGTTGCGTTTGACTGCGTTTGACTGCGTTGCGGCAGCGAGAAACCAGGACATCCCTGCTGCTTATATCGCGTGCCAAGATGATTCCTTGGATTGGATTCCCCGCTTCATACGAAGCACAGATGTGCCGGTGACTATACTCTGTTTCATACTTAGCGTGCAACGCTGTGAAAGCTACTGACGCGAGCGCGTGGCTTCATCTATGGTTTTGTTTGAGCGAGAACGCGTGCAAATGATCAACGAGATCAAGCCCCACGCTCGCACCAGTAGCTCTGACAGCGTTGCACGCTAAGTATGAAACAGAGTATAGCTTTCCGAACTCGACGCAACGCAGTCAAACGCACTCAAACGCAAGTGTCTGAACCGGCCTTAACAAACGCCACCCGGCTTAGCGCCTGGCTTGGCTTGGCTCCGTATGTATTTTGAGGCGAATGAGAATGTGCACGTCACGAAGCGAGCCTTTCACGACGCACGCCAGGAGTTGCGTAAAATTGTATTTTTCGTGTTCATTCAATTTTATACGCCTTCTTGCTCAAAACAACGTCATTTAGAAGTAAAGGACATGCTATGTATGCCATTGCGACCAAGAATTTCAGCCCAAAATTTCGGTTCAGTTTCGGTTTTATCTCAAATCGAACAAACTAAAGGTGTCGATTTTTTTTTTTTTTTTTTTTTTTTTTGCGACAAAAATTTATGTTTTGGGGACATTTAATAAATGAAGGAGGACGCAAACCGAATGTTGGCCAGATTTTTGTTCTCGAGTTACGAAGCGTAGAAGCCGCAGTGGCAGAAACTAGTATTTCTGCCTGCCGTAACAGGTCGCGTGTATGACACCCTCTGCTGCCGCTACTGTTTTTTCTACACCATATTAACTTTTCCCCTCATTTAACAGGTACTACAAAGATGCCTTGATGTACTCATATATTTTATACTTTTCTAAAAAAAAAAAAATGTTAAACTTGTTGTATAGGTTCATTTTTGGTCGACTCTGACAGGTCCTTACATTCTCTGTACTTAAGGTAAATTTTATATCTTTAGCTCTACGGAAAGCCCAAAGCAAGCGCATGATAGATATAATACCATAATGATCTGTTGACTGACCGCTCCGCCACCTTCACGTAAACGTTATGAGAAATGACAAATGCTGAAAGTTTGAAATCGATTTTCTTAAAAACCCATTTTTGTAAATTTATATATATTTTAATTAATTTAGATATAATAGTCGACTACAAGAAAGAACAATCTAGAAATGTAATATTTTGGTTGTATGTCCACTATCTTAGCCGCAATCGTGTGAAATGTGGGCTCATTTGACTAAAATACAGCAGCCGGCATTCCTCTACAATTTGGAATATATTCCTTTTTTGTTTTGTTTACGTTTTTGAAAAAGGCTCCTTTGCAAGATTGCTTCTTGCTAGAATGTGAAGTCTGTTTGAAGGAAAATGACGCATCGATGGCTAAGCTAGGACTCGAACTCAAAGACGTACTGGGGCTTGCCTTGCGGGAGGGCGGTGGCGAGTTGATAAAACGAACATTTGGTTTCCAAGGCTGTTTTTAACTAGTTTTAGAAATGGACATAAAAATGCAATTCCATCTTCTTCATCAGACGCGCACAGCGAAGTTCCATGTGGCTCAAGAACGCGCATGTGAAGTCACGTGCCTTCCTGTTGCACTTCGATTTTGCTGAAAACTGTATTGTCGTGATCCGGCGCGCGGTGCAAGGGCATCAATGGAAGAGAGGTTGGTTTCCATCTTTACCTGCGTGGCTACGACCGAACAGGGAACGTTAAGCTTCGGCATAGTGAGCGACGACATCGTCCATTATTTGCGCTCAAAGTTGTCGAAGGGCGGCTGGAGTAAGTACTGCCTATTCCCACGCAACTCGTTCATATTTCAGACGGTGCTCCGAGCCACTTCAAAAAGCACCAGGCACCCAGACATAACCGTTGACAACTACAGAATTGTACTTCATAACGAACGCGCAAAGCTTCGTTGGGGCACTCAGACCGAAAGTCGAAAGGAGCCAAAGAAAAACTCAGAGTTTCCGGGAGCCTAAGAAAAAAGAGCGGGAGAAGGTAAACCCACCAAGAGGGCATCCGATCCTCACACGTGTGGAGGAAGACACTGGAGGAAGGTGCCTTCAGCGTTGCCCTAGGAAAGATTTGCAGCTACAAACAAAACAGTGTCATCTTTCTCGCTGACAAGTGTTTTCCACTAATATAAATCCCACAAGCGTCAACAATGTCGAGTTCTATTTCGACGATATTAGGCTGAGGTGATCGTCGAGTCACGAAGAAATTTCATCTTTCTCAATTATATTTTTATCTAGGCAACGTCACGTTCTCATGCTTTCACCTTCTATTCCAACCGCTAGCGTCACTTTCTCGGAGAGTTTGAGTATTCGGCGGTGATGCATAGTTTATTTACCCATGGTGAAAAACACCATCCTCGTTTCTCGCAAACTCCCGATGGGACTGAGGTAAACAAATTGACGTTAAGTCGTATAAACACGGCGTTTTATATGTTAATCTAGATTTTGTTTTACTGTTGCTTCGAAATTAAATAACGCATCTTTTTAAAAAAATAGTTAAAGTGCAGGCGAGCTGGTGTAAGTTGAACATGATTGTAAACCTGAGACTGGGGTAGAAAAGAGAACACAACAAGAGTCTACCCCGGTCTCAGATTTACAATCATGTGCATCTTCTTATTTTTGATACCTGAAAATAAAAACTAGAGTGTACAAGTAATAATTAAATATATATATATATATATATATATATATATATATATTTTTTTTTTTTTTTTTATTTTTACGGCGGACGTGGTATTTATGTGAAGAGTGAATCGTCTGCCTCTTCCGCAGAAATTGCGGTGACGTCAGAACGACGCCCAGCTCTGATTGGCTCTGATCGGCTTCTGATCGAAGGATCGTGGGTAGACCTCAAGGCAGCTTGCTTTGAGGTCGACCCACTGTCCTCAAATCAGAGCCAATCAGACCTGGGCTTTCTGACGACAGCACAACCCCTGCAAAAGCAGCAGACGAGCTTGCCGAAACAACGCGAAAAATATATTCTCAATTTAGCAGTTCAAACCGGTTCGAACCATTTTGAAGCGCTGTTTTTGCTCTTCGGAACTGAACCGGAACTCAACCGAAAGCCGTAAACCCGAACCGAACCGATAAAACGTTTGGGTTGGACTCTCCGCAACCCTCGCAACCTAACCTATTCGAGGTAGGAGACACTCCACGAGACCTGTTTACAAACGCGGCGACCGCGGAGAAATGGTCGTTACAGACATTGAGTCTCGCTGTATGCTTACGAAGGTTTCGTACACTCCAAACTTAAGCTTGTGAGCAAATCGGGGGACATCGCCGGAAAACCAACCTTGACGCCGAGAATTCCTGGCAACGCCGACTTGGAACTCGGAGCACGTCGCACGCGCATCACGCGCCATTGGAGCCCCTTTTAACTCGCATTAGCGCAAGATTATTTGCATGATGGTCATATACATGTCTTGCAACTATAAGCTGAGCCATCGGAAGTGGAGAACGAATCGCCCGTGCCGCCGCCACGGCACGGTATAATATGAGATCGGGACGGAAATGCACTGGAGCCTGTTTGGTCGCAAGGAAGATTGATGCTTCCGACAGAGAAGACAATGGGTGTTCGAAAGCAGGCAGCTTAGTGATGGGATGATGGAACTGGCGGAGGATATCTACCACCATTGGCTGAGGTCCGCGTTTAACCTTCGTTCGATGGAGTAACTTCGTATCCACCGTCTCGTACAAAATGTCTCGTTTGATGTCGCCAGACGAGATCCAGAGATCCTGTTGATATTTGGTTTCAGCAGTGAAAAGAAAAGAAGCTAAGTCGTCACCTTTCGGAGCTCTTGATTGTACTGTCGCTGTGGTAAACAAAGGACACCTAGAAAATGACGACGCTCGCCAAGCATTTTGACTTAAAACGACGAGTGTGCTAGGACAATGGGCTCGTAAAACGTTCATCTCTCAGTGCGTGTCCTTTCTTGCAGACCTGCAGGAAAGTTTAGAGACGAGGCACCTTTCGAGAACAATGATCGTTCAGAGCAGAACGGAAGGTGTACACTGTGGACATAAGGTACATTTCGGACGTTTTCGATATGCGTAAAATTAAACACTTGTGCGTGCCGCACCGTGTGAAATCTAAGGCGTAGTGTTTAACATCACTTATGTGCAGTTATTTCAAATCTTCTCTTTCAGGACTTCATGCGCGAGAGCGCAAACCTGGAAGTCTTTTTCTGCGGGCGGGCATACAGAGATAATTATGAATAATGTGAACATGGTAGGTTCTTCACAATGTTGCGCACCTCTCGATTACTGCAGTGTTAAGCGTCTTCGTACAAAAGATTGTTCATTCAACTGGCCGAAACGTTCGGCCAGAAGAACCGGAGATTCTTAGTTTTCGGAAGGCTGCTGCGAACAGAAACAGCAAGCGCACGCGTGTGTAACGGGCAGGATGTGGACTTTCTTCTCTGCTTTCGCAAGGAAAATAATGAAGGTGATCCCAGCACAGGTCTGTCGATTGCGAACTCAGTCTGGATCAACGATACAGCCGACCCACGGAATTGAACGTGCAATGGGAGCATACCAGTTCGGTCGCGATAATAGCCTTTCAAGACGCGCGCGAAAGAAACGATGAATCGGTAATCGAGCATTTGATTCGCTCCGTAGGACCTTCGCTCGGATCCTCGGTCACGGACCAATAGAGACACGAGAAAGTAGCGCGATCATCGCTGTAAATTGTCCCCACACTTTTGAAAAATAGTTGGGCTGACAGGAAAACTTTGTTCATCGTACTCCGGCTCTTTGCGTCTGGTGCCTAACAAGACAACTGCGTTTACTAAAAAAGGGAAGTTGGAATCCGGGGTTAGTATACCGATAGTGAAGTCATTTTCCCCAAATTGCAGAAGAGGGAAGTATGTAGGTGAGCTTGGTGCAAAACAACAAAAGCTACTCTCACATGTATGCCGCTGCAGTGCACCAAATTAGGAAAGACGACTGTGATTGGGTCGAAGAAGAAAAGGTGAAGTCTCATAACGATTCGACTCCCGACAGTCGCACCCGCGTAAACACAGCAATGGTTGAAATCCTGGCACGCCTGTGTCGTGCTGTCCGATTCACCTTCTTAGTGTTCATAACTATGTCGTCTGCTTTTTTTCGCTAAAGAAGAGAGAAACCAAAAGTCGTTGGGAAAAGAGGAGGGCTGACGCCCGCCAACGCCAGGCAGGGCCAAGATGCGTAGCCTCCAGGGGAAATCCAGAATAGACTAAAACATTTTCTTATCTCGCTCATAGTCCTACTAACTACGAAATAAAACTAGGCCGACCTCTTTGCTGTCGTTGACCGTAGGATTATGTTTTGCGCAGCGTATGAAATAATAGAGTCTCAACAGCATGCTATCGTTACTTTTCCTTGCGTGCCTTCGTCAGCAAGTTCAAGGTGCTGTTCCTAAGGCTGTTAATGTCGGTGTGATTATTGGAAATGAAAACGGGAATAACCAGAGCGTATACCAGTGAATCTCCATGGGTATGAATAAGGCTTGCGTATGCTGCAGAATGGCCGATGACTACTGTAGTGAATTGACAGGTTTCATAGTCAGCGAGTTAGATGCACGCCCGGAGCAATCGAATTATTGTAATTATATTGCTCACTTTAGTAATATATTGTTAATCATTTATCTTACTCTTAAATTAATTGTATGTAATTGTCACTAATAATATGTTTAGTTAAATCTCACGTAATTAATTTAAAGTCTCAGTAATTGCAGAACGTTTCTGAACTGTGACAAGTCGTCTTGCAATGACCTTGTAATTTTTGATTCTCAAAATTACTACGGCCTCCTGCCGATGCAAAATACTAGACCGTATGAATTCTTTTTTTTTTTTTTTGTGCTGGTCAGAAAAAAGGAGATGAAAGAAATCGTTTTTGCAGGATTTTTGAGACACAAAATAATCCAGAATGGGGACAAAAATAGACGTTTGGAGAGATAAATATAAATCAATGGAGCGAACAGGCTGTTGCACGTGTTCCGACTAACGTTCCTACTAACTTTTTTCCTTCCCGCTAAGCATTATCAGGCCACACCTTGTACAATGGTGGATTCTTCAGCTAATTTTATGAAGTCACCGACGCGCAAAAAAGCACATAATGTCGTAATCGTTACCTTTCCGTCAGCATGCGGGGCCGGTTTTTGATCTGAGCGTGAACTGTGCACATAAAGAGGCTCGAGTGTATTTTTCTTTGTGTTGTAAAAATGGATACTTACAATAGTTTAAATGAGAATGCTAGATTTGTTAGGAATTTTCATAAAAATATAATACTGCAGTGAATATTGTAAGACACCCTATATATATATTAGTGCGAAAATATATTGAGCAAAAATAGAAAAGATGGCATTGTCATTAGTTCCCGTGTTTTGCCTGGAACTACATATTAAGGCTGCCGGTGCTTCCCTGTACGTCCTTTTATATGGCCAGCAAGAGTGCGTCTCATTCCAGGAATTTGCCGAATTTCTATTTCTACTCACTTCTTGCTGAATCAGCAAGATATACTGAAAATATGACTTCTGCATTGATACACGTCGCAGGAAACGACACTGCAGGGATCTCAGTTCAATCAAAAAAAAAAAAAAAAATCAACAAATCATTCACTTCTGAGGGCTCGGAAATCAGTACTCTACCATCGTATAAAGGAATTTGGTAAAGCAAAGGCACACAAACACTGCATAAATTGCTCGTATAAACCGTGAAGCGATAAATAAATAAATGCATTTAATTATTAAAAAGGCTGTAAAATCCACGCCCCCCAAATCGGGAGGACAAAAACGAAAGGAATTTTCTAAAAGTTTATCCGAATTAGAATTGCCTATTATTTTATCTATTGAAATATCAATTCGTAATGTACTTTCTGAGCAATCTGCTTGTAGTTGTAATAAAAATTTATTTCGAGGGTCACTTACCGAAAATGCTGTCACCTGCAGAAATTCAAAAAGAGAAGAGTTAACGAATGTCAGTATCCATTGTCCTCACGAGGGAAAGGTATATGATTTATTTGTGTCGCGGGAATGTTATCCTTTTCCAATTTTCGAGAGAATCAAACGACGGCTATCTTTTCGAGTATGTCACAGCTGGTACAGTGCAAGCCTTTAAAATATTATTAAAAGGGCACTAAGGTGCTATTCTGCCATCGTCTTATGGCGCAAGCTCAATCCACATGCCCCAAACATCATAGGACACCCAAAATCACAATTATGCGAAATCGTTGCTTACTAAATGTGCGACCAGCATTATGTTGTGCCCCCTTTTTTAGACGTATCTCAGAAAAAGGGGCGTATCACGACGTTTGATTCGCGACACGCCCTTTTCCCGGTAAGCAAAACAAAGAAAAAAAGGCCTCCTCGTGTTTTTGTTGTTTCCCGTTCGTTTACCTATAATTTTTTAACTTAGACATACCATGGTCAGATTTCTCAGGTGACGAATCGTCACCTCATAGAGTATAGGGCCCATATGTGTGTACACTTCTCGCTTGATGACGAGTGAGAGGTGAGACAAGTTTTGGGTTTTACGGTGTTTTATTTTCTTTGAATCTTCATCTTTTATGTATACAAATATTTTAATATTTTTGGTGACCTCCAGAGTAGCAGTAGTTCGTTTTGGGTTCCTGAGTCTCCTTGCGCCGCTAACGTTTCGCTGAGTGTCACCTGAGCTTTGCGCGTGTTTGCTTTTTCGCTTCGCGTTCTGGTCGATACTTTGACGCGAGCGGGGATTACGGTTTGGTCATAAATAGGGCTGGGCAATTGATCGATTAACCTTCCGATTAATCGATTAATGCTTTAATCGCGATCAATTTTTTTAACCAGTTAATCGGTTAAAATGAGGCGAACAAAAGTAAATAAATAAACGCTTTTTTTCCTTTCTCCTGGTGCCGTTCCCTCTAAAACGAACATACAAACTTGCTCCTTGTTCACCTCGTAGGTAACACCCAACAAACAAATCATTCGTCGTGAGTCACGCGGGATTTGAAGAAAAAAGCGAAAACAGAAGCAGAATGAAAGCAGGCTTTACGGAAGTCCGGTGACCTCGGTCATGAATTTGGACGTTGTAGCTACGCGCTCTTTTTGAGCACACGCAGCAGATTTTTTTTTTTTTTTTTGAAGGCACGCAAGCATGTTGGCTTACGGGTTTGCAGCGACAAAGCTAGAGCTCTTCCGAAGGCTGCCATGATCCCCATTGTGGGTTATGCTCCGTCCTTGCGGTCGCTACAACGTGACCTCGCTCGTCTCTCCGCTCGTTCAGCGTGGTGCAAAGCCGGCCGTGGTCGTGGCTTGCTTCAGTATTCGACCCTGTGTTTTATTTGTGTGGTTGGAATTTCTCTCTCGGCGTCGCTTTTGCCTCTTGACGCAACGACCTTGGCGGACCTGCACTGCCCGTGGCGAAGTGCTTCCAGATGTTCCCCCGTTCTCTCGTCGTCTTTGACGAGTTGGCGCCGCGCGCAGCCGGATGGGCTCGTTTCCCTTTTCCCCGTAAAAAGGGGCCTTTCCTTCGCCGGGGATTTTCTGTTTGTTGAAAACTTCAAGGACGTCGTGGAATTAGAGCGTGCGGGTAAAGTTACATGAACGACGAAGATGTTTCATCCTGTTTTTGTCCTTCATGTACTACTCCTATAACACCTTCAGGGACGTCCTCGACGGATCGACGCTCCCCAATTATCCCCGTCTCCCTTGCCCCCGTCTTTCCTCTTCCCTTCATGTCGCGCCGCAGTCACTTGTTTGAGAAGTATCTCATCACAACACCCTGCGCAGGCATGGACGAATACAGGCGTATGAAGGGCAACCTTTCAGGGAAATTCGGGTTTAAAGTAAACTCCGCGGGCGAAGTTTTTGACTTAAAGAAAGTTCACTGCCTCATCTGCGAAAAAGCTTTCGCATATACCCTCCGGGCGGCCACTCCGGCGCCACCGTCGCTTGCGCTCCCCAGCGCCGCCCGTGGTCGACCTAAGAACGACTGGTATGTTCCCATCTGAAAATGGCGGCTCGCACGTGCGATCCGACGGTGCTCTTTTGCGGCTTCAGAAGGATTGACGAGATCGCAGAATATTTCAAAGAAAAGTCACTGAAGTTAGGGGAGCAACTTTATGCGGGCCGTCACGTGTTTGGCGTGAAAGAAGAAGTCCTTCATTCCACAGCTCCCAGCGAAGTTGTAGGGAAATGCCTCGCGCAGATGAAGTCTGCTGTTTACAACGTCCGGCTTCAGGTGAGCGTGCCACCCGGTTCGGTTTCGCGTACCCCCCCTCCACTCCTCATTTGTTGTTGTTCTGATTTCTCGGTTCAACCGTGCATAACACACTTTTTTTTTTTTTTTTTTTTTGCTACAGCAGCTTTTAGCGCACCCGAGACTCATCGTGGGCGCGAGCTGCACCTGCAAGGCTGGCGTGCGTGGGTGGTGCAAACATGGAGCAGTGTGTCTCTGTCGTCACATTGCATATCTTTGCAGTTGTGTCTCCGTCGTCACATTGCATCTCGCCTTGTACGACGAAGGGAAGATCGTGGGGATGTAAGCGGGGTGCTGAGCGATGGAGCTTTTTTTGTTTCCTACGAAGTGGCAGCTGCAAATCCTGGCCAGCCCATTCGCGGGTTCCCAGGAGTCTCCGTCTCCGCTGTACACAAAAATGCAGTGTCTAACTGTGCCAGCGAGAAACAATTCTGTATCATGGAGAGCAAACAAAAAACCGAGAAGCGACAAAAAAAAAAAAAAGAAGGTTTCCTTAGTTAGGGGAGATGAATTGCAGCGGTGCGGCGCGCAACGCGCCGCACCGCTGCAACCCATTTTCGTCGACGCTCTGCCTCGTACGGCTTTGCTGGAAAGCGGTAAAACTCTACCACTGGGAGCTTCCCAGCTGTGTTTCCGTAGCTGTTGTGGCAGTCGTAAACACAGCAATAAACAGAAGTGCGCTTTTTCGACTGCGTTGTTGCGGACGACATAACGAAAGCAGCCGGGTACGCCTGCACTTTACGCCTGGCAAGCCTAACGCGAAAGCAGTCGGGAAGGGCGGTAACCGCGGTAACATACCAATAGTTTTTATTTCGACGGACAGATGGCGCCACGGGTTTTTTCAAAACACCAGCGCCCGGAGCGTATAGCGGAAGTGTAAGCTCGCTTCAATACCATCTCAGAGCTAAGCACCCAAGCATCTCGCTGCAACAAGAATCATCTGCAAAAAAGCAGACGACTATCGACGTTTTCTCTTCAAGGCCGGTTTCTCTGAAGAAAGAAGAAACTATTGCACAAGCCCTTACATCTTGGCTTGTTTCTTCTAGCCGGCCTCTCAACATTGTGGAAGATCACGGACTAGCGAAAGTTCTTCAGATTGCCTTGGATTCTCCGTCTTACCAGCCGCCGTCCCGTCGTGCAGTGAGTGCCAAGGTGGATGCCCTGTATACCTCGAGACGGGAGCGTCTTCAAGCAGAACTCTCGGCAGCCAGCATCATCAGCTTAACAGCGGACTTCTGGACCTCCATCGCCAATGACGCCTACCTCGGTATAACGGCGCATTGGATCGACGACGATTGGATGCTTCGATCGGCAACATTGCAGGTGAGAAACGTACCTGAGCGCCATACAGCGGAACAATGTGCCAGTGAGGTATTGGAGACTGCTACAGATTGGGGAATCGTTGAAAAGGTAAAAGCTGTCGGTACCGATAACGCCCGCAACATCTGTCTTGGGGTGGAGAGAGCAAACTTTCAGCGTCTGAAGTGCGCAGCTCACACGCTTCAGCTGTGCGTCCACAAGGCGCTCAGCTTGACGGGTGTGGAGCGACTGCTAGCCGCCTGTCGTCGTACTGTGGGTCACTTTAAGCACAGTTCGAACAACCAGGCCTTTCAAAACATGCCGCTGAACTCGGAGCACCTACGAAGAAGCTTCAGCAGGACATCGCAACACGGTGGAACAGCACGTACATAATGATAACCAGCCTGCTTGAACTGAAGGAGCCTTTGCGCCGCGCCATGGAGGACAGCAGTACCATTAAATCGTCGATTCCCCACCTCACAGACGTCGATTGGGACATGTTGGAGCAGCTTCGGGAAGTTTTGAAGCCCCTGCTCGACATTCCTGAGCTCCTTGGAGGGAACAAGTACGTTACTCGGTCTGTACTTATTCCAGCCTTAAAACTGCTAAAGAATAAAATGAAGACGAATGACTGTGACCCTGCCTTCATCTGCCGCTTCAAGGCCATGCTGGTGGGCTCTATCGATGAGACGCTTCGCGCGTGGCCGATATACAACGACTATGAACTGGCAACGTGTCTCGATCCACGTTTCAAGAGCCTCGCATGCATCGAAAAAGATCGCCGCGAACTTGTGTGGGAAAGGCTTTCCCAGCTAACACATGCGTCTTCGGACGATTCTACTGATCTAACACCCAAGAAAAAAAGAAAATACGTTTTCTCGGAGGAAAATGAAGAACCCACCATCTCCTGCCAAGTGTCGCTTTATCGATCGATGGCCGAGGTGACGGACGATGAACTGGACCCACTACAGTGGTGGCGAGCTCAGGGCTCCCTGTTTCCTCAAATTGTGCCAATTGTGAAGAGTGTGATGTGTGTCCCAGTCACCTCAACGCCCTGCGAGCGTCTGTTCAGCGCAGCAGGGATGATCGTCAACAAACAAAGAAACTCGCTCCTGCCGGAAAATGTCAACAAACTTCTTTGCCTCCGCAGCTGGGGTTGTGATCTGTGAGTGCGTTACATCAACGTTTATTCTCAATTAAGTTTGTATATATGCGCCGTTTATCATACAATAAAACAAATTGTAAGGACAAAATGTCTACCTTTGCTTTTTACTAAAGTCAACCGATTAATCGATTAATTAATCGATTAAAGGGTAGCGATTAATCGGGTTAAAATTTTTAATCGATGCCCAGCCCTAGACTCATAAACCGTCTCCTTAGAAAGGACATTGCTGTGGGGCGGCGGTAGCTTCCATAAGCGACAGTCTTTGGCGGGGGGAGGGCAGCGACACCCCGGACGGAGCACGGCCCGGGGTTCTGCTCGTCGTCTCCTCCGTCGTCGTCATGTCCAGTAAGTTTTTCCGTTTCGGCGTGTAGCCCGTGTGCCATGTTTGCCCGTAGCGGCGGGCTTGCCTGCGAACGTTTTGTTTCTTTCTTTTTTTTTTTTTTTGGAGGGGGGGGGGGGGGGATTGTGTACGTGCGTGAGTGCTGTGTTGCGTCGGCTTGCCGAGCAACCAGTCAACAACTTCGAACTGGGCCAAGTCGGTATAATAATAATAATAAT
Source organism: Ixodes scapularis (assembly GCF_016920785.2). Lineage (NCBI taxonomy): Eukaryota > Metazoa > Arthropoda > Arachnida > Ixodida > Ixodidae > Ixodes > Ixodes scapularis. Next base: position 146,847 of record NW_024610243.1, on the reverse strand, counting down.
AATAATAATAATAATAATAATGTTTTATTTCTCATCAATGACGAAGGGGAGGCCGGAGAAAAAAGCTGCAAAGGAACAACTTGACGAGTCTCCGGCCCCCTACAGTGGCAAGACAGATGGCAGCAGAACAACGAAGAAGATATAAAACAGGGAATGGAAAATAAAGAATGAAATACAGTGGCTTGACAGTCATTCATGATTACATTTTTAGCAAGGACAGTACAAATTTCACATGTATTCAGCTAAGGTCCAAATCATTACTTGTGAGGCTGTTGAGTAAAAACGGGTGTGTTTGAGCATTTGCTTACCATAATTTGTTCTGTGAGGGATCATCTTCCAATACTCAGTGTGACGAGTGGGTACGCCTGAATATTTTTGGGGAAACCTCGCCCTCCCTAATGAAAAATCCTGCGCACGCCTATGGCAGACGCAGCAACCAACATGTCCGTTCATCGCCTCGGTTCGCGGTAGCGGCCGCGGATAGAGAGCCATGGAGGTCTCTGCGGCGGTTCTGATCACGGCTATTGAAGAATACCCATTGCTTTATTAACGCAGCACCCCGATTTGAACGAGCGCCCGAAAAAGCACTCGGCCTGGCAGCAAATCCGTGCGTGTCTTGACAAGTAAGAACGTAGACGCGGTAGCTCGAGTGAGTGCACGCCGATATAGCGATTGTGCTTCTTCGTACGGTTTCGAAGGAACAGCACATGCCATATCCGTTACCAATCTCAACGCGTGAGTATGATGAGCATTGGCGGACACTGATAGGCACTACGCTATGAGGCCGCATTGGTTTATAGCTTGTTTTTACCGTAAAATCTACAGGGGACACTGCGCCCACAAAAAAAAACAAAAGCAAAACTCCGTTTACTCGCACTTATGACGTCCTGCTTCTTTCGCTGCCTAATAAATTTCATTGTATGAAAAAGCAAAAAGGCTAGCAGGAAGGTTGATGAAAAAAATCCTTCAAGGAAGAAGGGGAAAACGCTGAAGCAGAAGTCACACAGTTCACATGTCCGTACATATAGACATTTTGCACAGAAGCCACGAAGTTCCAGCGAAGGATGAAACATTCTGGAGACTTAAAAGTAGGCGCACAGTTGCAGGATACGACACTGTTATAGGTCGCGCAAACGCTGTCGTACAGGAAGGCGTGAAACACCATCGTACAGATTGAACATATACATGACGCTGTGTCACCGAATGCGCTTTCTGGCACTACGGGCGCCAAGCGTACAGTTTGCATGATCATGTCTTGCTTGGATGTACTGGAAGGCGCTGTTTAAACACCTTCATTCAATACTGCTGCCAATTTGGAGTTGAACGCATTTACATGCGCCAGGAGTTTTCTTGCAACATGAGGTCGATAAATTATTTTGTCGAAGCACAGTGAACATGCATGCCCACCGCGCCTATAGAGGCCAAATGTTACGTCGCTCCAATCTTGAATGAAGCGCTTCACCAATGCTCCTTCCCCGGTGTGGCGTCAGAAGAAATTGTGGAATTTTATCGGGTTGTTTGGCAATACCATTTTTCTCTGGGAATTTGGGAACAGGGAAACCCGTCGGGGTGACCTTATATTACAGCTTAAAGCAGAATCTGGCGTTCGACGTTAGAACGCCAAACCCAGAGTGAGGAGCAGACGACGCTCTTCTTTGCTCGGATTGAAGGAATGCAGTGAGTAGAGAGAAAGGCAGCTAGGCTTTACGTCTTTATCCGCCATCCTTCCAATCAGAGCTCCAAGCTCTGACGTCGCCGCACGTTCTCATCTCTTTCTCGCCTTTGGAGTCTCTTTCTATAGCCTCTTCTATGTTAACAAGAGCCCGCCCGAGTTCGCATGTGTTCTTTACTAAGACCCAAATCGAGAACTCATGGGCTAGCTGCTGTTCCCAACGTCTTATGACCAAGCCAAGCAAAGCCAAACTAAAGGTCTTGTGGCATATAAACAGGGATGGGAAAAATACATGCAAATATGTATCGAAATACAAATACAAAATACTTCGTCAAAAATGTATTTAATTACAAATCTAATTACATTTCCAAAAAAGCATTTAAGTACAAGATACAAATGCAACCAAATGTATTTGGTCTCCTCCAAATATTTTTCCAAATACATTCCTAAAAATTTGCTGCAGCGACTTCAAAGCACTTGCAACGGGTTTCTGAGTATCTCATTTTAATTTTGCATCGCACACTCGGGAGTTAGTGAGCGAGGCTCCAGTAACGTAATAGAAATATAATCACAAAAATGTAATAAGCTTGGACGTAATAGGTGAAAAAAGTAGAAAGCTTCCAGCAGCTTTTTTTTTTCGATTACATTTTGGTATAGACCAACAAAGAACCGAGACGACCAAGACGCGCAGCACTAGCTAGAGAATGTTTTATTGTTGCAACTCGCACCAGTTACGAAAACCTGACGACCCGCACATTTAGAATGTCCAGGCAAAAATATGGATGGAAATCAGGCTGGAAAGCATCACAAGTTGTCGCAGGCACTTATTTCGCCAGTCTGCCTGTGAACATCTATTTGGTCACTATTCTTGCCTTGGACTAGCACCGTAATCATACAGACACTGCATTCGGGTGCAGACTGAGAGACACTGCATTCGGGTGCAGAACCTAGTTTTCTTCCTGCTCTGGACAGTGCCTTTAAAATAAAGCCGGAGGCGAAAAAAAAAAAGCCACATGGCCGAATAAAAGAGGGAAACTATATCTTACAACCACATGCATAAAAATAAGAATTGTAACTTCGACAATAACATCTACTTTAACGTAATAGAGGCAAGTGCCGCGGGCGCCCGGCGTGCCCGGGCGCCCGCGGTGAGCGAGACGCGAACTGCCGCAGGACTGGTGTATGAAGAGATGAAGAGTTTCTTGGTTTGTTGTTGCCCGTGGCGTTGAGATGAAGAGAGAGCAGCTTTGGACACCTCTTCGGATGAGCAAAATGAGTCGTGACAATAAATTTGAGGGATGTATTTTCGCCCACAACATTGTATTTAATTACAATTGCATTTGAAATACCCACGTTTTAGAATTTAAATACACACGTCAAATAGATTACCCAATTTGTAACTAAATACAAATGCAAAATACACAAAGTATTTGAAATACTGTCCATCCCTGCCCATAATGCAGATTGTAGCTCCATTGGGACGCCGATGATCTTAAATTTGGAGCAGTCTGTTTGCTAGCTATTGACCCCGGGGTGTTCTCCGTTGCGCGGTCTAATCGGATATAACTGGGAGATGACATATCAGCTGCGTCACCGCTTCGAGAATCGGGACGTGGGTCTACCAGCCAACGTGGCCGCCAGCGTTTTTCCCCTTCAACCACTCGTAGAGAGGCGCGAAGTACTTCAGTAGCGCCGACGCATTGATGCCATTCGTCCTACCATTGGTCAGGATGAAGATGACCTCGGTCCAAGACTTGGACGCTCCTACTCGAAGCGCCTCCCTGAAATATAAAGATCGAGTCCTTACCCTATACGACGCTGTTTCTCCAAAGAGACGCGATGCGGAGAGCAAGTCGTCCGCTTCTTGCGCAGGAGTTGCGTTGACGTCAGAACGTCATCGAGCTCTGATTGGCTTTGATTTAAAGGATAGAGGGTAGACCTCAATGCTAGATGCCTCGAGGTCTACCCACTATGTTTCGCAATCGCCCAATAAGAGCTCGGAGTTCCGGCATCATCGAAACCTCCTGTGCAAGAAGCAAACGACTCGTTCTCCGCATTCCTTCCCAAGGATGCAGTAGGCTTAACAAATAAAAGCTTGAAGTGCGTGGAACAAATTCGCGCCGCGGAAATACGCGTGCGGCGGTGCGCTCACCACTGTACGATGCAAGACAAATAACACGGGTTAGAGCTGTGCCACCCTGGCCCGGGCAGATGTTCTTCCACGGCAGATTCACTAGACGCCCTTTGAGCAAACTAACGTCCGTACAACGTATTCGATTAACTCGAACTTTTATTCCGGGTGTACACGCTGATGAAAAGGCGACGGAAGAATGTAGAAGAAGCAATGTAGCACGAAGCCGAAATGCTTCGTGCCTTTGCTCGACATATGTTTCTCAGAAGGGGTCATTCAGTTCGTTTTTATTCCGACCGCATCGTATCGACGTGCGCGCACTTACAATGCGCATCGAGATCTAAACAATCGGGGTTGAGGATAGAGCACAGCTGGTACCTTGGATTTTGCAACTCGAGCTTTCGCTCCACATGCTCCGAACTGCGAATCGCAATTTTCTCGTCCTTATACTCGCTCTTCGACCCGATACAAGCACGTGAAAGAGGAAGAAACACGACGCAGCAATATACGAACGCCGTAATATATTGGACCGCGTGTATTGGAACTTGGCACGACACTTACGCCGAGTCGACGAGCGAATCATCAGAACGTTAAGTGATTTTGTTATACTATACAGACTTAGGGGCGCTGCTTTAGGCGTCGAATCATGCGAGGCACGCAGCCACATGATAAGCTATATTGGGAAGTCTTAAGGAACCGGTTCTGCACCTATGATACGGAACGATGGACACTCCGGTACGAACTGAGCATATGAGAGGCTTCTGCGGCAGCGCATGCGCGGTCTGCGGCAGCGCATGCGCGGTGCCTGCCGGAGGGCTGATCGTACCGTATGTGCAAAAACGGTTTTCTAAAACTCCCCGTGATACGATCAGACTTGTACGGTACGCATTACAAATAATCAAATCATTGTAATCGCTCAGTTTCTGGGATATCTTTGTAATCATTTAACCACCTTGATTATGTAGTAATCGCGAGAGTTATCTGACTACTTTTGGAAGTTCTAAAATTACTCGTAACCAATCTTTTTTTTTTTCTCTCCCCCTTTTCTAATGGTGTCCTTTGTCCGTACAAGACCAAGGAATGATAAAACCCAAATCTGCGACAGGAGGATGGTTTACAAAAATTTGAGGATTAAGATCATAAGTAGTTCATAATTCGGTGATTATAATTCAGTAATCTATACAAAATGCCCGTTTTCAACGTAACATAAAAAATTGGTCGTTTTATCAAATCTGAAGTTATGGGAAAAGTGACGGTTACTTTTTCAAGTAACGGCCAATTACTTTTCTTTTCGAGTAATCTAATTTAATATTTTCTTAAGCACGCGTAATTGTAATCTATTACTTTTCTCCAGTGACGTGCGCAAGACTGTACCATGAAGAAGAGGCGACGAGTCTCTGTGAACAGAACTTTTTCACCTGTACGTGCGTGCGTGCGTGTGTGTTTGTGTGCGTGTGTGCCAGTGTGCGTGTGTGTCTGTGAACCTCTGTGTAGACAGGTGAAAAAAAAAACAGAAGATACATGCATGAAGCAGCAATTTGTCGGCAGCGCGTGAAGCGAGGGCTGTCCCCGCTGCGCACTGTGGTGTGTTGCACGTTAAAGGGCCACTGAAGTAATTTAAAAAGGTCGTTTTTGATCCTATATTATTTTTTTAGTGTGTTGGTTCTCACATACACAAAGTCGTATATTACAAAACCTCCTATTCATCTCGGGGCAATAAAAAAAACATCTGGACTCTTTTTTTCTCGCGGACTACATTGTGTGGACCAACGAAAGCCCTACAATACGCGCAGATTCCGAGTGATTTTATTACAACACGTTTCGAAGAGAGTCTGATTGGTACCCATTCGGACAGGACTCCTCTTCTTTTCCGCGGGCGAAGCCATCGCTTGCAAGTCGCCGACAAGCGCCCTTCGTCGACCACTTCACGCGGAAGAAAATTCTTCCCAAAAAGGGCGTGTCGCGATCTTTGAAAACGCTTTTAACGAGGAAATAAGCTATGGACGATTGTGATTTCGGGTTTGTTGGGAGGCTTGGAGCGTCTAGATTGCGTTGTCACCACAAAAGGACGCTCTCAGAATCGGCTTCACTGCCCCTTTGAGAGTGCAGGACATGTAAGCTCCTCCCACAAAGCCCTTCACTTTTTTCCCCTTAGCACAGCGAACGCTGGGAAGGAGGTAACTTTCTCGTCACCTCATCTGCAGCCTTCGCTCTATTAAAGTGAAAAGAGTGAGGAGTATTTGTGTGTGGAGCTTCATGTGCACTCTTCACTGGTCACCTACTGATGAGTTCAAGTCCCGCACATGTTCGTGTCCAATTAAAGGTGCGTTATAGCGGCGAGCACTCGTGAAGTCTATATTGCGCCGAGCTGGTAGAATCGTACACGAAGTATCCTCATTTGAAGGCAGAATGTAACAACATACGTGCAACCAGTTTGACCTTTTAACACACAAGAGTCCAGGAGGCAGCGTACTCGTGAAAATGTTAGACCGCTCTGAGGCACTGTCGATGACGGTTTGCGTCCAGAAAGCACCGTGACTGTAACATTTTCGGCTAACAGTCGTTCGCGACACCTTGCCGTTCACCTGGCTTGCTCCGCTAAGGGCACTATTTTTCCATTAATTTGCGGAATTGAGGGCTTCAATTCTACTTCGTTCAACCTTATGCCCGAGCGCTACCGACGAGCCAATGTAGCCAACCCGAGCTTCTCAGAAAGAGCTATAGCACGAAACTGTTCTTGTTCGTACGCGTATGTTAGCGCCAAATGATCAATTCAAGCGTAAATAATACGTCGTCTTTGCCTTTGTTGTCTGCGTGTTTGGTATTGCAACTACACTCTAAAAAAAAAGCGTGCCAACTTGCACCTTTTAGGGTTCTTTCGCTTGTCCAATGGGCGGCACCCTTAAAGGTGCAGAAAAGAACCCACAAAAAGGGTTCTTTCTAATGAACCCTATTTCGGGGTTCTTTTCGGATCGTTTATTGGTTCTTCTTAATGAACCCTATTTTTGGTTCTTTTCAGAACGCTTCTGGGTTCTATTTAACGAACCCTATTTAGGGGTTCTTCTAGGATCCTTTTTTGGTTCTTCCTAATCAACCCTATTTCGGGTTCTTTCCCGAACCCTTTTTGGTGCTCTTGATGAACCCCATTTCGGGTTCTTTCCAGAACCCTTTCTGGTGCTCTTAATGAACCCTATTTTGGGTTCGTTCCAGAACCCTTTTTGGTGCTCTTAATATACCCTATTTCAGGGTTCTTTTCGTATCCTTTATTGGTTCTTCTTAATGAACCCCATTTGGGTTCTTTCCAGAACCCTTCTTCGTGCTCTTAATGAACCTTATTTCGAGGTTCTTTACGGATCCTTCTGTGGTTTTTCTTTATGAACCCTATTTCATGTTTTATTCGGAACCCTCCTTGGTTCTTTCAATAAATCCCGATTTTTTTATATTATGTTAGCGTTATTTTAGTAAACCATATTTTGTACTGCTAACCCTCTTTTATGACAAATGAGTTTTTTTTTACATTCCTAGTTAGTTTTTAGTAAATCGTATTTTGTATTTCTTGCTCCACAAGGTGCATTTTTTTCTACCAACCAAAGTGTCTTTAGATTGTTCATTAATCGCTAGCACTGGGCCTTTTCGACAGGTTGACAAACATCAGTCTGGCCAAAGTCAACACACTTCATTCCTGTACGTAATTAACTAGGTGACAGGCAGAACAGTAAACATCATGTCCAATCATATACTTTATTGGAGTAGCAAAAATTGATTCTTCTGTTCGCAGTAAAAAACCTAACAAAATTCGAAACAGTTTCAAGACGAGACGGGTATCACTGCCAGCAATGTGCACAAGCTAATCCCCGAAAGTCGTATTTGTTTCCGTCGGTGGGGGAGAACTCTAATCTCCCTCTCGTGGCTTCCACAATGCAAAGTCAAAGTCGAAAGATAAAGAAAATATGTACAGAAAGGCAAGACCCTCCTCGGGCGTTGGCCGCGACGTCAAGGAAATGGTGGGACGCTATTGGATGCGGAGGTGGCGGAGGGATATCTGATTCCCTTTGAGGGGCATTTGCCGCTACCTTCTTAAAGGGGTCATGAAACGCTTTTCCAACTTTTTCCTGTTTCGCTTTCCTCCTCAACTCATAAATCGCGCATTCCACCAAACAGTTAAAGAAGACGAAAAGGGGGAGTCCCCTCTTGCTCGCACTCTCGTTTGTGTAATCCCGGACACATCCATTCTCCCCCTAGAAGATTAGCCCGTCGCTCAAAATTCAGACAAAAGTCGCTTTCCCCACCCCGCTCATTCCGAAGCTGACAGTGCTGTTGAAGCTACGTGCTCGTTGGGCCAGCCACACTTGCCACGTGAGCGTGGCAAATGTGGCTGCAGAGAATGAAGTCAGGTGATGAAAGGGAGGCGGCTGATTGGTCCGGCAAGCGCGTAGCTTCCACCACAATGTCAGCTTAGGGGTGAAGGGAATAAGTGAGGTCCGGTTGCGTGTGACGTCAGTTTGGACCCGATAACGCGCTTTTGGGACCGCGGATGTATCACAGTGAAAAGGCAGAGAGGTTGCGAAGGGGAGGAGGTACGAAATAGTCCGCTCTGTTTTCAAATTTTCGCACTGAAAGTCAGGCTTTTGACTTTCTACCTTTTTTCTTTTGGTCCACTCAACGATGTGCTATTAGTAAAATCCCAATCTAAAATGATTTATCCCAACCCAAAAATCGTTTCATGGGCCCTTTAACCTGTAACTGACTATAGTGACCTTCAGCGACCCATTCCTGTTCACCGCTAAGCTGACAGCGCGGTGGAAGCTACGTGCTTGCCGGACCAATTAGTCGCCTGGTTTTTATCACCTGACACCTTTCTCTGCGGTTGTGATCACATGGTGCAAGGCAGAAGGTTCACTGGTCAAACGAGCATGACGTTCCCAACGAACTCTCAGCCTATTCGCAACTCCAGCAAAACGGACGCCACCAAGCGGGAAAACCGGGAACCAGCCGGTCCAGGTCGCTCCGCGCCCCTCCGCGTCGCTGGTGGCTTTCGCGGAGACGTGTAGTCGGCGCGGTGGCGAACAATTAATGTAATTTGACGAAGGTCCGAATATTTCTTAACTTTGCCTGAGTGATCATTAGTGTGGTGAGGCCTCAGTAAATTGTTTCCTTCCATCACGTGTTTGAAAGCCCGTTTACTCCACAACACACGGTCGCGTGCTTTCGATTTCTTGGATGGGGAGGAATCACGGAAAAACGTTTTGATTTCTTGTCTGTCTCGAATCACATTCAAAGTGACGACTACTTGGTAGCTGATAAGTGGCTTCTTTATAAGGATGTAGAACAGTGAACTGAGGATGACAAACGAGGCATTGCACTGGAGGAAACATCAATGTTGCAGTCAAGTGAATGGGAAGGTTCGATAGCTGCTTTTCTTGGGTTTGGTTGTGTTCGGTTAGCTTCAAGATTGAGCCACTCACGCCGGTCGGGGCGTTGGCTATTCATCTTGGCTGCTTTTTGCCGAAAAAGCCTCTGGACCATACTGAAGGTGTTTGGCTAATTTCGCAGTTACTTGATTCAGGAAAGCCTGCTCGCTGCAAATGATGAATGAGGGAAATTATCTGTTTTCAAAAGGTGGGGGACGAGTCTCGCGACGTAAGATGCTGTCACGGCATTTTGACCTATCGCGCCTCCAATATTTATATTACGAGGATGTCGAAGCCAGCAGCATTATACGTCTACATTGGTCAGGTTGACCGGCCAAAAAAAATACTAATTTTTTTCCGTTCAGGATTCGAAGCAAAGTTCAATGCAGAGAGGTTCTGCGTGAATGTTCGATGAAGACTCTCTTCAGTTTGTCTCCGTGCTGCCAGCTATAGAACCATTTGGCTAAGTTTAAGTAGTATCTCTCTGCCTCTCAAATATACTTTTATTCAGCAGCTCACCTAATAGCTAGTCAACTAAGCTCATATTTCAACCCGAAGATATACTAATATCACCTTAGGGGGACATACTACGTAATGTAATACATAACCCGCTCGTCAAAATGACTTCTCGCTAAAATCTGGATTGAAATACGAGTATCAGCTGCTTAGTGGGGCGCCAGCGGGTTAACATGGTCCTTGACTCAAGAAGCGCTTGCTTAATTTTCGTAATTTTCCTGCAGCCTGTGTTGTTGACCGAGCAGACGACTGGAGCTGTTTCTTAAACGCGGATACGCACAAAGGTTCGATTTCGCGGACAGATAAGTCGCATGGTAGAGGCATGCGAGTTAGTTGAAAAGTTACTTTTGTGGAACGATTCTGTAGTCATTGCCGCTTTCCTTAGATGATCAAAACTGATTAGTATATTACCGCCTCTCCGGAGCCCATAGTTTCGGTTTTGAACGAAATCTCCGAAACGAAAGTTTGACATGAAAAGAACAAAAAACACCGGCAAAACAAAACTATGCTTTGCAAGTTTATCTGGGCCGGCTACACTTAACCGTCTCAGTTCAGACACCTATAAAATTGGGCATTAAACAAAATAAAATCTGTTAAATTGAACCCGCCACCTGTTCAGGCGGCCCGGCCGAGCCGACGCGACCTGGACTCAGCCGCCATGTTTGTTTGGTGGTGGCGCCCCCTATTCGCGACTCCAACTAACTATAGGTGGCGCCACTCATTTTCCAAGATGGCGGGTTTAGTGAGGGTCGGAGATGCGTGCCGCTGTTGAGCCTGTCTAGTGTGCTGGCTTCACTGAGCGACATAAATTATTTCTGGTAATTCGAGGAAGCTAATGTTTTATGAGCGTAGGTCACCTCTTTAACCTGAAAACAAGAACGGTGTTTAGCGTATTAATTACGGAAGGATGCACGTTTTAATTCTGGAGTGAAACCGAAACTTACCTCTATTTTGAATTTAATTTCTCGACAGATGTCTTAATTGCGGATTCTTTCATGACTCAAGATGTGTCTCACATCGTAATTATGTACTTAGAAAAGTTGTTCGCGGAAACTTTATTTTGTGACATACTGTTCGATCCAGGCTGATATTCGTCGTTGTTGAAAAAATCAGTGCTGATATCTGTGCGTTCTCGCTGCCTCTTTCTCCCTCAGATAGTTGTCATGGGAAATAATGACAATTATCCCAGCACAAGAATAAGAGAATAATTCCAATTTTTACAATATGTCCACGAAACGCATAAACTAATAAACGCTGCTCTCACTGCAACAGCCCAAGAGTCAGACAGCTAAAGTGTGTGTGTGATTTTATAGCACCGCGTGACGCATAGGACTTCATATTACATCCAGCGTTTAACTGTTTGTCTATCTTGATAACTATGTCAGAGTTTTTCATATGCTAAAAAGAAAACAGAATTATACCTTTCTGGAAAGACTATTATGGTTAAACAGAGTATTCTCGTGATCTTGGCGTTAATTAGAGGCATACATTGCCGCGATTTGTATTATAATAATATTAAAATTCACTTATTTGAATAAGTAATTATTCAAGCTCTATTATAATTTTTTGCTTATGATCTAATTTAAACGCGCGAAGAAATATGACAATGAAAACTCTGCTAATTATCATCACTGGTTCCACTTGCTGCATTTTAATTGCAAACAAAATAAAAATAGTCTAAAATCAATGAAAACATTCTAGCTAATGTGAGAAATCCATGTAAAATTACATTAATTGTGGGTAAAGTATAATTGTGCTATCAAAGTTGCGACTTTTGACAATCGGCGAAACGTCCAAAGACGCCGCCAATATACTTTCAGACCAAATGCCCAAAAGTTAAAAAAAGCCTTTTTTTAATTACTAGTTTTTTCATAACATTTATTTACTTTTGTATTTGCTCGCCGTCGTTTTGCTAATCTCAGCCTTTCCAGATCGAAGGAACGCCTACCTGCTTGCACGTCTGCTCACTGCAGCACGTTTCGTTGACGTTGGAAGCCGGTGAAACAGTAGTGAGTTTTAATATTGCGCATACAAGCGAACTCAAGCCCTGTGTGTTTGCGTTAGCTTTGCGCGTTCCACACTGCGCGTGCGCGGAGCCTGAAATCGCGGTCTTGGATGGCGCATGACGATGAGGCGCACGCACAACGTGGGGCACGCAACTCTAACGCAAACGCACACCGCTTGCGTTTGCTTCTAAGCGCAATACTAAAACTCTCCAGTAAGGTACAATCCCATACCGGCTGCAGCACTACGTTGGAACAGTGTAGAGTGTTGTTTGCATTCGGAAACGACGTTTCGCGAGCCATGATCGCGAGCAGTTCCGCCATGCCCGCTGAGCAGGAAAATCGGGGGACCCTCACTAGAGCGCTTCCCGTTTCCGCCGCGGGAGGGCGAGCGTCGAGCTGGAGACGCGAATAGGTCGCTGGAGTCGCGAATAGTGGTGAGCAGATTAGCCCCGGAAACGTCGCTTTTGAACAGATTACGGCTTATCTTCTGGGATGCCGTTGAGCTGCCTGAACCATGGTTTGCTATACTCCGTTTCACCTTCAGTCCGAGCGCAGCGGACGCTAGGAGTAATCCAAGCCAATCCAGCGTGGAGAGAATGTCATGTGACCTTGAGTTCCCTATGTCCCTCTGCCCAACCGGCAGTTCACGCGATTTTCTCCCGGCGCTGGATCGGCTGGGATGGCCTGTGGCGTCCACTGCGCTCAGACTGAAGGTGGAACGGAGTATAGCGAAGATAATATGCAGATGTCATCGCTTTTCCGTCCTTGTCTGCCAGGAAACACGGCGATCACGTCACCAAGCATGTCCGTCAGCCGCCGGTAAAATTGTTGGCAGTTCACTCTCTTGCCAAAAATAAACACAAAATAAACAAGAGCGAAATTCTCGATTCGGCGTGACACCTTCCGGCAACGGAAACAATCAACACACTGTGTTGAGCAACGCGTGTTGGCCTATTTGGTGGCTGAGCGACTTTTGTGCCGGCAGTACGACAACGCACCTAGATTCGATGATTCAGTGTCCGGTCAGTGACGTGTTTTTTATAGGAATTTATCAAAATAGAGGGCCTGGAAACAAGATTCAATGATAATCGAGCCTATTTTGGAACTCGAAGGAGAAGTGATAATAAATCAATCAGAGAGAGCGAATTGATATCGCTGACAAAGAATTTTTCTTCTAATCGGAGCCACCTCCGAACCGTCGATTGCCATTTCTGAACAAATATTAGCTCAGTTAAGCGCCACGTCACGCAAATGCTGGGCGTGCAGGCGGCGCTTATCCTTTTTACACTAAATGGGAATCGAAAACATAGAACCAGCCCAAAAACCGGAAAAATGGTCCCGGACAAAATTGTTCGAATAGTAAACACGGACAAAATGGTTCAAATAAATTTTTTCGTATTTTTTCTTGCTCCTTATTTTTATTAGCTTTAATTGGTACAATCCCAACATATAAAAAGATAAATATTCGTATAATGCAATACATTTTTTTGCGAAATAAACATTTCATTACACAAAGAAACTAGTTGTAAATGTGTGCTACGTTTGGCTTAACTCAAAACGTCTTCTTGTAGCTCTGTGTTCAACAGAGCTACATGAGGGAACTCCTTTAAAGTAAAACATCAAGTTCACAAAATGTAACTGTACCGCATCAATTTAAAGCTTCGAGCGGGAGATCGGAAAGAATTGTATCAAGCAGTAAAATAGATTGTTGGTCTAGTTGGTTGATTGGCATAATGAAAAAGAGTGCAAAATAAACGGTACAAAGTCGAAGAAAAACACACACGAGACAGGTGCCTGCCCTGTGTGAGTGTTTTTCCAACATTGTCGCGTCTATATTGAGCTTCTTTTTTTTTATAGTCTCTACAAAAGTTGCATTATAAGAGCATTGAATGTACTTAACAGAACTTCAGAGTAGCACCTTATTAAAAGATGAGTGTCTAAAAATCACTTGGGGCCATTCTCTCCGGGATTGCACTTGGGACCATTTTGTCCGGGGCCGTTTCGTCCAGGGCCATTTCGTCCGAGGCCATTTTGTTCTGCATCCTACCATGCCATATTGCTCGCGAAAACTACGAGAACAGCAACGACCACGTTTCTGTGTTGTTTTTTTTCCTCATGCCATCCCATTCTCCTAACTCTTGGTGGGCGACCTCAAAGTAGCGAGCGGGGTTCAACGGCGGACGAAGCACTCATTTTTTACACTGCGTTATTACACATAAATTTGAACGCACAACATATCGAAGTTTAGTTTTGCTTCACTCAAAACGCACTTATAGAATATGCCTATGGGATTATTTCGGGGTATCCTTCTAGACAAAACTGCTCCTTGAAATCGAAAAAACCACCATTTACAGGCTGATTTATTTTTGAAGATAAAGATGACTGCAACACATCACTTGAACCTTCCGCGCAGCAGGATTTTTGATGCCCCTCGCGGATGGGTCCCAACTCTATTTTTGCGGCTTGACGCGTGCCGCGAAACAATCAAAGGCGCCGTATTGGGAGACGGGTGGTGTCATGACTCATGACCACAAGCTAGGACAACTGTATTCTATACTAAAACAAAAAAACAAAAAAAAAACATTCCTCTGTTCTATTTTTTTTTTCATTCATACGCGCAGTTATGCGTATATTGTTTAAACACGAAAGCAAGTTAAAAAATAGCTTTTGTTACTAAAAAAACACGACGCCGCTTAATCACCGTATCACTCATTCATCGCAACATGCACTTTTTTGTGTGTGTTGCTCATTCATCGAAGTTTTGCACCTTTGAAAATTTGTATGGATTTTTTGGGGGTTGGGGGGAAATAAACTACACAATCGATTTCCGGAGGTACAGATTTCCTCAAATAAACTTTAATTCAATGACCCGTTTGGTTTATAAAAATGAGTACCAAAGAGTAGCTTTATACTAACATTTCTTACTAAATAAAACACGGCGAGCAGTTACGCTTGCAAACGAACGCCAGTGTTCAAACCGCTGAACCAGGTGGCCCGGGAGTCAAAGGCATCGAAGCCTGTTTCATCTGTGGTCCGAGGCGAAGATTATCTCGGTTTGGTAAATAACACAACGCGACTTGGTAAATAACTACGACAGACCACCTCTCTAAGCTTTCAAGGACTTGACAGCTCGCACGGGCAGCTTTGTTTCCACAGAATGGCGCACCCAATTTCTCGCGTGCAAAGCCTTTCGAGCGTGGTCATTGTGTCCCTCTATCCGGTAGAAGACTTAAGTGACCTCCTTTTTCCAAAGATCGCTTTATCTCTTTCCTGGCTGCAACAAGAACCCTTTTCGCTCTTTCCAGGCCGGAAACTAGCCCTGCATTTCTTTTTTTACTTTGCGGGGGGTGCTTTTGGTTGAGAAAGCACGCTTCTAAAGGATCTTCCCCGAAATCGGTTCTTTTTTAGCGAAAAGAACCCTTTTTTGCTCATTTGGCTCCTTTTTTTCTGAGTGTGTAGGTTTTGGCCCCGCTCAGACTTAAAGACCGACCAACGAAACCATTTTCCGCAAGGTAGGAAAATGGCCCTCGCGCCCTCCTCTTTTCACCCTCTCCCAAAAATCACGTGACGGCAGGGGCTCGTTTTGTGTCGGCTTTTTCTGTAGGGATAATCCTCAAAAACCGCGAAATGAGCGGCTAGCTGCGAGCGCAACAACGACCTTGAGACGTCCAGGTGTCTTCCCTCGTTGACGCGGGCACGCTCAATCCGCGAGATTGAGGAAGCCAGCGCGACCAAACGCTTTTTCCCATGAGCTGCAGGTCCGAGGCCGCTCGGTCGGTGGAGATCGAGGGGTCGTGGTATGCTGGGTTCGTTCCAGCAGCCGCTTTCTGGCATCGCGCGGCTGCCGGAACCATTCCCGTCGCTGCCCAAGGATTGGCTTGCGCAATAAAGGGTTCAGGTGTCGATAATACATTTATTTCCGAAACTTATAAATCAAGTGGCTTTCCCTAATCTCTTCATTACTGTTTGAAACATCTCCTCTCATAGGTTGTTCATCCCATTTTGGACTCTTTTACGTATTTATTCGTCCTTACCTCTACTTGATGACTGTTTTTAAATATTGGCGCGGGCTTGCGCGATCAACGCTGTCCCGGATTTATTCAAAATTGGAAAGATTGGCGTCAGGAGGAGTTGAAGAAGCAAACCGTAATTCTTGCTTCTAATGTAGATGGCACAATCGTATGATCGGTCTATGCTTCACTTGCCTCCACAGCGCCCCATCGTTTGCACTTTCGCAACTTCTCAGTGACATAGCTGTATACCACATTTTACTCATGGTTACTATAGATGTGGCCCCACAGGCTTTCCCGGTATCTGCGAGTTGACTTTTTAATGACCGGCGACTCTCCTGAGTGAGAATAAATATTATCACCTTCCCACAACATCCACACCTTTCTCTCCCCCCCCCCCCCCCTCCCCTCCCTTTCCCGAGTTGGGGAAATATCAGGCCACTCCAGGAAGCAGCCTGCAGACTGCGCTTTTCGGCTACTCGTTCTCAACATATTCGAACGTGGAAGTAAACACATTGCATGAACGACGCCCAGTTTATTTGCAACCTAAATAATGTGGCTCTACTGTTGGGGTCCAATCAATTTATTCATCAATCATTTTTTGTCACGACTTCATGGTGAAAGTGTGTTCGTCGTGATGCCACAAAAGTGGTCGATTTAAAGGGAGAAATAGGTCCTCGTATTTATTTTGCGAAATACGCGCTCCTGTGACGCTCTAGTGCGCAAGGTCAACGCACCCGCGGCAGTGCGTAATACTTTAAAACTGTCGTTGACGATGAAATATTTGTGGGAAGTGCGTAAAATTGTTTACACCACAAAAGCATACCGAAAGACAACAAAATATCGCAATGGCTAAAAAAAAATAATAAAAAAATCAGCTTGCGAAAACCGTTGCTTTCCTCTCTCTTTCTCTCTTTTTTTTTTCGCGCCACTACAAAAGATAGCGGCCGAGCAACAAAATTCTATCAATACTTCGCTTCTTGGAGAAAGGACAGTAGGCTATATGGTAGTGAATCTGCCAGGGTGTTTGTAGAAATGATAGGCGACCATTGAACCTAGCCTTCTGCACAAATCATGCCCGGGATATTTCCAATTTGCTTCCACGCGATTCGAAGCCAAGACGCTGGGAGAATTTATGTGCGCTAACATGCTGCTTCTAAAAGAAATTACCAGATTTATAGTGCATGTCAATTTAGATGTAAATAGTTTAATCACTGTGCACAAACATTCGCGGCCTGGAGAATGACATGGAAGCATGGCGGAAAGCAGCTTGCTGAAAATAGAAGTCTCTGTTGCATTGCACTGGTGTGAAGAATTATTACGTATGTTTGTCTTAGTTCCGTGCCAAAATAAAAACAACGTTTAGAAACCGAACCCTGTGCGTTTGAGGAGCGCCGAAAGGACATAAAAAACCGGGACAATCAGAGCTTGTCCTGGTTCCTTGTTTGTTCGGAGCCTTTCAAAAGGGGATGAAAATTATGAACTGACCCGACTTACCACATTAGAGCAGTTCATTTCCATTGCGACAGGCTGTCTTCAAGCGTCTTGCATAGTCCAGCTTGTACTGATCCGTTTTTATTTTCGATTCTTTTCAAAACGTGGGCTCTAAGCCACTGGACCAAACTACCACATTCATTAACTGCGGAAGCGGAGAAGTGGAAATGCAACGGAAAGATTCGCCCACGTTATTTGGGGCCTATAGAAAAGCGGACCGGATAGAAGGCGGCCGAAATCTCTTTCAAGAAACACACAATCTTCTTTTCAATTCTGTCTAACAATTTGATGTGAAGGAGTACTTGGCTATGGCATTATTCGTTTAGGAATCAAGCGAAACTTTGTATCGGATCATAATACGTCTACGTTCACTCCTATTTGATGCTTATCATGTTTTCGAGTATGTACACGGGGTGGTTCTCAGCGGTAGTTTTTTAATCTGATTGCCCGCCAGACTGCGAGCCAGAATTAACGCACTACGGCCGCGGGCCGTCGCGCTCTTCTCCTTCCCCGTATCAATATACAATCAAAGACGCGGGCGGTGCCGTCAATCGTGCTGGTGTCGGGAACCAGTAAGTCTGACCCTTTAAATACAGGCGTGACGCAAAACCCCGAGGCGTCTCGTTCGCCCACTTACGTTCTTCCGAAGCGGCGGAGATGGTTGTTTAGAGGGGATTATCTTCTGAACGGATCCAAGTTACTCGAGCAAGCTCGCATTCTGCTCGCAAAGCCTAGCCGCTAAGCAAAGGTAACGGACGGTGGTTCGAGAGGCGTGCAACCCTTGCCCGCTTGGCCCTCCCAAAACTTCTCCGCTTCCGTAAATTTTGAATGTTGTGGTTGGTCCAGTAGCTTAGAGCTCACTTTTTGAAAAGAACCGAAAATAAAGACGGACCAGTACAAGCTGAACTATGCAGGACGCTCTAAGAGAACCTGTCGTAATGAAAATGAACTGCTCTAATGTGGCAAGTCGGGTCAATTGGTTCATAATTTTTCATCCCCTTTTGAAAGGCTCCGGAAAAACAAGAAACCAGGAAAAGCTGAGTGACGCAAGGCGCCTCGTATTGTGCAGGTTGTCACCGGTTCTTTATGTCCTTTCGGCGCACCTCGAAACACACAGTGTTCGGTTTCTAAACGCTGTTTTTATTTTCGCACAGAAATAAAACAAAAATACGTAATAATTTTTCACACCAGTGCAATGCAATAGAGACTTATATTTCCAGCAAGCTGCTTTCCGCCATGCTTCCATGTCATCCTCCAGGCCGCGAATGTTTGTGCACACTGATTAAACTATTTACATGTAGATTGACATGCACAAAAAATCTGGTACTTTCTTTTAGAAGCAGCATGTTAGTGCACATAAATTCTCCCAGCGTCTTGCCTTCTAATCGCGTGGAAGGAAAATGGAAATATCCCGGGCATGATGTGCAGAAGGCTAGATTCAATGGTCGCCCTTTATTTCTACAAACTCCCTGGCAGATTCACTACCCTATAGCCTGGTGTCCTTTCTCTAAGAAGCGAGGTTTTGATAGAATTTCGTTGTTCGGCCGCCATTTTTTGTAAGGCGCGAAAAAAAAAAAAAAGAAAGAGAGAGAGAGGGGGAAGCAACGATTTTCGCAAGCTGATTTTAACAATTTTGTGGGAAGTGCGTAAACAATTTTACGCACTTCCCACAAGTGTTTTATCGTCAACGACAGTTGAAAAGTATTACGCACTGCCTCGTGTGCTTTGACCTTACGCACTAGTGCGTCACAGGAGCATGTATTTCAGCAAAACTTTGAACCGATCACTTTTGTGGCATCACGACGAACACACTTTCACCATGAAATCGTCACGAATAATGATTGATGATGAAATTGATTGGGTCCCAACAGTATAGAGCCGCATTATTTAGGTTGCAAATGAACTGGGCGTCGTTCATGCGATGTGTTTACTTCCACGTTCGAATGTGCTGAAAATGAGTAGCCGAAAAGCGCAGACTGCAGGCTGCTTCCCTGAAGTGGCCTGATATCTCCCCAACTCGAGAAAGCGAGGGGGGAGAAAGGGGTGGATGTTGTGGGAAGGCGATAATATTTATTCTCACTCAGGAGAGTCGCCGGTCGTTAAAAAGTCGACTCGCTCATAACGGGAAAGCCTATGGGGCCACATCTATAGTAACCATGAGTAAAATGTGGTATACAGCTATGTTACTGAGAAGTTGCGATAGTGCAAATGATGGGGCGCTGTGGAGGCAAGTGAAGCATAAACCGATCATACGATTGTGCCATCTTCATTAGAAGCAAGATTTTCGGTTTGCTTCTTCAACTCCTCCTGACGCCAATCTTTCCAATTTCGGGTTAATCCGGGACAGCGTTGATCGCGCAATCCCGCGCTAATATTTAAAGGTCTTTATCAAGTTATCACACAGTCATCAAGCAGAGGTAAGGACGAATAAATACGCAAAAGAGTCCAAAATGGGCTGAACAACCTATGAGAGGAGATGTGTTTTAAACAGTAATGAAGAAATTAGGGAAAGCCACTTGATTTATAAGTTTAGAAAATAAAAGTATTATCAACGACCTGAACCCTTTATTGCGCAAGCCAATCCTTGGGCAGCGACGGGAATGGTTCCGGCAGCCGCGCGATGCCAGAAAGCGGCTGCTGGAACGAACCCAGCATACCACGACCCCTCGATCTCCACCGACCGAGCGGCCTCGGACCTGCAGCTCATGGGAAAAAGCGTTTGGTCGCGCTGGCTTCCTAAATCTCGCGGATTGAGCGTGCCCGCGTCAACGAGGGAAGACACCTGGACGTCTCAAGGTCGTTGTTGCGCTCGCAGCTAGCCGCTCATTTCGCGGTTTTTGAGGATTATCCCTACAGAAAAAGCCGACACAAAACGAGCCCCTGCCGTCACGTGATTTTTGGGAGAGGGTGAAAAGAGGAGGGCGCGAGGGCCATTTTCCTACCTTGCGGAAAATGGTTTCGTTGGTCGGTCTTTAAGATAACACGGAATTTAGAACACTCGGTAATGGACCGTACAAGCAGAAATACCGGCTCTGTTTCCTTAGCTTTTTGACACAGATTCAGCGATGACGCCAAGATTTCACTAATTGCCCGCCAAGTTTCAGCAAGAACGTCACAGATGTTACATGGTATTGTGTTCAGTTTCATAAGGATTAGAATAGCATTAGCACACAAATAAGAGCTCGCAGAGCAGCAATTTCAGCGCTTCGTGTTTTCTCTAACCGGAAATATGCGGACATCCCTTCGGGTCGTAAAGTGTCTCCCTCGCTCTATATAACCAAGGATGCATACCTTACGTTGGTTTCCTGTTGAGCAAACAGTTTTCGAAAGCCAGGCGAGCTTTTAGATAATTCAGAAACGTAGATTAAAGCGCCTGAGACGTGAAACGCGTGCACCGTCCACCGAAAGTATATACCTCTGCAGCGGCTGCAGTGCCTGGAGCGCGTCTTGGACGGGTGTGTTTAGCGCGTCCCATCTCGCCCGTGCATCGAAAGTTGTCTCCAAGTGGCAACAACCAATGGCGACACAGGAGCCGGTGTGTCACGCTGTCGGAGGTCGCGATTTCGGTGGTTATAGTTGTAGACATTCTGGCGAGGAAGGCGAGTGGGCGCAAGGATTGTTGTCGTCAGGGCCTCACCGGCACGAGAAGGGCAAAGGGATGGATCCCCACGGCCATTATCACGCGTGAGAGGCAGCGCGTAAGCGCCGACGACGTCAAGACCTTCGTGTTCGCGAGGAAGACCTTATCTCGGAAAAGCATGGCACAACATCGCACATCTGAAGCATGCACCCGTGCAACTGTTCTGCTAAAAGCGAGGCTTTTAAAGTAAATATCCTGAAGCTCATCTTTCGACAACGCAACAGCTTCCGCTCTCAATCGCGGCACACCTTGAGCGGTCACTTGCAATTTATTAGTCGATATTTCCC
Source organism: Ixodes scapularis (assembly GCF_016920785.2). Lineage (NCBI taxonomy): Eukaryota > Metazoa > Arthropoda > Arachnida > Ixodida > Ixodidae > Ixodes > Ixodes scapularis. Next base: position 125,680 of record NW_024610243.1, on the reverse strand, counting down.
GTCTCGGCTATATTCGGTAAAAGACTAAAAATTCTGCAGAAACTCCTTCTTCAGCATACATTCGTCCCCTCCTGCCGGGCTTTGGCTGAGCGTCCGATGAAGTGCTATCTGATGCAGAAAGCTTGCAAGGTCTCAAACGCCTTGCCTCCAAAAAATGAAAACTAAAAAGTCGATAGAAACTATTGAGTTAATTAGATAAATAATTAGCCTGTTTTGCTTTTTTTCTAGCTTCCACTATGGCGTTTAGTTTAATCCCAGGGATACAACAACCCTTACGCATATGTTCCCATCTTTTAAATTTTTCTTCCCGTAAAAAACAAACAAACAAAGAACTCTACCGTTTTCCAAATAAATTGTACACACAGCGTTCTTCGTTTACGAGTCACGACGCTTTCATATGCCTGCCGAAAAGAAAACAAATCTCAGCCTTTTTGGCGTTGTGCATTTGTAGCATATTCAATACCTAACCCGTTGTAAAATGAATAATAAGAAAGGTCTGGGCCTTTGTGTAGCAAGTTGTAATTTTGATCAAGTGCGTTTGCGAGCGGTCCGCCTTCTTTTTTTGTGAAATTTAGCGGCTAATTTCTGTTCAAACCCTACCAAAAATTCCGGTATAACTTTTTGCTATCCGGATTATGGAACCGGAAATATATCTGGATTCTATCTGGACTCTATCTGGAATTTAGGTTTTCAGAAATTATTCCTTTGTTCTTAATCTGGATTTCGGGTTTCCAGTAACAAATTTCCGGTTCCATATTCCGGATAGGGAGAGTTATACCGGATTTTTCGGTAGGGAAGCTACCACAAAACCCTTCGAAGCCTTCGTGAGACGCGGACACAGAAAGGGAAATCGTGCCCACATCAGTATATATATATGCGCCTACCAAACGTTTCATGTCGCAATTAAAAAAAGAAAGAAATCAAGACGGCGGCGGTTTACCAAATTGAACATATATTCTCGGTCCTCATTTTGGAAACCCCAGAACAGGGACAAAAAGAGAGACGACGCGTGCGTCGCCCCTCTTTTCAACCCTAGTCTCGGGTTTCCAAGATGTTAAAAGTGCGCCAGCTCGCCCGTATATTCTCTGTTATTTCTGTATTCTTTGTGTATACTTTAAACATGCGTCTATACATAAAGAATTCACAGCGCCGCCATTTCTGGAGGTAGGCAAAATTCTAAAAACGACCCCACAAAGGGTGGCGCGATTGAAACCGGAAGCTGTTGGGTTGTTGAAAGATGTGCTTTAACGCTTCGCTTTTAGTAGGATAGTTCTAAAGGGTGTATATAGGAGACGTGCGAAAGGTAACATGTGCGTGATCGTGGTGTCCGTCGCCCTTTGCTGTTCTCTCCGCTGCTGCCCTGCGTCTACTCCGCTCAGCGCGGCGAGCTTGCCATTCCTGCTTCCCAGATGGAGAACGAATCTTGCAGACAATCGAAACTCTGGGTTTGCTATCATTATATAATGCAAATTTACAATAAAGAATAAAGGCGAACGTAGTCCTGCAAACTCGCTGCCAATGTGCATTGCCGAATCGTGGGAAACTTCATATATTCCGGGGAAAAACTATAGCTGCCAGCGTCAAAGATAAACTAAACTTGAACGCACGTACCATAGAGGAAAAATATTTTTCAAATATATAGTTTATTTTACACGCGTTCAAATTAAGTTTCCCACTGTTCCTCGGAGTTATTTTTTTGACGTCACGACGTGAAACCGTGACGTCACGTGACACTGTGACACATCCTGACGTGTCACGTGACACATGGGTCATTTCACGCCAAACGATCCAGCCCCTAAAACAACCATCACGGATTTGGTTTTAAAATATTGTAGGCACTTAAATCGACGCAGAAGGGGCCTTCCCAATATATTTTTGCGGTAAAAATATTTTGCTCCTTTGGTGACTCTTTGATTACCACGACCACGAACAACTGGCTTGAAGGACTATATACGGCATTTTGTTTTCCTGGCAGTTTTGAAACTGGGCTGTAAAATAACACTGTTTTCAGTAACTAAGTAGGTCCCTCCAAATGCGCAAATAGTTACTCTCATGTAATTTCAAACTTTTCTTGCAATTCAGTGGCACTAAAAATCGCCTAAAACGCCGATACTTCACCTTTTTTTCCTGGAAAAATGGCAAAATTATCAAGCATAATGTTTATTTCTAATATTAGCACCTGGATGGAAGTTCATTATAAAAATATTTTTCGTATAATATTTGTTGCGGTATTTCTTCGGAAAAATCGCCAATATTGAAAATAGCGCAAAAAGAGCAACTTTCACTTCAGAATAACGGTGTGAGGTGGTCGGTCTAAAACTATATTGTCAACGGCAATACGTAATTTAAAACCCAGACATCAAATAGGCAATGTTAAAAAAAAAAATGTTATTTTTTTAAACGCAAAAAATTAATTTTCGAATTTCGGTCGCCGCACCTTCGCGTCTATGTTTAGAGACGTCGAACATCGGTGTACTGCAGCGACGACACCGTGGGGCAACAAAGCAGAGGGGTTCGCTAAATAGCAGTGCAAAGCAAATGACAGAATCTAAAAAACGGTTGTGACATCGTCTCCTAATCGCACAGCGGCGTGAGTTCACACGTAATGGGTGGAAAGTGAGCAAACTTTTTCCCGTGGAACCGAATAATGCAGGTCATCTGGCTTCCACGGATCGTGCCAGGGAATCTCAAGGTAGGTTTAAAGCAATATTTTTTACTAGTTATTGCTTTCTAAAACCGAGGTTTTAGCCTTGTACTTGCTACAGGAATTCCAAAAACGCAAGTGAAATTCGGTTCTTTGAGTGCATGGAGCAAACAATACATCTTTTTTCAGAAGACCATCTTGTGCCGTGTTCATTGGGGCCAAAAGGGTGCCGTAAAACGACGCAAGTCAACAGGAAGCTTCTCGTTTCAATTTCAAATGTGACAGGAAGAGAGCAACGCCTTTTGGCTCGGCGTGCAAAGACGAAGACGCACTCAACACAATATACGCTCATCATTATCATACTTACGTAAAGAAGTATACCACACTTCTGGCTTCCAAGTTCTGTATGGACCCGTTCCTTGAACACACCAAAAGCCGGCGTGGGACATCAGTTATATTACTAGAGCTTGCAATAGCTCTGCCGTCATTGAAGCTTGTTCCTGGAGAAATGTTGTGCCTCGGGTGCAAAGTTCGCTGCTTCCAAGTGGACGCTAGGTTCAAGCAGACTACTGACACGCTTACTGAAGAGATGACCTCCTCCAACATTAGCGACCAGGAAGAAGCATTCCCCGCATCGTTGAGTTTCAACTTTTCAGCAGTTGGAGAAATTTCCCTTTCGATGGGGCGGAAGTACGGACAAACAAATACGGATATGCAAACGACGCTGTAAAGTCTAAGCCGGAATGTCAGTAACCTGACCAACACTGCAGACGTCAAAGTCTCGTCGACACCTATAGACAAACACCTAGTTGTGAGTTCCTGACAGACGACTACAGATAGCTCATGGAAGACGTCAAAAAGCGCTTTGACGAAGAAAAAGACAGATAAAAAAAGATGTCGTTTTTGACCCTGGCCCCGAGCTCTTGGTCGCGAAAACGGATCGCGCAGTATTTTGGTGCATCTGAAAGACGAGTCAAATCAATCAAATTTGGGGGTTTTACGTGCCAAACCTACGACGGGAATCTGGCACGCCCCAGCGGAGGACTGGGGATCTTTTGACGTGCAACCGAAAGCTCGGTTACATGGCGCCTTTTCCGCAATAAGCCTCCGTGAAAGACGAGTCCGTCTTGCCATGTCAGTGAAACAAGAGAAGGGCATCTTGAGTTGCTCAACGCAGAGGCTGAAGAGACAACTAGACGAATCAATCAAAAGCTCTGTCGGAAAGTTTAATGAAGACGAGCTTGTTTCCATTTGCCTTTCAGGCAAAAAAGACGTCGTTCGTGGAAGCCAAAAAAGATTTCTTTTAATGAACCTGAAGGAAGCAACTGAAGAATGAAAGAAGAGCAACAACGGAGTGAAATGCGGATTTTCAATGTTCGCTGCTTTACGGCCCAAGCACTGTCTGCTTGCTGGAGCTTCAGGAACGCACTCAGTTTGCATTTGCATTTGTCACCAGAGCCTGAAGTTGCTTCTTCACTCATCGGGTCTGGAACACACAGTTGACTCCTTTGTTGGAATGACAGTGTGTGACTTAAGCAATGAAGACTGCATGCTTGGCAGGTGTAAGCAATGCCCAGGCATTACGCACGTCGCACCTTTGCTTACGAACTCCGCAGCCCTTGACCCCGACTTAGTCAGCAACGTTTCCGTCTGTCAATGGAGCACGGTGCAAACTCGAGACAATGGTTCTCACGCCAAAAGAATTCTCCGAGCGGTTGCTAGAGATTCTGAAAGAACTAAAAACGCATCAATTTGTGAGCAGGGTTCAGGCGCCTCATCTACGCGACTTAAAAATGCATCTTACGCCAACAGAAGCAATATAGTGCTGCTCGATTTTGCTGAAAACTACAGCTTTCTTGTTCAGGGCGTTCCACAATTATATCATTGGGACAATACTCAAGCTACAGTTCATCCCGTCGTCGTCTATTTTGGTCCACCAGATCGTCCTGACGAGCTCCATATCATATCACACGCAATGATATCTGACTGTTTGGACCGTACCACTGCAACGGTGTCGACTTTCCAGAAAATGTTGCTGGATGACTTGAAAGCCGAACTGCCTAACGTAGAACACATTCATTACTTCTCAGACGGTGCAACCGTCTCAATACTAAAACAAAAAAAAAAAAAACTTTGTAAACCTCTGTCATTACGTCGAAGACTACAACCTCAGTGCAACATGGAACTTTTTTGCCAGATCGCACGGAAAAAGTGCCTGCGATGGAGTGGGCGGAACAGTGAAGAGACTGGCTGCGAAGTCAAGCCTACAAAGACCATTCAGTGGAAAAATTTTAACACCACTAAATCTCTTCAACTGGGCACACGACAACCTGACACAAATTCAAGTGACCAGGGTGCCGGAAAGTGATATTCAGGTGCGGCGAGAGATGTTATTATCCCGGTTCAATGTCGTTCTACCTATCTGCGGGACAAAAGGACTTCATGACTTCGAGCCAACCTCACTGACCGAAATGAACGTCGGCTTTACTTCTCTTTCAAGAACAGTTAACGTCACAACAGCGGAATGTCCTCAAATTGATTGCGTCTGAGAAGATTAGATAGAGCAAGTATTCCGAGGACTCCCTACCCATCATCAGCTTGAGTGCCCGCCTTGGGGCCGACGAGCAGGGTTGGCCCCAACTTCAAAAATTAATTTTTCGCGTTTAAGAAATAACACTTTTTTCTCGAACTGCCTATTTGATGTCTAGGTTTTAAATTACGTATTTCCTTTGTCAGTATATTTTTAGACCGACCACCTCATACCGTTATTGTGAAAGATGCTCCTTTTGCGCTATTTTCGAGAGTTTTTATTTTTTCCACGAAACACCGCAACAAGTATTATACGAAAAATATTTTTTTTTATAATTAACTTTAATCCAAGTGTTATTAATACAAGTAAAATTAATGGCTGATAATTTTGCCCTTTTCCGATGAAAAAAAAATGTAAATTTCAGCATTTTAGGCGATTTTTAGGGCCACAGAATTGCAAGAAGAGGTTGAAATAACATGCAAGTATCTTTTTGGCCATTTAGAAGGACCTATTTAGTTACTAAAAAAAGTGTTATTTTACAGCCTGGTTTGAAAACTGCCAGGAAAAAAATGCCGCCGATAGCCCTTGAAGCCAGTTGTTCGCGATGATCAAAGGGTCGTCAAAGGAAAAAAAAAAACAATTTACTGCAAAAATATATTGGGAAGGGCACTTTCACAATGGCCCTAAGTGCCTACAACTTTTTTAAAACCAAATCCGTGATTTTCGATGTAGGGGCTGGATCGTTTGGCGTAGAATGACCCACATCCTAACGTGTCACGTGACCCATCCTAACGTCAGGTGACGCAGTGACGTCATCCGGCAAGGTGACGTCAGGTTACGCGGTGTCTACACGTGACGCGGCGACGTGACGTGGTCACGTCACGTCAGGAGACTCCAATACACGGCCTCTACACGTCACGTGACGCCACCAGGTCACGTGACAACTTGAAATTACGTGACGTGATGTGTGGCCCCATGACGCAAGCTCACGTCACGCGGCACTAACGGCTCCCTCTATGCACAAAACCTTCGCAATGTGTGCCCTTCGGTGGCGCATTTAGAATGCCTTTAAGCAAAATGCCTAAGAGACAGCCATTTTTTTCTTCTTTCGAGAGCTCGTTGAAGTTTTGGCTTACATGAGGCGCCTCCCCGCGTCTTTGGAATCCGAAATGTCGCACCGGTGCAGTGGCCCGGAGGCGGACGTGCAGAGTGCCTCGTGAATCTGCATCTGTACGACGAAGCTGAACATCTCTCTGCAGGGGGAAAGGAAACCAGGGCCCCCGAAAACCGGACGCCGTTCAACTCATCACGCTACCCACTCAAACTTTATCATTTACACTCAAGTCTTTAGCCTGGCAGCGGGACGCTGTTACCACAAATACAGGTTGAAACGCTTGCGGAAAAAAAGAAAAGCAACAGAAAATTGCATAGAATTTGAAACAGACTAGAAAAGTACCGCATCGTTTTGTTTTTCTGATTTTTAATAAAAGGAGTCATATGACAGAATTTATCGTATAGATATCGCAAATATGTTTTTTTACGAAATCATATTTGTAGTTTGCGTAACCCTCTGATAAAAAAAAAAAAAAAAAAAGTACGAGCAGCAAGTTTTGCATAATCCGAATTTTGTGAGAATTTCACTTGGTTTGGACCTCGCCTGTTGCAATCGATCGTTTTTATTTTTTCTATTTTTTTAATGCGTAGCTCTTGTCAAAAACGGTGTTCACCGGCGCATCGATTGATGCAGTGACATTTCCTTGAGAGAAAATTGTGGTAACACATTGCCAGGAGATCGTGGTGTCGTGCTGGTGTTTATTGCACAGCGCAGAGTACCTCAAGAAGGTCCTTCTTGAGGCATTCTGTGTTCCACGTTGTTTATGGGACTACCATCGGTGACAGCGACACCCAAAAAGCGAATTAACGCTAATCTTTGCTTCACGCACGTGCCAATGCCCTTGAGCATATGTTCTCGCTTTTCTAATCCTATGATTATGGTAATCCAAAATAGCTTTAAAGTGTCCTGAGTATACGTGCCCAAAAAGTTATTTCCGAAAAAAAAAATGTTACTTTCCTTTTCAGAAATATTTATTACACAGTTTCGTTCGCACGATTTTGTGCGCGTGGTGTGTATTACAATCATATCACAAGAAGAACGAGCAGTTTGATACATTAGCTCCATGTTTGTTTTTGGTGTGTGTGTGTGGGGGGGGGGGGGGGAGGGAGGGGAAGGACAGCGTCGGTTGGCCAAAACGATATGATTTTTGTGTAAGGCTCGTCAAAATATTAGGCGCTGTAGAAAATCAGCCATCTGAGCTAAATCCTTATTTCGAACTCTCTTTGTTCACGTTCCGCCCATTCAGGCACACAGCGAAAGAGCCTAAGTACGCACCTGATCTCGATAGACCACAGTCTCATTCCGCACAATAAAGTCCGTCTGCTATGATCCCCGTAAGTCAATCGACCTGCTCGCGAACGCAGCATCTGAAGTCAGCTGCAACCGCGCCGTCTTCTGAATGGCATCTGCTGCCAAAAACGTTAGCTACCAACGCAGCAAAACTAGCTTGCACTCTAGAAAAAGGGGGATGTAGACGTTACAGCCCTTGTCACATATACGACACCCAAAAACTTAAGTTCGACATACAGCGCGCTGACGTCGAACTGCCTGCCCCAACTTTTGCGAGAGGGTTGAGGACGGGGCGATGTAACGTATTAAACAGCTAAAGTACGTATCAAAGTCTACAAAAAAAAAAAAGACACAGGTTTTGCAGTTGAGCCTAGAAAACCCCGAAACTTTTTGCAGTCAGTCATACTTACATTAACTATTTTAATGAGTTGTGCAACTCGGCTGTGAAGCCGCTCGTGATATTTGGCAGCGTCGGTACAACGTCAGTCTGCTGTGCATCCAACTGAAGTTTTGGGGTGTCGTGTATGTGACAAGGGGTGTAACGTGTACGCCCCCTTTTTTTTTTTTTTTTAGAATGTGGGCTCCAAGCTATAGGCTGCCAAAACGTATGCGCTAGGCGCGGAGACCCCTCGCTTCGCTCGGCTTCACTCGGGGAAAACTTTAATATAATCTCAGGCCCGAGCGTGCACCAGGCCTTGTCACAACCGCCAGGGGTTTGCCAGGCAACCGCTTTTTCGTTCTTACCGTCTGACTTTGACAACGAGGTAGAGGGGCTTAGCGCGATAAACTGGTACCCCGACCACAAGGCGAAAGTGACCCCCACTTGGCTGCCGCCATGTTGTACAATATTGATCACTAGTCACGTGACCGTACCAAATCCTGAGACTTCTACGCAAAACCGAGACACGATTTGTATTGCGATCCCTGTAAAAAAACACGGTAAACTATTTTGTCAACACTGATCAGTGTCCTCCGATAAAAACCCAAAATACAGCACCGCGGCTGACGGCATTTAGAGGAGACATTGCGAAGCTTCCCTAGTTGTGTCGTAAAAGCACATTTTAGACTGAAAACAAACGAAACACAACTTATTTCGGCGGTAGTTTTATTAAAGATCAATAAGCAATTATTTTTACGCGGTACTTCGTTAAAATCTAGGCGTCTATAAGGTCACGTTCGTCAAAAACGTGCAACAAAGGCAGTTAGCTTCAGGTCTACCCCCTAATCCTTCCAATCAGAGCTCGGCGTTCTGTCGTCCCCTCTCGTCTCCTCCTCTCCCTCACTTTCTCGGCGCATTGCAATAGTGTTCAAAAACACGGAAGCAACAAAACAAAAAAACAAGTTTCAAACATAATTTAAAAAAAAAAACGACAAAGCAACCACATAATAATAAATGAAAGTCCTGACGGCCCAACGTTTGAGTCTACAAGAAAATTAAAAAAAATAATAATAAAAGAGGGATAAAAAAGTGAAAGCCGTTTACAAATCCCTGTAACGCCGAATTGGAGCGCAGCTCTTGAGGAGCAGGAGTGAAGGGTACTGAGGGGAGGGTAGACCCCTCCTCCTCCCCTCATTCTTTAATATGCTCCGGGGGGGCGGTCACGTGACCTCGGGGGGGGGGGGGTCACGTGACTTCGGGGAGGGGGGGGTCACGTGACCTCGGAGGGGTCACGTGACCTCAGAGGGGTCACGTGACCTGGGGGTCACGTGGGGGTCACCTTGGGGTCACGTGACCTTGAGATGACCTTGGGAGGGGTCACGTGACCTTGGGGAGGAGACCACGTGACCTCGGGGGTCACGTGACCTCAGAGGGGTCACGTGACTTGGGGGTCACGTGACCTTCAAAGGGTCACGTGGGGTCTTGGGGTCACGTGACCTTGAGATGACCTTGAGAGGGGTCACGTGACCTCGAGGGGTCACGTGACCTTGGGAGTCACGTGGGGTCACGTGACCTTGAGATGACCTTGGGAGGGTCACGTGACCTGGAGGGGTCACGTGACCTTGGGGGTCACGTGACCTTGGGATGACCTTGGTTACGCCGACGGCGACGGCGACGCCGCTCAAGCCCGGAACGGGCCCCTAAGAGCTGCGCTCTAAAACAGACGCAGAACCGAAAGGGGAAAGAACGCACGCCGCGCAGGAGCGGCGCCTATATGATAAAAAGTAAAAGTAAAAAGATGGAACCAGTAACGAGATCGTGCGCCGTGTGCAACCGTTTGTCGTAAAAAAAAAAAAAGAAAAAAAAAAGAAAAGAACGCGCAGTTAGTTAATTTAGTGCTTACGGTCAGAGTTTCTGTGTCGTGCTCCATGCAACCGAGAATAATCTTGATTCCCGTTGCAACCCTTTTTCGCGCGCGAGCGAAGCGCCGAATCTTCTTAAAATTCAGTTTCTTGTCAGTTAACTGAACGCGCACTTGCAATAATGAGCTCCACTTTCATAGGCACAGTCGTCACATCCCAGCACACTGATACAATGATAGTGTCAGATGGGTTTCATTTTGTCTTCGATCTGTTGGCGACGGTGTTAGGGAGATAAACGGTATTAGCAGCATCAGAGTTAATATGGACAAAAGGAGAGGACACATAGAAGGACAAACACAGCTCTGGCTTCAAACTCACGTTCCTTCTCCTAGTTCACTGTAAGAAGCAGGACCATGGCACAAAGGAAACGAAAAAAAAAAAAAAGAGGAACACGACAGCGTTATTGGGCCCCGCTCGCATCGCCTTCTCAATCGCTGTGCAAGCGTGCCTTGTGTGCCTAGCCAGTAGCGTGTCTGGCTCGCAACCGACGGGTCGTGGGATCGAATCCCGCCTGAAAGTCTTCAAGTGTTCTTGTAAGGCACATTAGCTACTTGATAAAGTGAAATCATTTGAGACATGCGGCTACCTTTCAGTCGCACTACATTGCGTTTTTTTAATAACTTTCTTTCCACGCGCGACGACACGTTTTACGTGAGCGTTGTACGTTGTTCTAAATTTTCGCGCGAGGTCATGCGGCTGTGACGTCATGACCCTATCGACCAATCAGGATTTTTCCCGTCACGCCACCGACGCCGGATATTCTGCGACACGAGCTCCTTAAAGCGTGTTTCACATACAGCGATTTTGGCCCTAGAGCGGTGCGATTTCTGCCGTCGCGGCGCTCTGGCCAGCACCAGCGGTTGAACGGCACGAGCACCGCGACGGCAGAAATCGCGCTGCATTAGGGCCAAAATCACTGCATGTGAAACACGCTTAACACTATCGCTTGAAAACCGCCTCGAAATCTGCGCTCATCACATTAACTACTTCGCCAAGTAGTGTAATTCTTTGCCATACAAAGAAACGGAAGGGGAACTGATACACTTATCATAGAGATTGCTTGGTGCCAAAAAAATAAAACTACATTTATGTTTACCCGTTTCGCTATATTTTGTTAGTTTATGCGATATCTTGCCTATATTCTACAGGACAATAAAGAGCAAGGCATTCATAAAAATGGTGACATCAACCACAACAGTAAACCGGATTGAGCGATCAAATTAAACAAGACTGCACAAGCCCAAGCACATTGCAAGTCGAGAGCCGTGCAGATTTAGGAAAAAAATATTGTTGGGTGTTTCATAGAAAAGCTGATTTTTCATCAATTATTGAGCGATACCTAGTTTCACGCTATTTTTAAAAACTAAAACCGCGCTCACGCCGTCAAAATTTTTTTTTCGTCAAAAATATTTTAGGGCATGGCTACAGACATTGCGGCAAAAGACCATGATGTTTTTCTTTTTTTTTTTGGAAATCGGCGGTGGTCGAGCGCAACATCTGGGACGTTTCACATGGAAGGACCCTTTTACAACACAGGTTAGATGCCACAAAAGTAGTGCGAATGTTTAGGTGCGTGGACAATTTTTAAATTTTCCTAGCCACCGATGAAAACAATTTTGCAAACATGGTGGACGACGTCCTTTTCATAATCAAACATTGTATGAGTTCCTTAGATATCACCCACGAGTTGCCGGTTGAAGGATCGTTAAGAGTCTTGGATCTCCGACTGGTGGAGCCACCCCACCACGTCTGCTGGTTTATGAACCCAAGGGGGAGAAACCACTTCTCCCCTTCCACTCCGCGCACTCAAAACTCGTCACGAGAGGCATAGTGCGGTTATTTCTTAAGAGCTCAATAAAAAAAAATAATAATAATGCTCACATTTATTACAAAAGAGCTTAGACGGGCAAATTGCAAGACTGAAGTCCGCAGGGTACCCTGTTTTCTTACTGGTGTCAGTGGTTGAAACTATCCTTAAAGAAGCGAAGCAAGGGAGCTGCGCCAAACAAACACACAACGACAGGACAAGACCACTCATCGTCCCGTACATCCACAATTTTAGAGCGCAGCTCTTAGGCGCCCGTTTCCGGCTTGAGCGGCGTCGCCGTGGCCGTCGGCGTAACCGTGAGGTCACGTGACCGCCCCCGAGGTCACGTGATTCCCCCCCCCCCCCCCCCCGAGAACTTGTGACCCTCAGTAACCTTCAAACCTCCTCCTCAAGAGCTGCGCTCTAATTCGGCGTTACAGGGAGTTGTAAACGGCTTTCATTTTAGAGCGCAGCTCTTAGGCGCCCGTTCCCGGCTTGAGCGGCGTCGCCGTCGCCGTCGCCGTCGCCGTCGGCGTAACCGCGAGTAACCCTCGTAACCCTCTTGAGGGTTACGAAGGTTACGAGGGTTACTCTCACGAGGGTCACTTTCACGAGGGCTACGAGGGTTAGTTACCCTCAAAAGGGTGACGCTCACGAGGGTTATGAGAGTTACCCTCACGAGGGTCACGAGAGTTACCCTCACGAGAGTTACCCTCACAAGGGTTACTAGGGTTACCCTCCCGAGGGTCACGATGGTTATCCAGGTCACGTGACCCCCCGGGGTCACGTGACCTGCGGATACCCCCCCGAGGTCACGTGACCCCCGTTGACGTCATCGCCACTGATGACGTCATCAGTGACGTTACTAATGACGTCACCGGCATCCGCATCGTCGTGGTCATCATCAGTGATAACGTCATCAATGACGTTACCGGCATCCCCATCATCATCACTGATGACGTCATCAGTGACGTCACTGATGACGTCATCGGTATCCGCATCATCATCGTCACTGATGACGTCATCAGTGACCAGTGACGTCATCACTGATGACGTCATCGGCATTGTCGCGTGACCCCCCATGTCACGTGATCCCCCCCACGTTACGCGACACCCCAAGGTCACGTGACTCCCACAAGGTCATGTGACACCCCCCAAGGTCACGTGACCCCCGCACCCGAGGTCACTTGACCCACCCCCCCCCCCCAGTACCCTTCCTTCCTCCTCCTCAAAAGCTGCGCTCTAATTCGGCGTTACAGGGAGTTGTAAACGGCTTTCGTTTTTAGAGCGCAGCGCTTAGGGGCCCGTTTCCAGCCTGAGCGGCGTCGGCGTCGGCGTCGCCGTTGGTGTAACCGGGGGGGGGGGGGGGTCACGTGACCCCCCCAAGGTCACGTGACCCCCCCCCCCCCCCCCGAGATCACGTGACCCCCCGAGGTCACGTGACCTCCCCGGGGTCACGTGACTACCCGCAGGTGACGTGACCCCCCTCAGTACCCTTCCCTACTCCTCCTCAAGAGCTGCGCTCCAATTCGGCGCTACAGGGATTTGTAAACGGCTTTCATTTTTTCTCACGGCCTTAATAAAGGGATACTGAACCAAAGAATTTAGAGTCCATAATAAGTGGCGCACGTTCTTTCCACGAGCCAGCAGCCGCCGGTGTGCGCGAGCACACGCAACGAAAATGACGTCAAAGATCTCCATTCGCGCTTAAGAGGGCAGTTAAATGCGTGGGCTTCGGGCCAAAGGAGAATGAAGACAGGTTTTTCATCTCTGCAAGTGAATGCTACGTGCTTGTTAGACCAATTAATCCATTACCTTTTACACCAGACACCACTGTGTAGATGAAAAACTTATCTTTATTCTCCTTTGGCCCGAAGCCCATACATTTCACTGTCATCTTAACCGCGAATGGGGGTCTTTGACGTCATTTTTGGTGCGTGTGCTCGCGCACAGCGGCGGCTGCTGGCTCGTGGAAAGAACGTGCGCCACTTATTATGGACACTAAATTCCTTGGTTCAGAAAACAGTGAACAGAGTCAAAGTTGATATCGTGTTTTGAACTCCCAACAAACTTTGCAGCCTGTGCAGAGACGTGACCACACCCTCAAATCGTGCAATCTGCTGCTCCAAGAAACATAGAACGAACTTTGTGCCCTTGCGAGTTTTCGTATTAGTCTCCAAAATAGTTGACGGCGGTGGCGCGTAACAACGTTTCATGCGCAGATTGAATTCTACTAGCACCACCTAGAAGATAAGGCCTGCGGATGACGCTATCGTTAGGGCATAGTTCGTGGATCCCCGATCCGCCTATAAGCGACAAGCACGCTGAACCTGAACGACAGTCGTTGCAAGGCGGCAGACGCTTCCGTGTTGGCACTGTTGGCAGCGTCGCATTCGTTGTGAGACACTGCGAGATGCGCTGACGGCGATGCTGACTCGAGCTAGAGAACGTTACGCGGATCAACTATAGAGGTAATAGAGGGCGCGGCCATAGCTGTGTGCGCGAATGCTGAGCGCGTGTTGACGGCGAGCTGCAGCAGTTCTCTTGCAACGTGCATGCATTCCGCGGCATCCAAGGTTACCGGTCTTAGCAGCCTATTAATGTGAGCTCATTCTGAGCATGCGCTCTGAACAGCGCCCTGTGATGATGTTGGGAGAAAACAGGCGCAGGTGGTATTGACTTGACACGCGCCCGTGTCACTCAAAATACAGCGTAGCAGAAGCTATAGATACAAGAACGAGCTCCGAGCTTTGAACGGGACTGCCGAGCACGCACGGACGTACAGTCCAGAAGTATACGCCTTTTCCACAAGGGCGCGGCCATCTTGAATGTTGCCACTTCTGGTGTGCAGGAAAACATCGCTTTGATCTCTCCACGTCGCTCGAAGGTATATTTACAAACAAATGCGTGATTGTCACGCATTCTTGCTTTGCTTCACATATATTTTCTCGCATATTCCAGGTTGAAATGTTTTATTTTTTTCTCCCGCATGCAAAATACGGAAGCCATTTGACTGAGAACGACAGGAAACAGAAAACGTATATAGTTCACTGCAGCACGCTCAGGCTTGTAGATTCGGCTTGGCTCGTCCTTGTGGCAAAACAAGATTGGTTCATAGAGTTACGTTAGTTGCGTTCAAAGTGACCGAAATGAAAATCAGGATCTTGAGAGAGTAGCACCAAGCTCCCCGTATGGTCGCCATTCTGGTCCATGGACTGAGCAGCTTATCCTTGACCTCTCCATTCTTGGTCAGCCGATACGAATTCTCGGTGGCGAGTTGCTTCATAAACACTTCTTGTATAATTGTATTTTGTTATCCACATACCGGCGAAGCCAGCGCTCATCATCGCTCCGCCACCCCATGCGGCGCCAGTGCTTGGCGGCATCGGAAAATAACTTCCACGTCTCGAAGTATGCAATAAAAAGAAGATAATTGTAACAAAACCTCTGGAGATAAGCATGATTGATAAGTTGACTGCATGCACGCAGCGCCGTAGACCCTTATATTGGCGAGTAACGTTTTCAGTACGATTACGCTCGATCGCGATCTTGGAGCGACTGGTTCTTAACGACCCTTTCGAAGCTTCGAGCATTTAGAAGGACCGAAATGGCAATTGCCAAGGAAAGAGAGACAGACCAGTCAATCACCAGACGACGTATCGGTCGTCTGTAAGTTAGCATCTGTTTGTGTCCAGCTAGCAGGCAGGGAAGGTAATGGCGATACTTTCCCAGGGTACAGTGACGTTAACCAAAACGACAGCAACACTCTCAAGAAAAAAGGGGTGTAAAAGGGTGCGTCGTTACACCCTTTGTCCCATATAATACACCCCAAAACTTCAATTCGACTTACAGCGCCCTATAGTCGAACAGACGGCCCCAAATTTTACGAGGGGCTTGAGAGCCGTGTGGTACAACTTATTAAAATAGCTAAAGTACGTGTTACTGAATACAAAAAAAAAATCAGGGCTTTCTTGGCCCTACTGTAAAAACTCGGTGCTTTCTTTATGTGGTCTTTGATACGTACTTTAGCTATTTAAAAAGTTATATCCCACCGTTATCAAGTCCCTGGTAAAATTTGAAGCCGTCTGTTCGACTATAGGGCTCTGTACGTCGAAACGAAGTTTTGGGGTGTATTATATGGGACAAAGGGTGTTACTATACACCCTTTTACACCTTTTTTTTTTTTAGAGCGTGAAGCGACCGGAACACCGGGACAACCGCGACTTATAATTAATTCACAAAGCTACCTTTTTTTTTTTTTTTTGCACTGCTTGACACGTTGTGTACGGCGAACACTTCTCCTTGTGACTTTGTCGTCGCTGTCGTTTCAGTCACTTTGAACGCAAGAAACGCAAGTGTCTGAACCAGGCTTGATCCAACCGACCCAAATATGTAAACCAGCCTGTTCACGGCGAGAAGTTTCGAAATCGCCGCCTGGTGGAATTTGTTTACAACCCAAAGTGAGGATACTTTAACTTCCTCTGCTAGTGCAAGCAAGTGCAAAGCCAAGCTTCTATGCACTATGAAAATTAAAACATAACCGCGTGTGTAGCACGTGCACTACGCATAGTGAGCTAAACAGAAGCGCTCTAACCGCTCATTCACACTGGGAGCGGATCCACGTTCGCAAAGCGGTTGCGAACGCGGTTCTATAAAGATCAGTACAATTGCACGCGCATTTGATGTCATCAAGTACGGGTGCCATTGTACTAGATCTTTGTACAACCGCGTTTGCAACCGCTTTGCGAATGCGGATCCGCTTCCAGTGTGAATGAGCGGTTAGCGAGCTTTTCACCGCGAATAGGGAGTATCCACTAGCGGCCATAGCTGTGTGCGCGACCGATCAGCTCGTGCTAGCCGCAAACTTCCAGTTTTTTTTTTTTGTTTGTTTTCTTTATATTTTTTTGCAACGCGCATTTAGCACTATCGGAATTGCCGGTCTAATCAGCCTAAAATGTAAACTCGTTCTGAGCATGTGCTCTAAACATTGCCCTCAAATGTGGCGTCCAGTGAATACCCCCTATAGGCGATTGCAAGCGGGGCATCTGGCCGCCGCCACATCTCGGCTTGTGCGGGTGAGACCTGCAATTGCAAGCTTGCCAAAACTACATTCACGCGCACGCTGCACATGCTTGCACGCATGGAGCAACATAGAGCCACTAAATGAGCTACGCTTACATTATCGGTACTCTGTTCCCCGATCTTGTTGTGGGCGCCGCCATCTTGGTACTTCTGCAGAGTAGACGCAACTGTCGATCCTCATGATTCAAAAGTGATGCTCGCATAATATCGCTTTGCTCTGTAGCCAATTGTTTAAACATTTGTGGAGATCGGAAAAGCGTTTCCCGTGATTTCAGATAAAGCTTCAGATAGCTGGCAACCATGATTTCAAGCACCAAGATGGGTAAGTGTGGTCACTCTGAAGCGTAGCTTGTTTAGTGGCTCTAAGGTACCAGTGAGTCGCCATGCTTGCATTTGTCTCTAGTCGTCCGCATATATGTGCAGTGCCCACAGCATGACCGCAAGCGTTTTTATCATGACTAGTCGTTGACTACCTAAGACAGGGCTTAGCTTATTAAGCCTGTCGCCGACTACTCGCAACTTTCATCCCTGCTGGTTGGTACCGCGGTGTGAGAATGGCGCTGCCTAGCCGCTGGATGACCGGCTTCAGGATGAAGGTGCTTGCTTACACCTTCCCGACGTGGAAGTATGAGGTAAGGCTCCTGTATCGCTCGTATTACGAAAAATTAGAATTGCTCGCACGTCGCAGGCCCAACCTCGTGCTGCTCTTCTGCAACGACCATCCAGATGACAGCCTTTTTTTTTTTTTTTTTAATACTAGTGTAGCCACTATAGACCGTGAAAGTTGCGAATACAGTGGAAAATGCAAGTTAAACTTTCCCCTTCCCTTCCCACTCGGAGTTAGTGGTCTTAGGCTGCATTCATACTGGCGTTTGAATCACAACCGCAAAGTGGATCCGCTCGTTTTCTAAGCAACCGCGTTCGCAACCGCCTTGCAGATGCGGTTCAGTCGCCAGTGTGAATGTGGCGTTAAGGGCTGTTTATACTCCGACGTTGAGCGCAGTGAACGCAGCGTAGCGCAGAACGCGCGCCTTTCATTGGCAGGGAATCAGGAACTCAATATCTGCGACCAATCAGTATCTGAGCGTGCTGCGCTACGCCGCGCCCGTCGAAGTTATGTTGGAGTATAAACGTACCTTTAGGCATGATTCTTTTCTTTCGCGTTGAAGCTCGCACTGACAAAAACTCCAACGAGCGCGAAGAAACTTGTACAGTTGTCCACCCGCCGAAGCATGTTGTCAAATGACTCTTATAAGTCTAGTCAGACAGGGGCGCTTGCTTACGTTTTCTTACGTTACGTTATGGATCACCAAGACATCCGTGCTTCATATATGTCATGTGCGAAGCTATACTTCTTCATTTGGTTCCCACGCTTCGTGCGAAGCACGGCTGTCCCGGTGAATCCCGACGTACCTCTCGTAACACAACGTAGTGTAAGCGAGCGTAACCGCGTAACCTGGTCTTTAAGCCCGCCGTTTTGCGATTCTGAGGTGAACATGACGTCAGCAGAAATACGTTCAGTATGACTTTCCCGACGATGCGTACTGCCTGCCGCACAAGCGGAACCGGCGCAATCAAGGGGCCGCGTCCATTACACTATACGTCTGTTTGGAACTTGAGTCCCTCCCTCACAGCTTAAGAAAGGCAGGGTGTGGCGAGTCCCGAACGCCTCATAATCGCTGCGCAGCGAATCAGAATGCAGCATTGGTCTATAAGAAAGCCGAAGAACCAATCACAAAGCGAGAATCCTGACCATACTAAGCACCGCCGTGCGTTTAGCTGTCATTTATTCTACATCAGTGGCGTACGTGTTACCGGAAAAAAAGAGTAACGTAACACGTTACTCGTTACTTGCAAATAAAAGAACGTGTTGCCGACCTACATCACCCCCCCCCCCCCAAAAAAAAAAAGGAACGTTATACTGTTTTTGATAAAAAGTAAAGCACGGTATCTTATCCGTTCCTTTGTATTTCTGGATTCAAAATGTTTTACTGATTTGACGTTACGGGTATGCTTCCTAGGCGCCATATTTCAAGAAACATTATGTCTATTATGCTGGCGTCTTTTAGAACGGAGCCGGATCATTGTCCTGTCGGGTAATTACGAGGTGACCTCGCACGGCGTCTCTCCACCCAGCCTGCCGTTGACGGCGACAGCTTTTTCCGACACTGAGACAACGGACGTATGGGCCTTGGGGTTTTTCTGAAGCGGGAGTGTTTGCGTGGGTGAAAGAGAGGCAATGTTTTAAAGGCACGTGGAATTAGTGCAAGAATTCATATAACTTGACGCCTAAGGAAAAAAAAAATGTTGAAATGTTTTTTTTTTTTTTTTTTATGCTCGGGAAGAAGATGTAACGAGTAACGTTACGAGTTACTAGAAAGTTTTAGTACATCGTTCCTATACCTCCAATACCCCCGATAACGATATACGGCGCATGTGCAAAGGAGGTGGCGACGGCGGCAGAGCATCGGGTCGGAGTCATTGGAACGATGAAACTAAAACTCTACTGTTTTGAAATAGAACGAGTACGTTAGTATTCGCTACGAAAAGTACCCCGTTACAAGTAACGCCGTTACTTGTAGCGCCTTACCGCCACTGCTGTTCTGCGTGTACTGGGGTAACTATAAGCACCGCTAGCTTAGGATAAGCCGAGCGTGAGTCACGACCAGACTTGTAGGGTACTCAGTACAAGTAATGAATTTACTTGGAATTGATTACTTCTTTCGATTCATTTTCTAATCATTCGCTGACTTTCTTTAGTAAATAATCTGGAGAGTGATCTGATCACTTTTAAAAGTAAAAAAAAAATTACCCGTAACCGTTACTATGCGAAGCGCAAGTTCGTACCTGCTCCTTTTGCAGGGGTTGCGGTGACGTCAGAACGCCGAGCTCTGATTGGCTCTGATTGGAAGGATAGTGGGTAGTCCTCAAGGCAGCTTCCTTTGAGGTCTGCTTGCTATCCTTCAATCAGAGCCAATCAAAGCTCGGCGTTCTGACGTCACCGCAACCCCTGCAAAAGGAGCAGACGAACTTGCGCTTCGCATTTTTTCATTTCCTTTTTAATGGCACCCTTTGTTTCTACAAGTCTCCTACACGGGAGACCTCGAACCAATTCTCCTACAGGACCGAAATTGGCGGATTAAGAAGATGAGTGGTTTATGATGGGCTGATTCTAATCTACTAATGGACAGTACAAAAGAGTCGTTTTCATACAGTCAGAGAACTCTCTCGTTTTGAGAATATGAAGTAATTGCAAAAGTAACCGTCGCTTTTTCGGGTAGCGGCCTATTACTTTTTTTTCTAAAGTAATCAAGTAACCTAACTGAACACTTTTTAAGCGAGAGTAATTGTAATCCATTACTTTTTTTTTCGATTAACGTTTACAAAGTTGGTGCATTATGATCGGCCAATGCAACAATCTGACTGGTTTCTTCAGCTGTTAGAGAGAACACGGTGTAGCTCACCGAGTCAGTATATAGACGCTTTAAGCATGCGCCAGACTGAGCCGCCATAGCCGACCTTCTCCCGTCTCACCGAAATGCCGCGCCACTGAAGCAGGCGTTGACGAGTCTCCACAAAGGCCAATGCTGGGGAGGACAGAGTGACACCCAACCTGTCCTCTTGTGGTAATGGTGAAGTGAAGCGAACGAAATACGAGGGAACAAAAACTTAAGGTCGGTTATGGCGGCGCCCATGCGCAGTTAACTGCCTGAAAGCGTCTATAGTGAGTACTAGAGCCACTAATGCGCTTAGAATATCGGCACTCAGTTCCCCGACATTGTTGTGGGCGGCGCCATTTTGGTGCTTGTGCAGAGTACTCGCAACTGCCGATCGACATGATACAAAGATGCGACTTCCTCAGCATTATATTCGGCATTAGGAAGCTCTGGCAATATTGCTTTACTTAGTCGCGAACTGTTTGAACATTTGTAGAGGAAGGAACAGCGTTTCCTGTACTTTCAGATAAAGCTTCAAATAACTGGCAACCATGATTTTAAGCCACAATGTGGCCAAGTATCGTTACTCTGAAGTGTAGCTTATTTAGTGGCACTAACTCTGTTTCATACTTAGCCTGCAACGCTGTCAAAGCTACTGGCGTGAGCGCGTTGCTTCATCTATAGTTTTGTTTGCGCGAGAACGCGTACAAATGATCAACCAGATCGAGCCCCACGCTCGCGCCAGTAACTTTGACAGCGTTTCACGCTAAGTATGAAACAGAGCATAGTAAGTACTATTCGCTGGTGGCCATTGCTGCGCGCGCGGGTGCAGAGCGCGTGCTGAGTTACGGAGAGCTTCCACCGTTTTTTTAGCAACGTTCGTTCCATATACTATCAAAATCGCCCGTCTTGGCAGCCTGTAAATATGAGCCCGTTCTGAGCATGCGCGATGATCAGTGCACTCATATATGGCGCCCAGTCTATACGCTTCTTTGAACTCGTCACCATGTATTTCGGTGGATCGAAATAATTGGCGTTTTCTGAGCTATGTAAAAACGTTAATGCGCAAGATTTTTTTTTTTTTTTTAGAAGGGGCGTGAAAATGATTGAATTGGATGACCGCTACGAAGAAACGAAATGTGGGTACCTGACACGTGCCGTATGCGCCGCCAAGTTGTAATCGGCAGCTGCCTCCGAGTCCCCTCGTATTCCCTGGTACTCGAGTCTGCGAGAGAAAGCGTCGATCTTCGTTTATGATGCGTCCAGCGCCTCCTCGGAGATCGTAAACGTGCCGGGCACGGCTGCTGGCTTCGTGACAAGCTCACGCTCGAAAGACCCTTCCCTTCTTTCCGTGAGTAATGACGTGAGTGAATTGACGCGTGAGAGCTTATATTGACCTCGATTGCCAGAGCAAATAGTCTGTGTAGTCTTCCACTTGTTTTTGTCTTTCGCGCTTTTTATTTTCGCAAATAGTGTGGACGTGCGCTTTTTTTTTTTTTTTTACCTGCTACTGTTTATTATGGTCCGCTTGGCGAGTCCTTTGTGCTGAGACACCAAGCTATATACTTTTTTAAAGGGTGCCGCCATCTTGAGAATTGTGACGCCGACGACGCTGTCTAGCGGCTCAAAACTTGAAATACCGGCTAGTTTTGACAGCACAGATATCTGTGTAGACAGCGGCGTGGGTATAAAACCCAGGAATCCTGGGTTAAATCCCCACCCCTGCCCGTTTCGATCAAGATGAGCATCGTACCGGCGTGCGGTCGTGTACCACTACTGCGTGGTGCAGGTTAAAGACCCCAGGCCAGCGGTTGTACTGCACTGGCTAAATTTCTCATATACAGCAAGTGACTCGTCGCAACTTCGAAATGGCTCACGAACTACACGCTGTCTAAATATCCATACAACCCCAATTATTTTAAGGGGGGGGGGGGGGGGGGGGAGCCTTGGCTAGACTTGGCTGTTGTGGGCTGCAATACCTTGGCTAGAGCTTGTCCGGTTGAATTCAGCTGGCTAATGACAGGCCATCACCGTGCCTCCTCGAAAGAACGAGGACGAAGACGGTGGTGTATTGCAGCGAAGCTGTTAAGGACTAGTTTCCTAAGTATCGTGTCCGTCAGCAAACAAATGACGACACTAAACTTTGGACAGCTACCGCCATCTATGAGCAACGGCGGCAACTAGCCAACTTACCGGTTGTCTGGTTGCCGCCGTCGCTCATAGGTGGAGGGAGCTGTACAGCCTTTATAATCTGGCGTGCCGACTTGCGGCCGGACATTAATTCGTTCCCACCATAGTACAGCTTCGCTGGTCTTCCTTCTTCACTAAAGTGGAAAGGCCTAAAGTTTTTTTATGATTGAGTTTCCACAACGAAATATATATGAGCAGTTTAATGTGATCTATATATATGCAGGTCTCGGCATTTGATGGCTGCCTATTGTGTGATGGCCACGTAGACCTTTTCATACTCTTCACAGTCTTGCAGTGATAACCTAACTGGAACGCCTGCACCGGGTTAAAATCGGTCCTCTTGTCGTAGAGGAAGTGGTTGTGAGCAGAAACGCGACGATGAGTCTGATACAAAGCCCTCGCGGTTCACACTCGCAGTCGACTGACTTCATAAGCAATAATCCTTGAGGAAAATGTAAAGCACAATAACACTGCAGCCACGCTCGCGCTGCAGCTTCTTGTGCTCATGGCACAGTTTCTGCTATTACTCTATGCCTATTAAAATTATCTATGCAACCGACGACGCCGCAGTGATGGCCAGCCGTCACTGCCATAGCCAACCGTAGATTCTGGGGTTTAAGGCTCGTTCACACAAACCCGTTTTCTTACGTTACGTCACGAAAAGTCACTGGGAAATCTGTGCTTCGTATTGAGCGTGGCTACCAATTCAATTAAATAGCCTGGCATACGACATTAGAGACACGAATGTTTTGGTGACGACGAGCTAGGACGGTGAGTTACCGTGGCAACCAGGGACACAAGGCTGGTCATAACGTAACGTAAGGAATTGAGCTCGGCTCAACTTTTCACACAGCACCGTTTTCTAACGTTACGTCTAAGTCAACGAAACATTCGTGTCTCGAATGTCGCGTGCCAGGCTATTTCCTTGAATTGGTAGCCACGCTTAATACGAAGCACAGATTCCCTGGCGACTTTTCGCAACGTAACGTAAGAAAATGGGCCTGTGTGTGTGCGTGGTTGCTGAGCGCGTGCTGACGGCGAGCTTCCACGGTCCTTTTTGCAACGCGCATTCCACACCATCAAGATTGCCGGTCTTAGCAGGCTAATAATGTAAGCTCGTTCTGAGCATGCGCCCTAAACATCGCCCTCAAATATGGCGTCGCGATCGAAAGCGCCGCTTTGATCGGCCTTCCACGATTGGCCGAATGCCGACTTTGACGTCAGGAAAGGATTTCTTTTGCACGGCAATAAGAGGAATGAACGCACTTCAATTTTGGCGGTGTTCGCAGCGTTGGTTTCAGGGTGCAATGATTTCAAGCTTCCGCCATGCTACTAGAAACACCACCGAACGTGATGTTCACAATGTGATGACGTCACGAGAGGGAACCGTAAGAGCGCGCCAACAGAACATCTCACCGCTAATAGGGTGTTTTCACGTGACGTTTATCCGCCGTTTTGTTGTTAGGTGCCAGCGCTATAAACCCCATACCGCTTTGTGCACTGCACATTCGATGGTATCAGATGTATCTTTGGAATGCTTGCCTCCGGTACGCGACAGAGCTCATAACAACAAAATGGTGGACATAATGACACCAATGAAAGCACCCCAGACTGCGCTGCGAAGTTACACTTAACACATAAAGACGTAAACTATACGATGATTTAAAAGACAGCTAAGAACACGACCTACTTGTGAAAGCGCAGACTAACAACTGTTTATGTTTCGTTTCTTCTCCTTCTTTCTTTATACCCTCGTTTTGAAGGATGAAGATTGCCTGATAATACCGGAATTGAAAATAATGTCAAGCGGGCAATTGTAGACAAGGTGTTTTAGGGGACAGATAAATGCTAGTGTTTAGATGACGCGTATGTACATGAGAAATTATGGAAAGGACTGGGGCGATTAATGTCCTTGGGTGGTGCCAGTTGAACAGTAATGAACACAAAAAATTTACAACCGCTGGACTATCAACTATATTACAGCCTCCTTCTTCGTTCACTACTCTCAGTATTTATACCCTAGATTGAGGCCCTCTTCTTCCTTATTTACAACCTGCATTAAAGCCTTCCTCCTCTTCTTCTATATCTATACCTCTTTACAAACATGGAGCTGCTTCGAGCCCTTCAGGACCCCCGCGAGCCCTTCAGGACCCCCGCAAAGAAAAAAAGTTTTTCTCGCTTGTGCACCTAGCTCAGCTCCAACCAGTAGTACGATTAATGTACTTTCTGCCATTTGTAGATAGTTGGTGTTGGTGGGGTTTGTGTTTATACTGTTGCCACCCCGGAGCTGATGTTCGCCATGTTGTGCTCAGGGATATTTTTAAGCAGTTCTATTTCTTTTTGTTTTAAAGCTATTAAGGATTTACTAACACGTGCCATGCCTTCCGGAAGCCATGTGAAAAGCTTCCATGATTTCGCGCTTGGTCCTGTCTTGTGATCTGTCTAAGATGGTTGTGGTTCCGAGGAGAGCTTCGCAGCTGCATCTTGCACAGTGTGTGGCGACTCGGTAACCAGATGCCTGCAGCTGCCCGCAAGCGTATTTGCGCTCTCTTAGTCTCTCATTCATACATTTCCCCGTTTGTCCTATGTATGACTTTCCACACGTTAGTGGTATCTTGTATACGACTCCTTCAGTGCAGTCAACAAACTTGTGTTTGTGTTTCACCTTACACGATGCTTGAGCTCTTGTGTTGTTTTCCGGTTCATTCACCTACTTGCATAAACCTTTTAGTTTAAAAGGGGCGGATAAGGCCACTCTTACTTCATGTTTTTCTGCGATCTTCCTCATCCTATGGGAGAAACTGTGGAGGTCTATCGCAGCACAACCACTCGTTTCTTGTCATTAGTCTTCTCCTTGGTTTTACCTTTGCCTGTGAGTGTGTTTATGCATTTTTCTGCTATGGCCACCATTAGCGGCTCTGGATAACCGCTTGCTTGTAGTCGGCTTGTCTGTATTTCATCCGACACTCTGTGGAAACACGATCTTCTTATGTCTTGCCAGACACATCCCGAGGCGACGCTCCTCTTTACTAACTTTTCAGTGTCCTGAGTCGTGCTGCAATATTCCCTTTTTCGCCTCTCGTCTTATACATCGAGCACATGTGCCTTTCCCTGAATGTCATGTTGATATTCAAAAACTGTAGGCTGCTTCTATTTAGTAATTCGAATGTGAAATCCAGTCCTCTGTGTGCTTCCTTGAACTTCTTCATAATTTGTGTGCACATCTCCTTTGTGATTTCGTTCATCGGAAAGCATACCAAAAAATTATCTACGTATCTGAAACATTTCACTACTCAATTTTCCTGGAAAAACTGAAGTAATGTCCTATTGCCTCGTGCGAGATAATGCTAATGCTATGCAGGAACCTACACTCTAAGAAAAATGGAGGAAAAAGGTAGCAACGTAGCATTTTCCTCCCTTCTACTGATGTGCCCCCAAGAGAAGGGAGGAACGAGACGTTCTTCTCCTTCTCCAGGCAGACGGGAAAAAGCTTCCGCCCTCCCGACTCATCTTCTTTCGGTTTTGTTTTTCGAGCACGTCGCGCACGTTGTTTTATAAATATTATTGAATTGATTGAGCTTCAGCGGCAGCGAAGGCCGCCTGTAATTTCATCTCCCAGTCCAAACGTGCAGAACATTTCGGTTGCATTGACGTTTTTACCACAAATTTTATCAAACGAGCAAACGAAGAAGCTAGAAACAGCGAAGTTCCGGAGCAGAGCCAGCAGGGCGGCAGGGCTACGTACACTGGGTAAGATGGCCGTCTCCGGATTGCGGGAACATCGGGACTGGCGGGACCCCCTCGGAAATGTGTCGGCGTTTTCGACGTTATGGAAATCGGAGAAACTGCATCCAAGACAGGCAGGTTTTGCTGCCGGATGCCTGGGTGCCTTCTGTGCGGAGTTCGGTTCTGGTTTCCGATGCCGAGTGCCAAGCGGAAATCAAAGTGGTTCTGTATTTCTGCGTGTCAGCAACATAGCAGCAACATCGTGATGGCAGTGTTGTTTGTGCGTTGTCAACAGAAGACTGGAATTATCGCCGATGTGGCCGTGTATTCGCTTATCAATGGTGCAACAAGATGAGATGACGTAAACTGTCGGGCATTGATATCGCTAGTCGGGCCGTGATCGGAGGGGGCGGGGTGTCGCAGGTTAACATTCTGCTTTACATTAAAGAGTTCAAGACCACTAGAGGGATTACGTGCAATCGATCGACGTGCGGATAGTCATGTTGGAACGCTGGTCTGAACCGTAAGCTCCTATCATACAGTGGCCAACGTGAGTGTCAGTTGTCTCCTCCCCGAGAGCGATTGCGCTCTGGGGAAAGGGCTGAACAGTACGAAAATATAAAGGGAAGTACGTATATTTACACTTTGGAAGTTTGGCATTAAAAAAAATTGGTGGGTAAAATCGAAAGAAACAACTATCCTTTATTTTGCTGTTTATTTATATTACAGTTCCTGGAGAAACTGCCCTCCAAGTGGCGCGGTGGGATGAAAGCTATAGAAGTTTTCGAGCTCGCCACGGCGTAGCTCCGTACGCTTAACACCTGTCGCAAGTCGCGGCTTTGACCGTATTCAAGTTGATCGAAAAGCGATTTCTCTGCCCGTGAAGCAACACTTCTAGCTGAATGAATATCCGCTCTACGAAGATTAATTCAAGACGACAATCGCAGCCGTGCGCGAACAAGTAGAAAAACAGACACTACAATAGAAATACTGGCTACGACGTGCCGTACGGGGACGCAAACACATGGCTTGGAACCGCATTAAAGCGGCTTGATTTATTGGCTTTCAAATAATTACGGCATGATCGAGCGTTTTCTTTTTACTAAGAGATTCATCCCCTGGGACATTCGAAATACTCTCAGAGGCATAAAAATTGCTGGAAAAAAAATCAACGTGGGCTGGGAATTTTTTTTATTGCATAGGCAGTCTCCGAGGGATTCCGTACGTTCAAAACGACCAGTATAAAAGACGGAAACGCAGAGCTTGGGAGCATTGATCGGGTTAGTGTGCTGTTGTATTGATGTCTGTATATATACTATATGCCATGTATGTGTATGCGCTCAATGTATCTCCAGCTGATGCTTGTAGCATGCGTAATGTGTCGACATATGTGTGTCTATAATAAAGATTCCCGAAGCGGCAATGGTGGCGTGAGGAAATTATAATATATATTGTAGAACACAAATTGGGCGGTACCTAGCGCCACCTAGCCTAGCTACTTGCAATTATACTCTGCTTGACCCCTGCCATATGGTTGGTGGCAAGCGATTTAACCTTCTTTCACGCTATACGCGATAAACAGCGGCTGAGAGTTTGTTCTTTTGAGAACGGCTTTTGATTTCGCGGATTCGTTTGCCATTCCTCCGTGATGTGCGGTTGAGGAAGGACTTGTGACTCGAGGAATAGCAAAGGTAAGACGTAAGTTGCCCGAAGTAATTGGGTATCGGTTGTTTCCGTTTAACATCGCAGTGCTGACGACGAGAAGAGTGAGTAAGTGCTTTTGAAACGAAAGTTTCTTTACCTGCGGCGGGAATCTGGCTTCGGAAATAAACACAGTTCGCGGAAAGCTCGTGTTACGCTTCTATTTACTGCTCTTCTCGTCCCGTACAAGAGGCGTATAGCGTCCTCGTTAAGCCTTATTGAGCCCGATTTCCTCGATTCGGGGCCGCCATAATGAGATGCAGGCGACGGAGGAACTTTGCTCCCCTGCTTCAGGGACGAAAGTTTCTCTCTTCCTTAAGGAACATAGCTTGCAAGACCGTTCGTCCCCTTAGGGAGGACTATCGATACCCTTTTTCTAAGAGTGCATGCACATGCCTTCTTTCTGTGAGTATACTTTCCCTTCTAGCATGACGTGTAGGGAGCATAAATAGATTCGTATGAGACCTATGAAATCTTTTGTGCTAATCCCACTTTGATTTTTAAATTTTACTGTGCCATATGCACCGATAAACAGTATTTAGTCTGCGCTTTCACCAGTACGTCATCTTCCTGTCTTCCAAACCATCTCATAGTTTACGTCGTAATGTGTTAAATTAAGTGTAACTTCGCAACGCAGTATACCTCAGAATGAGAAACCAAGTAGCCCAAATCCAACCATTGTTAGTCAACCGTAGATTTTCAGAAATCGTAACACGGTAGAAAGAAGCACTCAGAACTAAATCGACTAAATCATGCACAATCTCCGTTTCTAAGCCTTTTCGCCCATACCCTTGGCGGCTGCATAACCTGGGGAAAGGGGGGGGGGGGGGGGGGGGATGTTGCACGTTTTGGACTCCCAGGCGACTAGGGAGAAGGAAGTTTCTTCGAACTACAACCTCTGCGGCGTGAAATTAAAGGCCCGTTCACACGATGCATTTTTCTCGCGCATCTAGTGTCGCGAAACGTAGTTTCGCGAAATGGTTGCGCCGTCTGAACTAGTCCGAAAAGGACGCGCGCATCTAAAGAAAGTTGCGCCCACACCTCGCTTCTGGAGCGAACTTTTGCTGAAACTTTGCCGAGTCCTGTCAATCACTCTGAGGGCGCCGCCAATGGCCGCTCAGAAACGCTCTCACGTGGCCTTTGAGGGGGGAGCGAGCTGTTTGAAAAGACCACTTCACTGCCGGTGTTGTAGCCGAGAAAATCCGAAAAAAACCCAAAATCACGAACGATGGATACTGCCAGCGCTTCCGCAAGCACGTCAAGCACCACTGAAGGAAAAGTGAGTAGCATACCGGAAAAAAATCCAGCGATGGACGAAGACAATTAGGCCTCATTCACACAGCCGGCGTCTCGCCCCGTCCCAGCGAAAGCGCCGTGGGCACCGTGCCGAAAACGGGACGGTGCGGGGACGGAGGAGTGTTCGAACCAGGGGCCGCGGAGCTGGGGGGCTAAGCTCGGCGCGGCGAGATCGAGGCGAGTTCTCCGCCAAACTCGCCGACAGCCGCGATTGGTCGGCGCCGTGCATGACGACACGCGCCGACACCCCCTAGATCGTGACGTTAAACGGAGGGTTTGAGGCAGTCGGAGAGTTGCATATTCGGAACTCGCGGCGAGATGCGGTGACGTCACTGTGACGTGGCAGAAGCCGCCGCGGATGGGAAAAGCTTGCCGGCTCCGACCTAGGCGAGTTTGGGCGAGTTGGGCGCGAGATCAGGGAGAAGCGTCCAAAATGGCAGCGTTTTCGTTCGTGTTTTGCCGTCGGCGTAGGTATTTAAACCACGCCAATCTGTTTGACATGGACGACGTTCATTTTCAACAACACTATCGCCTCTCGAAAAACGTGGTAAGGTGGCAGTGCGATGAACTGCGTGGCGAACCGGGCTTGAGGCGATGCAGCCGTGAATGAACCGTCGCCCCCGTCGTGAATCCTACATCCAAATTTTACAAAGTGAATCCTAGAAACAAATGTGTTTTTACGGGAATCTGCAACCAGGAACGCAATTTACCATTACCTACAGGCTTTTACAATTATTTTGATGGGTTGCTGTGCTGCGTAGATGCAAGATAAACGCACTTGATAAAATTCAAACTAAAACAGATGATAGAAGAAAAGCAATATACATTAATGGCGCAGACTAACAACTGTGTAATTTCTTTCTCATCTTTCTCCCTCCACACCGTATTTTGACAAACAAATTGGCCGTTAGTTGTTTATACAGCAGGAGAACATGCCAGAACATTGCGACATTGTCACCTACTGTAGATAAGCAATTTAGCCAGTGCAGTGACTGCTAGCTATAGGGTCTTTAATACCCCTGTCAGACGGGCTAGTTTAGTGTCACTAGTGCCACTAAATAAGCTACGCTTCAGAGTAACGACACTTAGCCATATTGTGGCTTAAAATCATGGTTGCCAGGTATCTGAAGCTTTGTCTGAAATCACAGGAAATGCTTTTCCGTCCTTCAAAAATGTTTAAACAGACCGCGACAGAGAAAAGCAATATTACATGAGCTTCCTAACACCAAATCGAATGCTGAGGAAGTCGCGCTTTTGAATTATGACGATCTCCAGTTGCGTCTGCTCTGCACAAGCCCCAATATGGCGGCGCCCACAACAATGTCGGGGAACGGAGTGCCGATACTCTAAGCGCAGCTTATTTAGTGGCTCTAAGTGTCACTACAAGCGAGTGCACTTCAGCCCACCGAAACACACTTCAAGTTTGTTGGTGCTACACGGGAAAACTTAGTGTCACTCCAAAATGATGGCAATGACGATGGGTAAGTAATAGGCACGCAAAATATTACAGTGCATACGCATTTTCTCATAAATAACTTCGTCGTTTTATTAGAAACACGTTACCACACATTGTTGCGCTAAGTCACGAGCTTTAATCCAAATTTAAATCCAACTTGATCATTACGATCAGCCATTACAAGCTAGTGATACACGTCCGCACGCCGGTACAATGCTCATCTATACTCTGTTTCACCTTATAACGTACCGCAGGGAAGGCTACAAGCGCGAGCTCCTTGCTCAGGGCACATCTCCGCGGCACAAGCTCTCGTGCGTTAAGAGTAGCTCCCAACGCTATGAGCTCGCGCTTCTAGCCTTGTCTGCGGTACAACATAAGGTGAAACGGAGTATAGATCGAAACGAGCAGAAGTAGGGATTGAACACAGGATTCCTGGGTTCTGCAGCGCGAGCTTTCGCCCCGCGTGCTCCGAGCTGGTGTGCGCGAGCCCATTTGGCCACTCGCACGGCGGCCACTCGCCACAACGAAACATCATGGAGTGTGTGGAGGACGAGATGGAGGGCGATATCCGGGATGTTGGACAGTGGAAGCGCGTGGTTGGTTCACTTTTTTCCGGGAGAACCCAACGCCTTTCAAATGAGGCAGCTGGACCTGGATGCCGACGCACAGGCAAGAATTTCAAGTGACATCGATCAGCAGCTGCAGGCCAATGCCTTCACCGTAGCCGCTCTCATGACCAACAACCTACCCGTGATCAGTCGAGAACGGTGGACTTTCCAGAGGAACGAACAATGGTTCGAAGACACCTTGCCCCATTTGGGCGAGTTCCACTTCAATCAAGCCTTTCGCGTCTCTCCTGCCACCTTCAGATTCCTGGTGGAGTTTCGCAGGTGCCTCTTGGTCGTCGCTGGCCGTCGCGCAGGGGCCAAGGCTGGGAACTAGATTAGCCGCTTGTTTTTCTACAATGCACTACTTTCCTGCCAACAGAAAACAAGTGCGCATCGAATATTACTTCTATCAAAATAATACTAATTTTACGCAGCGTTAATTTCTTCTATTATTTTTACTCCTTGAACACTGCTATCGAGATTACACACTCGGCTTACAGGAGCGAGCGTAGTGTGCTCCCCGAACTCACTTCATTGGAAGTGTGTTCTTCGGGCAGGGCTGGGGATTGAGCTCAGGATCACTGGGTTCTCCAGCGCGAGCTTTCTCTCCACGTACTCCGATCTGGTGGGCGCTAGCCCACTCGTCCACCGATACCCCTTAATAAAGACACGTTAAAAAAATTAGACGTTTGCAATTCTCTGTAATGCCAAATTGGAGCGCAGCTCTTGAGAGGAGGGAGGAAGGGTACGAAGGGCGGGGTAAGCCAGCTGCTCCCCCTGCGTACCCTCCTCTCCTATTCCCATCCCACTTAGCGTAAAAAATTCGCTAAATTTCCCGCTAAATTTAGCCGGGAAATTTTCCCGCTGAATTGACGTGTGACGTCACATGACACGTCATATGAAATTTTAGATGTGATGTCAAACGGGTATAATTTTTCCTCTAAATTTAGCGGAAAAATTTTCCACCAAACTGAGCAAAAACTTTTACCGCAAAATATAGCGGGAAAGGTTTACCCTCGTGACGTCACACGTGACGACACACGTGACGTCACGTGTGACGTCATTTTGGGAAACAGCCCTTAAAGGGGCCCTGCAATCATATTTAAGCGTCTACCTTTTTTGCGGTTACCACGTCTCTTGGGGTTCGGGCAAGCCAGCGGGCACGGAGAGAGTAACTAAATATCAGTGCGTCATATTTTAACCGGACGACGCGGAAACCTCCTCCACCGACGAGGGCGACCCGCGGTACCGAAAGCGCGCAAAATGTGACGTCTTTGGTCCTGGGCTTGCCACTGGTCAGAGCCGCTAAATGCTACTTTTTTGGACGAAATACAAAATATAAGTGGCGCGAACCGTTTCAATTATTTATAAAAGTAGTTTTTGTTCAGTATTTCAGATCAACAAGGAAACGAATGCAGTTCATAAAGTACGGACACAAGAAATGGATGGATGGATGGATGAATACGGCTGAGCCCTTTGGATCGGGCGGTAGCTTACGCCACCTAGCCATTTTGTTTTACCATTTAAGCTTAGAATATTTAAATGTGAAATCTATATTCACTCCGCAGTGCAAAGAAAGTGAGGCTATGAAACCCCCTTGCCATCAGTGGATAAGAAAATACCTAGTCTTCTCTCGATTTCTGCCACCATCCACTTAATCTTTGCTTGGTAATCTCTACAGTCTTGAAATCCACTCTCCCTTCGCTGTCTCTAAAACCCAATGACTTTATTAAATCTATGTTGTCTAGAGTATCAAGTGCTCAGCCGTCTCGTCCTCCTCTCCACAAGCAGTGCACACTGTATCAATTTCCTGGTACTTCACTCTGTATGTTCTGGTTCGCAGAACACCCGTTCTTGCCTCAAACAGCAATGAGCTTCCCCTAGAATTGTCATAAATGCTTTCTTTGGCAATAACTCTTTTGTTTAATCTATAGCTTTCCAGAGCCGTCTTTGTCTGCATTCCCTCTAGCCACCAATCTCTTTCTGTGGCCTTAACTTTCTTCTTAACTGAGACTTGCTCTTCCGTATCTTCGCTATAGCCCAAAAACTTTCCTCTTAATTTCCTAGTGCGCTGTCTCCACTTTGTGTCTACACTCCTCATGTATAAACAGCTGAAAACCTTTCGTGCCCATTGCTCCCCGTCCATTTGCCTCAACCTATCCTCGAATTCTACCTTGCTCACCGCTTCCCTGCTCTCAAATGATGCCCATCCCATGTCTCCTTGTACTCCCTGGTTTGGCGTTTTGCAATGTGCCCCCAAAGCCAGTCTACCTACTCCGCGCTGTTTTATTTCTAGTCTCGCATGCACTTCGGATTTCATGCATAGCACTGCGTTTCCAAAAGTCAAGCCAGGCACCATGACCCCTTTCCAAATCTCTCTCACCACCTCATACCTGTTGTAATTCCAAATTGCTCTATTTTTCATTACAGCTGCATTTCTGTTGCCCTTACCTATTATATACTTTTCATGGTCTCTGAGATATTCTGCACCATCACATATCCATACTCCTAGATACTTGTATTTACTAGCTCTCTCAACTGTAATATTCTGTATCTTCAGCCTCTCAACTTCATCCTCGTTAAAAATCATGACTGCCGATTTTTCGCTACTGAATTCTAAACCTAATTCCTCTCCTTCCCTACCACAGATGCTCATTAATTCCTGCAACACTGTCCTGTTGTTAGCCATTAGTACAATATCATCCGCATACATCAATCCCGGTAAGGATTGCTGAATTTTTTGGCCTAGCTTACTGTAAGAAAGGTTGAACCCAAGCCCACTCTTCTCTAGTCTATCCTCCAATCCTCTCAGATACAACATAAACAGCAAAGGCGATAACGGGCACCCCTGCCTAAGGCCTCGTCTTATCTCTATTTTCCCTGTCGCCTTTCCTTCCCATGTTATAATCACCTTGTTATCTTTGTAAATGTTCCTTAATAGTGCTGTTAGTCCTTAATCTAGGTTTAAGTTCTCCATTATGTCCCACAGGTTTCTTTGGTTCACATGGTTCAATGACCCGTCGACATACCCGCCACCAAGCGGTGGAAAAGGCGGCGCATACTAGAAAGGAGTAGTGGGATCAGGCCCCGACACGGAAAGGTCGCGGATGTACGCGGCGGCGCTGCGGTCGTCTGGGCAGGAAAATCCGACCGGCTCCCAGCGTTCCGAAGGCCTTCGGCGAGAAGCTTTGTCTTGCGGTTTGGCCGTTTCGCGGTATGGAAGCGCAAAGTAGCTCCCATTCTGAACTGATCTTTACCCCGTGTTTGCTGTCGTTTGTGGCCAATGAAGTGTCATGCCGAATTAGTATTTATTAGCGCAGCAAATGCAGTGAGAGCCGCTCTGGCTGCCCGCTGCATACAGCCTATCCAGAACACGCCTCAACGGCGGCCTCTCGCGCCGTCGACTCGGAGTGCGGCAGCCGTGAGCGCTTAAAAAGCTCACTACCCCTTCTCTAGTTCATGGCCACTCTCAAGCAACCAAGGACGTCATGAGGGAGGTTATATTTTGCTTGTTTTTGTAATTTTAATTTGCCTATAACTTTTAAAATAAAAGGAATTTCGAGAAAAGAAAAGTTTCACTAAGTTACTACGTTCAGTGCGCTCAGGTTCGGTGCAAGTTAAAAATTAGTAAAAAAAGTCATTGCAGGGCCCCTTTAATGCAACGCGCGGTTACGCTGACACCGCTTAATTCAGAAAGGGGTGCCTAGGAGCTGTGCTCTAAAACAACGTTGCATTAATGAACGAATTTTACGCCAATTGGCGTAAAAGAACGAAGCATATCCAACTTTGGCGTTCCGCTTCGTTCCACGAAAGTCTACGAGGAGGTCCTGACACTGACTAATCAGATCATAATTATCGTGTTGTCTCAAATAATTACATGCTGAAACAAAAGTAGACTATCATTCTCTGCAAACCAAGACAGCCATGAATGACTGACTTTGTCGTCGTCTTTTATCAATTCACCACTGCGCTAATCTTGATTCAGGTAAGCCTAAACTCCAAGTCCATCCCACTACTTTTTTTTGCAATGCCACTCTTCTACATGCCGTCTCTTTCACGAATTTCTTTTTCTTTATAAAATAAGACTTACGCAACGCTTTTGGTTTTTGTGTTGTTATGTTTTACTCTTGAAACACTCCTACCGATTCCACGCGCTCGATCGAGCGAAGTGACTTCGTCAAACTCACTCCAAGCGAAGTGTGTTCCTCAGGAAGGAGCCGTGTGGCACACTACAGAAATGACACTAAGGGCGAAGTGCACTCGCTTGTAGTGACACTAAACTAGCCCGTCTGACAGGGGTATAACGTGCACCACGTAGTAGTGATACACGACC
This sequence comes from Ixodes scapularis, assembly GCF_016920785.2. NCBI lineage: Eukaryota > Metazoa > Arthropoda > Arachnida > Ixodida > Ixodidae > Ixodes > Ixodes scapularis. The sequence goes on along the minus strand of NW_024610243.1, from coordinate 90,165 downwards.
GCATGCCGGTACGATGCTCATCAACATCGAAAAGAGCAGGGGTGGGGGTGAATCCACGATCCTGGGTTCTGCAGCGCGAGCTTTCACTCCACGTGCACCCTATTATGAAAAAGAAAAAAAAATATTGTGGCTCTGTGGCGGTGTGGGGGGAGAAAGATGAGAAAGAAATTACACAGTTGTTAGTCTGCTGCATTCCTGTATGTTCAGGGGTGGAACGGCTGCGCCATTTGCGCCATTTTGCGCCAGACGCATTTGTCTGCGCCATCCTGCGCCATTTTACGGAAACTGCGCCACAGCCAATACCTTGCGCCATTATGCATCAAATCGCACAACGTGCGCCAAACAAATTGTATTTTGTCTTGGTTTCGGTTTCTATGGACTCGATTGGCAACAATGAGCGCGTTTAGCTTGGTCGGCCTTGCAATCCTCTGTTCTGTTTATTCTCCGTGTGTGTTCCGAGTCGGAAGCGCGCGGAAAAACTCGGGGTTCGGATTCCAAGCGCTACACCACCTGCGATTGGATTGCTATTCTTCAACCATCAGCGGTTAACCAAGTAGGCCAAGGTGAGGTCGAGTCGTTAAGCGGCAGATTGCCTGAGGCTCTGCGGCCCAGGATCCGTACGTGAGCGCAGTTGAAAACAAATGAGCAAAAGATTCCTTTTAGTGCTTCATCGTTGGAAGTTGGAACCGCATTCCGGCAAGATAAATTGTGATTTGATAGAACTGAAACGCGGTCCGATCCGAAACCTTGCCGGCCAGCAGCTCTCAGGCGAGGGGTAGATCTGCTCGGCGTCCTTTAACCTTTCTCCTTATCATCGCTTTGAATACGATAAGTCTGTTAATCGTAGTCTGCTGCTTCGATATTGAGTTGCACAATAGGATAAACTTGAAATTTGTGTCCCTGTTCCTCCACGCAACAGCACGTCCATTGCTTACGCACGTCACGTGGTTCGCACATATAATTACTATGTCGAGCACGTGAGTTGTGCGATAAGCAGTGTTGGTTTGCATTTTGAGCAGCTGAAAGCCACTCAGAAAATATCAAGGATACCATCTTCAGAAATATATGGTACTTGCTTTTTGGTTCTCATTAAGGCTCACGAAGTTTCAAGTTTTCGCATCTGCTACACTGTTATCCCATCTACCTAGGTTCCTAACCACTCATGTTCATCTGTGCAGCTAAGCACTATTGAAGTTGCTCCCGAGCTCGTCTAAGACACAAGCAGAAGTGCAATGAAAACTGATCTGAGCTGCTCCTAGCCTGCTCCAGAATGTAGTTTTAGCTGCTCCCAACCTGCTCCAAAACAGCGGTTAGAACTGCTCCCGTGGCTGCTCCCAAATACATTTCATGAGTTCCACCCCTGATGTTGTTTTTCGTCTATACTCTGCTTTAGTTCATATCTTTATCAAGAGCGTTTTTCTTGCATCTACGTGGCGCAGCAAACCATCACAATGTCTAGTCAACTAGCCCACATCCAAGCAATGTTTGTATAATTAGCATCCCTGCTGTTACCTATTCTTATGGAAGTGTCTATTCTGCCGGCAGCCGGCAGAATAACCGGGGGGAAAAAGTGCCGGCAGTAGTCGCCTATTGGGTCTCGTATAAAACGGATTGTAAACACGACTATTCTAAGCTGTGGATTAGCTCAGTCATTCTGTTTCTGGCTGCCGATAGGAGCGGACGCAGAATGGGCTCCGTGCGAGCAGCGATAGCGGCCGTCGAGGGTCGCGGTGACTCGGCATCTTCTGGTTCAAACGACTATCGTATCGTCCTTCCTCCATTGCCAGCCGGCGAGGCGATGAAGCGTGCAGTTATTCTGCACTGCGACATCTCCGGAAGACCCTACAGGCTTGAAGATTTTCGGAAGCCGCTGAAAGACATCGGCGTGATCGGGGAGGTGACCGGAATCGGGGCATACCAGATGTCGCATGTCTGGCTCCTCGATATGCGGTCGGACGAAGCGAAGAAGAAGCTGCTCGACGTCGGGCAGTTCCTTGTCAAGGAGAAGGCGTGCCTCGTCGTGAATCCGACAAGGCAAGAAGTGCGGGTTAAGTTGCATTGGGTGGCGTTCGACGTGACCAACGACACGATACGACGAGCCTTCGGGGAGTACGGCGAAGTGAAAGAGGTGACGCGAGAGAAGTGGAGGGTCGCCGACTTCGAAGGCGTGGAGTCTACGACGCGGCTCGTCCGGCTGGTGCTGCACGAGGGCGTCTCGCTGGACCGTCTTCCACACCAGCTGCGCCTTGGCAGTGGCGCGGTTCTGGTGGTGGTTCCCGGCCGGGCTCCGATGTGTCTACGATGCCGCACCAAGGGGCATATTCGGCGAGACTGCCGGGTACCTAAGTGCTCCGAGTGCCGCGCATTTGGACATGTGTCGGCCGACTGCACACGTTCGTACGCGGGTGCTGTTGGGCGGGGCACGGACGGAGACCACAGCGAGCTCGTTATGGACGAGGACGAGGCGGAGGGCGCAGCGGCGCCTGCAACGGCTCAATCCGAGCCGAGGGAGGCGCAGGAAGGGGCCGCCACCACCACCGCTGTGACGAGCGGTGCTGACCTGCAGCCGGTGGCGGTGGCTTCGAGGCCGGAGCAGCCGGAGGCGCAACAGTCGGCCACGCCGGAGTCGGGCATCAAAGAGGTCAATGCCTCTGGAGTGGATGTTCCTGTGTGCGACGATGTCAACAGCAACTCGGAGATGGAAGTCGAGTGGGCAGCGTCAAAGCGTCGCTGTGATGCCAGCCTTGAGGCATCGCAGGAGCGTCGGCTTAGTCAGCTTGAAAAGGAGTGGAAAGTTGTCGGCGGAAGGGGAAAGAAGATGCGAGTCGCCAGTCAAGGGCGGTCGTCGTCGCTTCCACGCGGTGACAATACGGCGGCCGGAACGCCTGCGGGCATGGAACACTGCGCCTCGTAAAACTGAGGGGGTAAGCACCGAGTGCTCCGTCTGAACCATTCTACCATCGTGTCTCTAGATAGGTTACTGCATGCGAATGGCGACCCTAAATGTACGAGGGCTGGCTGCTGGGAGGCGGCAGAACCAGCTGTATCGCCTCGTGACAGAGCAGGACTTGGATGTTGTCGCGATCCAGGAAACGAAAGTTCAGGGCGAAGACCAGACGGAGCGCATGGTGAGACCTTTTACGGCGCGTTATGACGCCTGTGTTAGTCACGCGGTTGGGAAGTCGGTGGGATGTGTTCTTTTAGAGCGCAGCTCTTAGGGGCCCGTTTCCAGCCTGAGCGGCGTCGCCGTTGGCGTCGCCGTCGGCGTCGCCGTCGCCGTCGGCGTCGGCGTCGGCGTAACCGCGCCCCTCCCTCTGCTCCTCCTCCCCCTCCTCCTCCCCTCCTCCTCCTCTTCCTCCCCCTCCTTCTCCTCCTCCCCTCATTGTGTAGTATGGTCCGGGTGGGTCACGTGACCTCGGCGGGAGGGGGTCACATGACCCGTTTCCAGCCTGTGCGGCGTCGGCGTTGGCGTCGGCGTCGCCCCTCCTCCTCCTCCCCCTCCGCTCCTCCTCCTCCCCCCTCCCCCCCCTAAGGTCACGTGACCCCAGGGGGTGACTCCCCTCCCCCCGCCGAAGTCACGTGACGGCCCGCCCAAGGTCATGTGATCCCGTCCCCTCGAGGTCACGTGACCCCCCGGACCTCTGCCCTCCTCCTCCTCCCCCTCCTCCTCCTCCCCTCATTGTCTAGTATGGTTCGCGGGGGGGTCACGTGACCTCGGGGGGAGGGGGTCACCTGACTTCAGCGGGGGGTCACGTGGCCTCGGGAGGGTCACGTGACTACCCCCTCCCCTCCCCCCCCCCTCCCGAGATCACGTGGCCCCCGCGAGGGGAAGAGGAGAACGCAGGGGAGCAGGGAGGATGAGCAGGGCGGACAAATCCGAATTTTCATTTCTCCGAAAAATTATTTTAAAAGACTCTTATCTCTTATCCCTCGGCCGGCTTCGGCTTTCCTGCTGCACGGTTGAAAAACCCTGCAGCAGAAAAATAATAGAACAAAGAGAAGCTAAAAGCTGCTAAAGTGCGTTCATTTCTTAAAAGTAGCGCACGGTGCGTCGATGCACAAGGCACGTGCAACGTGCAGACTTTGGAAAGATCATGGCGGCACAGTGCACATTCAAACTAGATTTCAGATGCCATGTTACACTGGCCATGTTCTTCCCAGAATTGGTGCACGGCACGTGTCTCGAGCATTTTCACAACAATCAATGCAGCCACTTTTGTCAGGATGGAGGGGCTTTAGCAGCTGCTGCTAAACGTGCTGCACGAGCAGAGGGTCAGCACCGCCGGCGCCGTGATCCAGCATGAGTGATATCACAAAGACGACGACGACGAGACGTAATCAGGCAGTTCTTTTTTTCACAAAATGAGCGAGTCAGATGAAGCAGCTGCTGCTAAACGCACTGCCCGAGCAGAGGCTCAGCGCCGCCGGCGCCAAGATCCTGCAGTGCGTGCCGCCGAAGCTGAAGCTAAACGGCGCCGTCGACAAGACCCGGAAGTGCGCGACGCCGAGGCAGAGGCTCATCGCCGCCGCCGAGAGCAGCCAGAAGTGAGCGCTGCTGAAGCTCAATCTAAGCGCCGCCGTCGAGAGGACCCTGAAGTGCGCGACGCCGAAGCAGAGGCTCATCGCCGCCGCCGAGAGCAGCCAGAAGTGAGCGCTGCTGAAGCTCAATCTAAGCGCCGCCGTCGAGAGGACCCTGAAGTGCGCGACGCCGAAGCAGAAGCTCATCGCCGCCGTCGAGAGCAGCCAGAAGTAAGCGCTGCTGAAGCTCAATCTAAGCGCCACCGTCGAGACCACCCGGAGGTGCGCGACGCCGAGGCAGAGGCTCATCGCCGCCGCCGAGAGCAGCCAGAAGTGAGCGCTGCTGAAGCTCAATCTAAGCGCCGCCGTCGAGAGGACCCTGAAGTGCGCGACGCCGAAGCAGAAGCTCATCGCCGCCGTCGAGAGCAGCCAGGAGTGAGCGCCGCCGAAGCGGAAGCCAGAAGCCGCTATCGAGAGGACCCGGAAGTGCGCGACGCCGAAGCAGAAGCTCATCGCCGCCGTCGAGAGCAGCCAGGAGTGAGCGCCGCCGAAGCGGAAGCCAGAAGCCGCTATCGAGAGGACCCGGAAGTGCGCGACGCCGAAGCAGAAGCTCATCGCCGTCGCCGAAAGCACCCAGAAGTAAGCGCTGCTGAAGCTGAATCTAAGCGCCGCCGTCGAGAGGACCCGGAAGTGCGCGAAGCCGAGGCAGAGGCTCATCGCCGCCGCCGAGAGCAGCCAGGAGTGAGCGCCGCCGAAGCGGAAGCCAGAAGCCGCTATCGAGAGGACCCGGAAGTGCGCGACGCCGAGGCAGAGGCTCATCGCCGCCGCCGAGAGCAGCCAGAAGTGAGCGCTGCTGAAGCTCAATCTAAGCGCCGCCGTCGAGAGGACCCGGAAGTGCGCGACGCCGAGGCTGAGGCTCATCGCCGCCGCCGAGAGCAGCCAGGAGTGAGCGCCGCCGAAGCGGAAGCCAGAAGCCGCTATCGAGAGGACCCGGAAGTGCGCGACGCCGAGGTAGAGGCTCATCGCCGCCGCCGAGAGCAGCCAGGAGTGAGCGCCGCCACAGCGGAAGCCAAGCAAAAGGCAAGGATCGCTAAGCCTGACGGTGCAACAAAAATTTTCCAACGGCTGTTTAGAGACAACCCGTTTGGGAGCGTATGTTCAGTCTGTGATCGGCTCTGGTTCCAAAACGACTTGCAACCGCTACCGGACAGATGTCACGAGACCCTAGAGCAATCATTTCCAAACTCGGACCTAACCCAATTCAAACTGTGCTCGACCTGCATACAATCAGTGCACAAGGGTCATATTCCTCATCTTTCCTCAAGTAACGGTTATGTATATCCCCCGAAGCCAGCCCACCTCCCACAATTGAACGCGGTGAGTGAGAGACTCATATCTCCACGAATTCCTTTCATGCAACTGCGACGGCTGATGCACGGTGCAGGTCAACACGGCATTAAGGGACCAGTAGTGAACGTCTGTGTTGATGTGGACGACATGGTGACAATGTTGCCTCGTGCCATCGAACAAGACCGAGCCCTCAATGTACATTTGAAGCGGCGCATGCTTGCGAAGACGACCTACCTGGCAGGGGCAGTAAAAAAATGTGATCTGCTGCCGTGGCTTAAGCTGCTGTGTGATAGCACGCTGTACAAGCATTATAATATAAAGTGCGATTTTGCCCGTTTGGGGGATATCGTAGAAGTGGACGAACACGACGAGATCGAGTTGCTCCCGCAATGCTCGACCTCAACGATCCAATCCAAGTGGCTACAGCCATGACTCTGGCTCAGCACACTCTCGTATGGGACGAAGACAAGTTTCTAGCGATTGCGCCAGGTGAGGGAAAAAGGCCCGTGAGCATACTTTATGACGAACACTCAGAGGAGCTTTCGTTCCCACAGATCTATCTCGGTGAGCCGCGCCGAGTAGATGCCAGCGCAAAACCGACAGTCTTCACACACGCCATGAGTGAGATCCGCAGATCAGACCGTCGAGGGGCCACCCCGCAGCACGTACTGTACATGGCCATGAAAGTGTTTAGGCACCGAGTAGCCGGTGACATGTGTGTGGCCTTCCGTAACATAAAGGCACTGGAAACACTAACGAAGCAACAGTTGCTCGACAAGGATTTTGTGCAGCAAGCGGTCGAGCACGACATGGCTTTCATGCATGGTATTCCCAACACCGTGCAGTACTGGACAAAACGCAAGAAAGACCTCTTTGCTATGATACGGCAGTTGGGTAAGCCGACCGCGTTCCTCACTCTTTCTGCCTCGGAAATGCACTGGCCCGACCTTTTGCAGTTGCTTCAACGCCTTCGGTTGAAGCCCGGCGAGATCGAAGTACCACTGGAGCAAATGAACAGCATTTATCGAGCACAGCTAGTAAATGACGATCCCGTGGTCTGTGCCATATATTTCGACCGATTGGTGCGTGTCATTCTCAACATTCTCCGCAACACCCGTGTATCGCCTTTTAGGCCGTACGTCGACTACTTTAAGCGGATCGAATTTCAGCACCGCGGGTCGGCACACGCGCACATTCTCCTTTGGCTTCATAACGCGCCCAACGAGGAGCTCTCGATGCTCATGCCCCAGACTCTTGAAATAGCCAACGTTCTGCTTTCCATCGACAACGGATGCTTGAAGCGGGAGCGGACTCAGGTGCACCAACACACGCATACCTGCTACAAGCACAACACCACCAGATGCCGCTTTAACGCGCCTTTTATGCCCATCGATGAATGTATGGTCGTAGTGCCTTTCCCCACTGTGGACAATGAAGCGCAGAAGAAGAAAATCGAGAGCCTCCTAAACAAGTACGAGGCCATGCATCAGGCCCTGGAAACGACAAATTATGACTCCATGGAGCAGTTTTGGGAACATCACGGTGTCGCGGACAAGGCGGAGTACATTTCTGTTCTCCGAGCAGGCACTCGTCGTGCCACCATCATGCTACCCCGTACTGTGCAGCAAAAGTGGGTGAATTACTTTAACCCATGGGTTGCATCAATTCTCGATTCTAACATGGATCTTCAGATCGTCATCGACACGTACGCGTGTGCTGCCTACGTGGTGGAATATGTAAACAAGGCCAACCGAGGTATGTCGAACCTCAATCGAGCAGTGCAAGAAATTGTCAAGGAGAAGGGGGATATGGCCTATTCTCAGGCACTGAGACATCTAGGTGTGAAAATGTTGAATGCCATTGAACTGTCCGCACAGGAGGCCGCATGGTGTTTGCTCAACCAGGATATGTCGGAGGCGAGTCGCAAAGTTGTCTTCGTGAACTCTGCATGGCCCGAGGAAAGGACGCGCATTCGGAAGTCTAACGCTCAGATGGCGCAGGAAGGCTTAGTAGAATCAAGCACTGATGTATGGAAACGGACGATGATCGAGCGCTACGAAGACCGCATTCCCGAATTGGAACCTGTTACTCTAGCAGAGTTCGCTACCGAGTACAACATATATACCTACAAAAAGAGGAATCAGCGACGGATACTTCGCTACCGCGGTTACTCCGTAGACGATTCAGTCAACTTCAAGCGAGAACATGTCCTGCTTTTCTATCCATTCCGCAAAGAAGTTGACATCTTAGACCAAAACTGTTTCGAGCGTCTGTATGAGCAAAACGTCGACGTCATTCTAGAGAACAAGGCACGGTACCACAGTGACGTAGACATTGAGCAAATTCGTGCCGTTTGTAATTCCATGCTCCAGTCAAATGACGGGGAACATTGTGCCACTTCTGAGCTCCCAGATGTGAGACTGCACCCGATGGCCATGGAAAACGACGACTCCGATCTCCTAGACATCGGTATGGTCCAATCCAATGCCCCGTTTAAGCAGTGCCCCGCCGTGTGCACGCGCCAAGACGTCATGAGCAGAGATCAGTACCTGGACACAATGCGCAAGACGAATGAGGAGCAGTACGAGATCGTCCGAGAAGTCGTGCATAGACTCACTATACCGGACTCTCCGCCACTACAAATCTTCTTCACGGGAGTGGCTGGATGTGGGAAGACATTTGTACTGCGTCTCATCATGGACGTCTACAACAGATATTGCAACCCTGCTGGTTCAGATAATGTAAACGCCTATGTTGCCTGTGCTACAACTGGAAAAGCGGCGGTCGCGCTTGGTGGAATAACTGTACATGCAGCGTTCAGACTTACCATCAATAGGGATGGCGGACTCCGGGACAACGAGTTGAACACGTTCCGCTATGCGTTCAGGAACGTCAGGTGCGTGATTATCGATGAGGTTAGCATGATGTCCGCCGACATCCTTCAGAAAGTGGACTCGCGACTCCGCATCATCACTTGCAAATATCTAGAGCCTTTCGGCGGGTTAGACATCATCCTCTGCGGAGACCTGCGCCAGCTTCCCCCCGTTCGTGCCGCCGAGGTTTTCAAGCGCGTCAAGACGAACAGTGTGTTTAACACGGAAATCGCATGGCACCATTTGTCATACTTTGTCCTCACGAAGGTCGTAAGGCAAAGCGATCTCAGGTTTTCCACCATACTTACCAAAATTGGAGACGGTGCAGAATTGGATTCCGAAGAAATCGCATTGATCCAGAGTCGGTTCGTCACGCAACAACAAGCAGAAACGTGTTGTCCCGGTGGCATCCGCTTGTACTACTCCAACAAGGAATCGGACTACTACAATACGAACACGGCCATTGCAACCGAAGATAATTGTGTGGCATGTCCGGCACGGGACACAATCGTTGGATTCAGGTCTATGCAGGAGAAGACAGAGGCAATGCGCAAGGCCGAAACGCTGCCCAAGGCCGAACTCGGAAACCTGCCAGCTAATATAATGCTATGCATTGGAAAACCATATATGCTCACACTCAATGTCGATGTTTCCGATGGTCTGGTCAATGGCTCTGTTGGAATACTGCAGTACATACAATACGATACGCTCCGAGAGCCGGAACGCATCTGGCTGCATTTCGGTGAGCTTGGTTCCAAAATTGCGATTGGAACCGTGGCGGCCGCAAAATCCCGGCAGTTACGGGCACTCGACAGAAATATTCAGGAAAATTGGACACCTATCGAAAGACGCACAGTCACTTGCGTCATTGATAAGAAGTCAAGGATATCCCTGAGGAGATGCCAGCTACCCGTTGTGCAAGCAAGTGCTATCACCATTCACAAATCACAGGGAGGCACGTATGAAAACGTGGTGTACTCGTATGCCAAAAGTCATCCACAGAAATTGGTATACGTGGCACTGAGTCGTGCTACAGACATCAACGGGCTCTACCTCACCAATGTGGACAATGACTTTACGTTCTACCACGGCAAGCCCAATCCCGACAGGGTACTACTTGATGAGTTTCGTCGGCTGCAGTCACACAAACTCCAAACTGTCACTGCTAAGTGCTACGCAATGATTAAGCAACCGCACTTGTTCTCGGTCGCCGCACTTAATGTTCGCTCTCTGCCGGCGCATTCCAAGGACGTGCACCACGACCCCGTCCTACGCCATGCATCTGTACTTTGCCTCTCGGAAACGTGGATGGATCCAAAACAGGCGGTAGAAATCATGGACTACCAGTACTGCTGCGGCGTCAGTAGAGAGCACAACAGAGCGGCAGGGGTGGCCACCTACGTGCGTAAGGGTCTGTCTGCCGTACCCATCGAGATATTTGGAACGTCAGACGAAGTTGGAGAACTTTGTGGCGCCAAGTTCGACAACGGCTTGGTAGTGGTGGCTCTGTATATCTCGCCTACAGCACTCACCAAAGATATCGTGCATTTTCTGCGACTTGCGTTAAGCACACGTGGGTCCACACCCATGTTAGTAGTGGGGGACTTTAATGCAGACTTAAAGAAGGATAAGAACTTCATACCACTTATGCAGGAAAACCTCCCATTTCTCTCCCTCGTAACAGCTCACACCGCTGTGACGACCTCTCGAAACACGTGCATAGACCTCGTCTTTCAAAATCAGCCTTTGGTCCATCACCTGGAACACATATCCTGCCACTTCTCAGATCACAAGGCTTCCTTCATAACAATCAAGGACTGGGATAAGAGTGCTATTTAAAGCACCAGTATAGGAGGAGCTTGCTCTATATTTGTATATATTGTGGGGATTTTGGACGCCGAACTTTGGCGACGATATGGACTGCACGCTAGGAAGAAAGGAGGAGGAGAAGAACGAAAGCTGGGAAATTGTTCCCTCCGACGGTCTTGCGTACCTTGAGAGGTGTTAGGCGGGCCACTCGGAGGAGCATCTACCAGCTTCGTTATCAGTTGGAGCGTGCAAGTCGTACAAGACGAAGAGGAGGAGGAGGAGGACGGTCAGGTTGAGGAGGAGGAGGAGAGGAGATGCCAGATACGTGTTGTGCAAGCAAGTGGTCTCATCAATCGTAAATCACATTGGAGCTTCCAGATCTGACAAGTATATTCCCTTTCTCCGTACAAGCGGTGAGCAAAAATACCACAATATATTACATAGTTCAGTGCGGTATATCGCAAAATTGAAATACCTCAAAAGAGGAGGAGGAGCACAGGAGGAGAAGGGGACGACGAGAGAGTACGGATGAGGAGGAGGGGCATACCCTCCCCTCCGTTCCCTCTCGCCCCCGCCCCGCCCCCCCCCCCCCCCCCCCCTTGCTTGGAGCACATTTGGAACTTAGGGAATGTCATAGCTCGGGGCCTCTTCCTTCCTTTGCTACTGGAACTACACACTCTAAGTATCTAGAGCTTGAATATTTTTCATTCGAATTTAACATGGCCGACAGCATTGTTAAGACGTTTGACGAAAACATTGTAAACGTCATTAACACAGTTCATACCGGCTTCCCTACATTTATTATAGGTGTGTTCCAAGCATGTGACGACTTTCATGACCCTGTTTCATCATCAAGTATTGAAGTTCATCTTGCGTCAGATCTAAACAAATCACAACACCATGTTTGGGGTAAGTCCCTTATCAAGTTTAAGATGGTGTGCCTGCCTGAAGCTTCTCTAAAGTGTCTTTTTTTACGCTTGTTCCACTTATTATAAGTGTTTTCTTTTTTATATTATACTCGGCCGAGTGCCCATCTTCCAGTGTCCATCACACTTTTAGTCTGGTGATCACGTCACCTTGAAACCCTTGTAAGCTTAGAAGTGAAAACTTTTGCTGCTTACGCACAGGAGACAAAAAAAGGTAGGCAGCATTTTAACTTCTAACTGTCTAAGCGTGGATGTCAAGCATAAACCCTGGGAAGATTTGCCCACTGCTTAACTACATGCTTTTTTTTTTTTCATGTCCTGGTTGGCTGCTACACTGGAGAGGCTGCTGAACATCATGCCACGGCGGCTGATCATGCCGGTTTAGTTAAATTAATAATGGGGTTTTCATCCAGGACGTAAATTGGAGACTCGCGGAGCAAACTTTAAGGTACATTGGTATAACAATTGCGTACGTTGGCTTTGTACGTTATTAGCGTAAACCTTGCCCGGATATGCAACGCAGTTTCCAATATACACCACGGTTTTTCCCCAATCAATAAAATTTCAACCCTCCAAATTATTTGTCCTGACTCTATATTTCAGAGCACAGCTCTTACGCGACCCTTTCCGGCTTGAGCGGCAAGGAGGAAAGCAGTACGAAGGTGGAGGACGGGGGGAGGAGAGACGAGGAGGCGGAGGCGAGGGGAGGGGAGGAGCTTGAAGGACGAGGAGGTGGTAAAGGAGAGGGAGGGGGAGCAGGAGGGGAGGAGGACTAGCAGGCATGATCACGAGGGAGGAGGAGGAACATACCCTCCACTCCTCCTCCTCAAGAGCTGCGCTCCAATTCGGCGTTACAGCAAGTTGTAAACGGCTTTCACTTTTTTTTGTTCGCAAATGTTTAGGGGCTGTTATCCATTCAGTGGCCACATGTGAGTTGGGGAGACTGGTCGTTTGCGAGTTTTCTTTCGAGGATCGAGAGTGGCGGATCATCTGTGTATACGCGCCAACTAGGGTTCAGGAAAGGCGCATATTTTTCGAAAGTGTTCGGCACTACTGTGATACTGAACGGGTGGTTTGTTTTCTGGGGGACTTTAACTGTGTGTGCTCTGCACACGATAAAACAAGCTCTACTCCGTACCAAGACTCGAGCACCGTGCTTTTAAGCGACATAGTTAACGACTACGGCCTCGAAGACGTGGGAGAATGTGTCAATAGTGGGAGGGGCGTTCAGTTTACCCATTTTCAAGGGACCAGTCATTCCCGTCTAGACAGAGCGTATGTATCGCTGGAGGTGGTACCATTTTGTTTCGACTACACGGTGTGTCCTATTTCCTTCAGCGACCACTGTCTGGTCAAGTTCTGCGTTGGAAAAAAATCGGGAAATAGAAAAATATTTAGTTGGGACTTATGGAAACTAAATTGTAAGCTGCTGGATGACGACATTTTTAGAGCTGATGTCGAGGCCGCAATAGAAAAATTAAGGGATGTAAAGGCATGTGGGTATAGGCTAAGCTGCGAACATTTTAAGGAGGAGATAAAGATGAAGGCATTAGAACGAGCTAGTATAATTAAAAATGAAGGAAAAAAATTGAAAAAAGTGTTGCGTTTGAACTTGGAAATGTTGGTCAAAGAGGAATGCAGAATGCCGGGAGCATGTAAAGAAGACATTTGTTCTGTGAAGGAAAAACTGGAGATTTTAGATAAAGAGCGTTATCGTGGCGCACTTGTCAGGGCGAGAGCGGAACGGTTCATAACGGGGGAGGCGCCGACTAAACGAGCACTGAGCATGGAAAAAAGATACGCTCGTCGTAATGAGATAACTGAGGTCGAATGTGACGGCGCAGTCACGAGCGACAGGGTGGAAATCGAGCGCGCCTTTTTTGATTATTACTGTACCCTATTCGCGGCGAGTCCAGTCGATGTGGAGAGCTTTAAGCGTGACTTTTTGCCTTTAATGCCGCGGTTAGACAACGCAACAAAAGAGGTTTTGGAAGCGACCATCACGGCCGAGGACGTTTTGTTTGCTATTGAAGCCCTGAACCCGGGAAAGTCCCCTGGGCCAGACGGGCTCAGCGCTGCATTTTATAAGGCGCTGAAGCATGAGCTTTCAATAGTTCTGGTCAAGGTCTTCAATGAGGCTTTCGAACTAGGTGTCCTACCTCCATCCTTCTTGTCGTCCCACACCATTTTAATCCCGAAAACTGAAGACACTGTCAAACTGCGACAGGTAACTTCGTATATACCTATCAGTTTAACTAATGTGGATTATAAAATACTTATGAAGATACTGGCCAGGCGGTTACAGACTGTAATTACGGAAATAGTTGGCCCCCACCAAACATGCGGTATTAAAGGTAGGACTATCTTCACGAATATTCATAAAGCACGGAGTGTGTTGGAGTGTTGCGACGCCATGCAGAGTGGCGTGGCAGTGCTACAAATAGATCTAGAGAAAGCGTTTGATCGGGTACCGCACGACGTGTTATTGGCTGTTCTTGATCATGTTAATATTGGGTCAGTGATCCGCGAAGGAGTACGCATGGCTTATAGCGGCTGTACAACGCGCCTTGTAATAAATCATTCCGTAGGCAAGCGCATTCAAGTGCAGCGCTCTGTTCGTCAAGGGTGTCCCTTGCCACCTCTTCTTTTTTGCCTTTATTTGGAATCGCTCTGTTTAAGTATTATAAGGCATGACATTGTCAGTGGGTTTAAATTATTTTAATCTGAAGTTCGTGTCCTTGCGTATGCGGACGACATCGCTATTTTCTGTACGAATCACGAGAGTATCATCAGTGTTGTCAATATAGTCAAACATTTTTGTTGTGTAAGTGGTAGTGCGGTCAACTGGCATAAATGTCTGGGCTTCTGGCATGGAGAGTGGAGTGTTACCCCAAGTGCGTTTGCCAATGTTAAATGGGTCACCACTCCTGTAAAGTACTTAGGGGTGCCCCTTGAGTATTATCGTGTGAGTGAGGAATATTGGCGCAGTCAATCAGTAGTCCTTCGCGAGAAAGCCGAAAAATGGAGGGGTAATGGGTTTTCGACGTTTGCGCGTGCCACAGTTTGCAATTTATTTCTTGCGAGTAAACTGTGGTACGTTTTGCAGGTGTTACACTGTTCGCGTGTTCAACGTACAGAAACTGCATCGTGTTTTTGCGGTGTTCATCTGGGGCTCGTCTTGGGAGCGAACAAGCAGAATGAACCTTTTCCGAAGAGTTCGCGAGGGAGGACTAGGCTTATCGCACCTGTTTTTGCGCCAATTAGTAAACCGTTACTGTTATTTTCGTGATGTTAGTGATCCGTTTTTGCGTACGGTTTGTCAAGTAAGATTAGGTCGATGTTTGCCTGAGTTTGTTGTTTCCTCGTCCAGTGTGCCCGGCGGTATTCATGGGTACCTCAAAGAAGTAGTCACATCATGCCGCTTTTTGGCGGCCCGTTTCTCTTTGGAATATTTGAGCGAGTAACCCGTAAGCGGTTGTATAAGGATGTTTGCGATGCTGTTTTTCCTGTTCCATTGTACAGGACCATGTACTCTACAGGCCCAGGACAGGACGTCTTGAAACGTGTGAAAAAGATGTTAGTTCCACCCGGGGTCAAGTCTTTTTTCTTTAAATTGCATGCCGGTACATTACCGGTTAAAACGTGGATGGAAGAGAGGGGCTTGTTTGTCCCGTGGGTGTTCATTGTTTCCTATGTAAAAAACCAGAAACTATTGAACACGTCTTCTTGGAGTGTTGGGATGGCGTCTTTCTTTGGGATGTCCTACAGCGCACCTTGAAGAAAGACTTTCCACTTGACTCTCACGGGATTAGGTACCTGCCGGTAGAAAACGAGGGTGGCGCCCCATTCGATCTTGTTATGTTGCTGGCCCTGCACGGTATCTGGAGGTCTCGGATGGCTGTCCGCCATGCAGACCGTGATATGCGTGAAGCGAAGGAGTATTTCCGTGAAAGTATTATTTCATTTATTGAAGTTCATAAGGCTCAGAAATGTGCGCCTGAGTGGCTGCCTTGCATTGAAAAGCTGGTGAACATGAGCAAATTTTAACCCCGCACTGCTAGCCGCAAGCCGGCTGGCAATTTTAGCATTACCTCTTGTATGCGTACTGTCTTTGACTTTAGTTACTGTGTACTGTCCAAGTCCGGCAATAAAGAAAAAAAAATGTGGATCAGCTTAGTGGGTAAGATGTGTGCCTCATACACAGCAGGATCTTAGTTCAATCCCCCGAGAATTTTTTTTTTTCGGAATTTTGTTTTTTGTTGAGGTATTAGGCGGTATTTACGACATCTCTCTTCTAGAATTAACACTGAAAAAAGAACACACAAAAAAAATACACGAATGTTGTTGACGAAACACTTCCTTTTTGGGGGTGAATGGAGGACAGCGGGGCTTGGGCCGGCCGGCACTGGTGAGCCAAATAGGTCAATATATTTCTAATGAGCAGCCCCAGACTGTCGCCGCTAAAGGAGGGGGAGGGGGGGGGGGGGCTATGTTAACGAGCTCCCCACTGATACACGCGCCGGAGGTGACTGCCGGTAGAATTTCGGAAAAATTATTCTGCCGGCTGCCGGCAGAATAGACACTGCCTATTCTTATTTGTCATTTACGATTTAAATAAGAAAAATAGGGCTGTATGTATCTAATCATGTCGTATTACACCTGAGACTGCGGTGGAAGAAATCGGAAGAACTTTCAGTAGAAGGAACAGACACAGAGAACGTTCTCTGTGTCTGTTCCTTCTACTGAAAGTTCTTCCGATTTCTTCCACCGCAGTCTCAGGTGTAATACGACATGATTAGCTACCACCAGCTCGCCTGCACTCTCACCGTCTTTTCGCTGTATGTATGTTGATACTGCCTAAAACTTGGTCTGCCTCAACGGGGAAGATTCTCCCAGCTGTAGATGAGAAATTTAGCCATGCAGTGCCGTACAACCGCTAGCCTGGGGTCTTTAACGTCCATCCCGCAGTAGTGTTACAGGACTGCACGCCGGTACGATGCTCATCAACATCGAAACAGGCAGGGGCGGGGATTGAACCCAGCATCCTGGGTTCTGCAACGGACCTTTCACTCGACGTGCTCCGAGCTGGCGTGCGCTAGCCCAGCCGGTCACCGATCCCCCGATTTAAATAAAATAAAAACCCTTCACTGCTGAGCGTAGGGAAAACTCGGAGCTACGCTGTGGAACTCGCCGCCGCCGGGGGTGTCGGAAATGTAAGAGGGGGAGTGGGAAACTCGCCGGGGCGGAGTCAAAAGAAGCTCCTCCCCTCCCTCGTGACGTGGCATCGGAGAGATTCCCGCCGGAGGCGAACTTAGCCCCCCCGGAGGCAATGCTGGCGGTTTTTAGAATGTGGCGGGAGATGGAGAACACGACGCTGAATGGCTAATGGTGATGATGATGATGTCGGCTTTCAACTGAAGCGCCACTTTATGGTCACCACCCAAACTATTTTCGCGAGTCTAAACGTCATCGTTGTTGCACGTGAAGCGGTATGTGTGAACGAGCACATTTTGCGAAACTTGAGTGTCGCGAAACTGTTGCGCGCCTAAAAGATGCATCGTGTGAACAGACCTTAACATGACAAACCAAACGCTCGCGGCGCATAAAATACTGGCACGGCAGCGAATGACGTCACATGCAAGCAAAGTATTCATGCAAGCTATGTATGGCGAGGTGCAACTGACATGGAACCAGCAAAAAAAGGCTTGGCGCGTTATCTCTTAGGTTTTTGATTTTGAAGTTAACCGCACAAGCAAGCACGCAAGACAGCACCTCAAGTGGGTCTGCCCATAGCTTCCTGTATACTCACAAAGCCTGGCAGTTCGACGACGGAGCCATAGAGTGCCCGGTAGCAGATTTGGAGCTCAAGGATCTGGTAGGACAGAGTATCAAAGAGCCAATTCTCGGGGAACCTGGACGTCGGCGCACAGCTTTTGCAGCGGCGAGAACCCTAAACACACTTGTTCGCTCGGGAGAATTGTGTTTGGCGTCTCGCCGCAGCGGGGCGCCAGTCACGTGGCTCTCCTCTCATCCGTTGTCTGTCGCTCCACCTTTTCTATTTCGGTGGTCGCTTCTCGTGGCGATCTGCCAGGCTTGGTCTGACTTCAGGCACTTGAATTTGACTGCGCTCCACGTTGCGGTAGGATAAAGCGTGGTTGTCGTCTTAATCGAAGCAGGCGAGACGGCCGAATCATATAGTCAATAAATAAATACTTGGCACATTCGCCAGAAAACAGCCGCCATTGCTGACCTTCTCTTGTCTTACCAGATGCTCGGCCAGTGAAGCGGGCGTTGACGAGCCTCCACTAAGACCTACGCTGGGGCGAGGGACACAGTCGAATCTAAAATGGCAATGACCTGCCCTGCTGTGGTCATGATTGGGGAGACGGTCTAGGCAGCGACCAGCCGAGTCGGAGTTACATCGCAAACTGTTTTAATTTTCAATAAAGGAAAAGAGAAGCAAACAAGCAAAGAGCAGAGCGCGCGCTCTTGGCGCGTGCCGTTCGGCAGCGTCGCAGGTGTTCGGAGGGCGATGCCACGATGGCTAGCATAAGGGGAACAAAACGAAGAAGACAAGCGGAATGGAAACTGAGCTAAACTCAACAATGATGAAGTAAGCGATATAAGAGGAAACAAAAATTGAAGTTCGGTTATGGCCGCACCCATGCACAGCTGCTGCAAAGCGTCTTTTTTTATATATATATTTTGATGTTTCTTGTAATTGCAACTGTAAAACTGCGAGGAAAAAAAAACACATGATATGTAGCATTCTCTTCGCAGATGGCGCTGTTTTTTTCCTGAACTTTTTCTTTTCTGAGCCTGTAACTTTTATATAAAATATAAAAATTATAATATGAATATAAAATACAACAGCCTGTGGAGCCACTAACGAAAATAGTCGGAGGCTGAGGTACATAGAAAAGTACGCGAGAGCGAGACCCTCGAGTTAGTTGAAGCAGCCCGAGAAAAGTAAACTCTGCTGCTCTACACAGAAAACAAAAGGCAAAAGACGATAGTTTAGCAAGCCGTCTTTTCTTTGAGGCGGGGGCCCCTGCGGAATTGACTTATATGAATAGGTTCGATCCTAAAGTGACTTCTACCATCTGACGGGCTTGCGACAGGCTTTTCATCTCTACAAGTGGAAGCTACGTGCTTGTTAGACCAATTCATCGCTTACTTTTTACACCAGGCACCACTGTGTAGATGAAAAACTTGTCTTTATTGTCTTTTGGTCCAAAGCCCATACATTTCACTGTCATCTCAACCACAAATGGAGGTCTGTGACGTCATTTTTGTTGCGTGTGCTCGCGCACACCGGCGGCTGCTGGCTCGTGGAAAGAACGTGCGCCACTTATTATGGACACTAAATTCCTTGGTTCAGTATCCCTTTAAAGTAATTGTGTAGTGTGTAAGTTTATACAGCCGGAAGTTAGCCCCAACGGCCGTCTGGTGACTAAGCTTTAGATGAAAAATGTTGCCAGTGCAGTGCGACTGCCGGCCTGGGAACTTCAACGTGCACCACGCGGTGTTATGATGCTCAACCAGATAAAAACGGGCAGGGGTCCCTGGACCCAGGATCCCTGGGTTCTGCAGCGCAAGCTTTCGCTCCACGTGCTCCGAGCTTAGTGTGCGCTATGCCAGCCCACTCGGCCACCGATTCTCCTATTGTTCTCTCTTCTGTGGTAAGCTAAAGGCAACATTTCGATTTGAGCCGATCGGTCATCTTCCATGGCCGAGGCCGGTTTTTTCCCCCGCCAGGACAAACCTACAGTTAAATGTTGATGATGCCATTAATATAAAGGTGCAGGCGAGCTGGACAAGAATAAAGATAACAATCGCTGGAGAAGGGGGACAAAGGACAAACACAAATCTCCAAACACAGCTAGCTAGGAAACCGTTAGCTCTACTGACGTCGAACACAGCTGGTTATCTCAGTTGCTGGAGCGCCCCAATGGAAATGGAGAGGTCCCTCGTTCGGTACCATGACCAGGCCAATTTTTTTTTCAGTCGCGCACCATCACCTAGATAGCTGTGTTTGGAGATAATTCCTGGAGAAGGGGTCCCCCTTGTCCTGCTTCTCTAAGAGTTATTCTCGTGATTCAGTCAAAGGTGTAGTCAATTGACTACACTTATCGCTAGGTGATGGCGCCACCTCCCCATCGCGCAACCGCCGCGCCTAAGCCTGCGTGCAGCACGACGAACTCCGAGAAGAGACGAACGGCCATGGAATCCGGCACCACGCCGGTCGCTTATCTTATTAATTAAATTAAGATGTTCAAAGACAAACACACAAAAAAGGGGAACACTCATGTATGGATATTTCAAGTGCTTCAAGCACAATCTTCTATTACGAGAGCATTTCGGACGGCCCCTACGATGACACCGACGCGTATCAAATAATTTAGGGGCCGAAAAAAAAAAGCGCGAAGCTGCGAGCAGTTTTGAGTCAAGCAATAACACCATCGCAAATACAAGCCACGCACATCCCACCTCGTACTGGTACTCAAACCCTAAAAACCTAGTAAATGTAAACGCCCGAAAAAAATCTTAAAATTACAGAGAAACTTGAGATGACTGTCCCCTTCGGGATCATTCTTGTCAGGCCAGACCGAAGGCTGAATTTTCTTGCAATACTACAGACAAGAAACAGAGACGACACGGAATCACTGCTTGCACTGACCACTATCGGAGGCATCCCTGTCCAGGACAGGCCTCAGAGTCAGTTCTTCGAGAAACAGCAATTTGGGGTGATATACGGAGTACCTTCCGACATCGACGACGAGGATCT
The DNA here is from genome assembly GCF_016920785.2 of Ixodes scapularis. Taxonomy (NCBI): domain Eukaryota; kingdom Metazoa; phylum Arthropoda; class Arachnida; order Ixodida; family Ixodidae; genus Ixodes; species Ixodes scapularis. Next base: position 69,901 of record NW_024610243.1, on the reverse strand, counting down.
TTAAATGGCTGTTCCTCCTCAAGATCCTCATCAATAAGTTTGTTCTCAACACAGTCATTCTCCCAGAGTACATCATGATTGGATATGTAAGATATTGGATGTAGAGCCCTGTCAACGCTCGAAATGCCATGAATTCGACCACATTTGAACCGCGTGCACAAAAGAAGCCCGTTGCTCTTTGCTGCAGGGAAGCACATGAATACACCGGCTGCAGTGCAGACACCCTCTGCACGAACTCCGGCAAAGCTTTCAATATCTAATCTCTGTCCTGCGAAACTCCGGACTCCGAGAAAAAATAAAAGCTTTTTATCTCTCTCTCTGTCCAGTATTTCAAAGAGAACAAATTATACGCAAGTACAAAAGCCAAGCTAGAGTTATTGATGCATCAGCGAACGCGGCCCAGCAAGCATCACATTAATAACTGGCAGAAGACACTCCCAAAGCGACTTCTTCAAAGGTAAACGAAACATACACATATCAACAACTCCCTGCTAGTGAACACTCCTCATCAGCAGAGCAGCCCATCGTGAGACAACCGAAAAAAATACGTGAAGAACGAATAACGTTACTTTCAGCTCTTCCCGCCCTTGTTTCGAAATCTACGAATAAACCAGTTGCAGAAGGAAAAGAACCTGAACAGGGCACTTCAAAGAAGCCAACACCCCAGCAGCCGCCTATGATCAGGCCAAGATTCAGACAGAGGTAAATGTCATCCGCCATTTCCTTTGCTCTTGGGATTCGCCTGTAGCTGAAGCGCTTATTCCGCTGATCGACGCTGCTTTACATTCGTAATGCTCTGGTGTAACTAGAAGAACTTCCAAGCAAAGCCACTGTCCTTCGATAAAACGCAAGACGTCGAAATCGGCTGTCAAATTTTTGACAATTTCAGTTCAAATACCGTTTCCCTGTAGTAGAAATTTCGGAATCAACAGTAGAACCCAACGCCAGATTTTCCGGTTATGAACTCCATCATTCACAGAGAGAAAGCGGTCTTGACAATGTATTACTCGGAATTCGAAAAAAAAATATCACTTTTATTGAGCACAATATGCCACCCCACGCGACAAATGAATATATTGTTGTGACTATTAGGAAAGGCGAAATTTACTTCACTGTTATAACTGGTTATATACCTCATTGAGCAGCATTTTACACTAAAAGGCTTGAAGCTATTCTGCAGCAAACCCCGCACCACATCTTCTGACAGGTCATTTTAATGCTCATTAGTTATTATGGGGAAGTGCGAAGAATAATGCTTGAGGAAGGGAATTACTTTGAATTACGCTAAATCATAACCTTGTGATACTCAATGATGGAAGTCCGACATTCTTCAAAGGTGGGTCAGTGAAGTGCTCTTGAGATATTTCATTTACATCGTCAGCTTTCGCTGATTAAACCAGACGGTTCGCGAATTTCGAAACTAATGGAAGTGGCAATGCTCCTACATACATCACAATGAGAGTATTACGTTGTTCCGAGCGGCATTTCTCGGTACCTTATACTGACTGGAAAAAGTTCGAAGAGATAATGAGACTAGCCAGTTCCACGCTCACTGGAACAGAATTTTTTGTGTATGCCATAACATCTTCTACTTCTGAAGCAACTAAATCTGTCAACATGACCAACCCGCAGGCAACGGTCGATGGAGAATACGAGCCTGTTTGTGCTTAACGGAACGCACGATAAACAGAAGTTGAAGATAATATAACTTTCAGACGAGCGCAAAAACCCGTTCAACGGCACTTTTACAAACGTTCAGGGAGACGCTGGAGGTCATTGAGTTCCAGTCTTGATCCCAGGAAGACGCTAATTTGGCAGATTACGCGAAGCCTGAGTGTAAGGCTAAAGGAAGTTAAGCCCTTCAGATCCATCTCTTTGATACGCCAAATCTCATAAACAGCCGTAGCAGAGCAGTCCTGCATCAAGATTGCAAGTTGTCCCTCCCGTGACAGTTACAGAGAAGGTTCACCAGCTGGTCCCGTCCCTGAAAGTACACGCAATTTTATGGATGCTAGTTTTAACTTAAAGAAACTAGATATATATAGCTAATGTAAAGCATATGCCGCTTCCACGCTTGGAGTGGGATATTGAAAATAGAGGTCAGTGGTTTCCGACGTGGGAGATGCAGTACGACAACGTAATTGAACTAGTCTCTAGCATGGATCTGTCAAACAGATCCCGACCACTGTTGACATAAAAGCAGCGTACAGGGTTCGGTAGGGCATGAGCGATACTTCACGATAGAAGGCGATCGGTTTCGGAGGACGCTGATTTACATAGATTTCCAGTTACCTAGAAAAAGAAGTGTACATATCTACACAAAATAGCAACGCTGGCTTCCACGAGGTTAAACAGGAGGTTTCCCAAGGCGGGGTCCTGAGCCCAATGCTGTTTAGAATATGTCTTATAGGTCTCCAGAAGATACTCCCGAGTCTCAGCATCTTTACTCGGGACAGTATATTGTCACAAATAAAAAAAAAGGAGATGAATTCAAAACTGAAAATAAACGTTTAATAGTGCGAATTTGTGCGTACAAACATATAAGTGCCAGCATCGCGTTCGCGAAAAAAGGGTGACTGCTCTAAAGCAGCGCGTTACCGCTGCTTTTATAGGCGCGGTGAGTTCAGGAATCTTCTAAACGAGAACGCACGATAGACCATTTGCAGTATTCCCAAGCGCCCCGGCCCGCACCCAAGGAATCATGGGAACGTTGTTCCTTCAGCTCCCTAGTGATCGCTAATTTTCGACCAAGTCCATGGTTACACAGTTTTTGAGCGTAATTCGAGGTCACTATGAACAAGCATATACCCCAAGGACTTGTCAAATTTGCTCGTCAACGTCAGCATTTTTGATACTGTGCATGCGGTCCGCCTTTCAACCTGGCCTGAGCTGCAGAAATCTCTTACAATATTATTATTCTCGTGATTGCTGTTTGAGCAGCAATTGCTTAAAAAGCCGATAATTCCCAACAACAAAAACCAGGATTTAGCTCGGAGTCCGCGGGGCTGTTTATAGCACTTTTAGCGTTTCTAACTTAATATCAGCATGATAATAATGTAAGAGATTTCTGCAGCCCATCCAGGTTCAAGGGTGGACAGCATGCACAGTATCAAAAACGCAGACATTGAGGAGAAATTTTTAAAGCGATATGACAGGTCATTGGACTATATCAGGCGCTTGTTCAGGGTGACTCCGGATGCCGCTCAAAACCTGTGTAACCAAGAGTAGAGTTAAAATTACCGATCACTAAGGGGCTGAAGGAACACCGTTCCCATGATTCTTTTAGCGCCGGCCGGGGCACTTGGGGCATATCGCAAATGGTCTATTACAACCGAGAATGCACTGGAACCTTGCAGAAAAGCGAAGATTCGTGAAAGAAAGAACAAGGCCCAATGTGGCTCGAACCACGTTCCTCCGCGTGACAGCTGCGTGCGTTGCCAACTCCGCAACGGCCCACTTTTTTTTTATTGTTCCGTCAAGGCTTACTGCTTATCGAAAGACAGGCACACTGAAAAGGCAAGGAACCCCATAACAAAACGTCTTGACATTCTCACAGTTAATCACGGTCAGAGTTTCGTGGGTCTTTCCATTCTTGTCGCTCTTGTCGGGAGAAGTCTGTGCTTCTCTTGTCGTTCGCTGTCAGCGTTGGTTGATGTCGTTCACCGTCGTCGGCCGACATCGCTGCGGTCGTCGTCGTCGTGGGTCGACCTCGTAGGTGGTTGTCGTAAGTGGTCGTCATGGTTCGTCGTTGTGGTTCGTCGTCGTGGTGGTTGTGGTCGGTTTGCCTTGCTGCATACCCGACCCGGAGGAACAACACGGAGCCAACGGTTTCAACAACAAGAAACTACATTTAATGGGACATGGACGAGACGATTAACATGGTTACCAGCGGCGCCTGAGTCCAGGCAGCGACTCCCCGTGCGCCGCCTCTGATCTGCCTTATCAAGGCGGCGCATCCGATGTGCGCGTGGCTGGCGTGACGTCGCCGCCACGCGGGAAAACTTCGGCACCTTTGCCTCGCAGTCGGGCAACTTGGCTGGGGAGCCGCCAGGGTGCCCACATGGTTCACCTTCATTCATCACAGCTTACCAACCTTTCACGTGACTCGTCGTGGGTCGTTGGTCACCGCCGGTCATTCTTGTCTTAGTTCACTTGCGTTCGTTGTCTTCACCGAGGCTGTTCGTCGTCGTCTTAATAGGAGCGTTAAGCGTGGGTGAACGTTGCCCGGCATCTCCACCAGAGTGTTACAAATGAAAAATGGTGAACGGATGTGGTAGAACCTAAAATATTTTTGAATGAGGGGAACTTCTGCCTACAAACTTAAAGAGAAAAGTACCAGCATCTTGCGTTGGCGACGAAAGAGTGACTGTCCCACAGCAGCGCGTTACCGCTGCTTGGATAGGCGCGGTAAGTTCAGGAATGTCCTAAACCCGAACACAACGACAACCGAGAACGGACTAAAAGTTTCCATAAAAGCTAAAATTTACGAAAAAAAGAATAATGCCCAGAAGGGTTCGAACAGAGTTCCTCCATGTGGCAGCCGCGTGCGTTTCCAAGTCCGCCACTCGCGTGGCCATGTTTCTGGGCGCCGTGCAAGTCTCTAAACATAAACAGAGCTATAGGATACAAAAAATCCATCACGGTACCTTATTAGCCGAGACTTGTATTTCTCCCCAGAGAAGTCAGCGGCAATGGCGTTTAAAACGAAACAAACGTGCAGATAATTCATAAACTTAGAAGGTACTCCAATCCCACGCGTCTCTGAACATACATTTTAGACGTCAGTCTGTATGGGCAGATAACGTAAAGTGCGCTTAATAATAAACGTTCCAAGAAAAACCTTGATTTGATTTTCAATTCCCCCGGTAGATGTATAGCCACCCAAAAGCTCTCCATGCTCGCACTTTGGTGCGGTTGCCGCGAGCCCGTGCTCGAACGCCCGAAAATCTGTCGCGTGTTTTCCTCGCTTTCTAGGGAGATACACAAAATCTCTCTATTACGGCCTAAAAAAAAAAACTTTTTGTTATAGAGTTTTAGAAGACGGCATGCTTTGGATTGTGGGCCTAGTTGACGCTATAACAACGCGAAGCTCTAGCGTACGATATACTGAAAATTCCCATTTTCCCTCTCAACCCAAAGATGGGTTTAGAGGCGATCGTAACAAGATTCCCTTTCACTCGAAACGACCAGTTCAAACACCAGTTTTTAAATGCAAAGAGCATAGTTTATATTTTACTTTTAAAGCATGGAATGCTTTTTGACGGTAATCCCAATTCCAAAATGTTGTCCTCCGTCCGTCCGTGAATTTCCCGCTAAATCGAGCGGGGAAATGGATATCACGACACCTCTACACGAATTCAGTTTTCAGCTAAATTTAGAAGAAAAATTTATGTCACGTGATCTGACGTCACGCGACATACAGACCAATTCAATTTCCGCGCTAAATTTAGCGGAAAACTTTACGTCACGTGACCTATACACCTCTATCAGGTTCTCGCTAAATTTGGCGTGAAAGTGGCCTCGCGTGACGTCGCCTAACGTCATGTGACCTATACACCTTGGGGAAATAGATGGCACGTGACCTATACGTTTATTCAGTTTCCCCGCTAAATTTTGCGGGAAAATGCACGTCTTCTGGCCAAACATCAAATCAGTTTCCCTGCTAGATTTGTCGCGAAATTTACGTCACGCGACCTATACATCAATTCAGCGGGAAAATTCACGTCCTGTGACCTCAGAACCAATCCAGTTTTTCCGCTAAATTCAAGGAAAATCGACGTAACGTGACCTATACACCCCTATCAGTATCCCCGCTAAATTTTGCGGGAAGTTGGCGTCACGTGACGTCACCTGACATCACGTGACCTAGACACATCGGGAAAATTTGCGGCACATGACGTATACGTCAACTCAGTTTCCTTGCTAAATTTAGCGGAAAAATTCACGCCTCGTAGCCAAAACATCAATTCACTTTTTTCGGTAAATTTAGCGGGAAACTGACGTCACATGACTTATACACCAATTCAGTTGCCCGCTGGATCTAGGGGGAAAATTCACGTCTTTCGATCTACGCACAAATCTAGTTTTCCCGCTAAATTTAGCCGGAAAATATACGCCACGTGGCACACCAGTCCCCTCAACAATTTTCTATAAACAAAAGTCGCTGCTGTTTTTTTAGCAACAATAAGTTGTTCGTGAAACTCTGGTATCCAAAAATTTGCATGAAGAAATATTTAACTGTTCTCCGAACTTCACATTAAAAGATAAGTTGTGCTTTCTAGTATATAAATAAGGAAACTAAATTAACAATGACGTCCACACACCTGAGGGCCCAGTATCTAGCTTCCATATCTCCGCCGTCGCTGACACCGGCGTTGTTCAGAATGTGCCACATCCAGTTGAGAGATGCGATCCAGGAGGGAATTCGGACAACGTATTTCAAAGCTTGCTGGAAGAGCTGACCGATGTCTGCAAACGTGAAATAGCTCCAGTTCAGCTCGTGTTCAACTGCAGCAATACATTTTTCTAATAATGTTCCGCTGTCTCGATTTGTCAATTCAATTGAGGCACGCATAACTTCGTACATACTGAACGTACGATACTAAAAAAAAAAAAAAATATCAGTATCGCATACACTCTCAAGAAAGAGGGCGTAGTCTCACGCCCATTTGTCCCGTACAATGCAGCCCAAAACTTAATTTCGACGTACAGCGGACTGTCGTCGAATTGACGGCCCCAACTTTTACGAGTGGCTTTATAACAGTGCGATTTGACTTACTGAACACCTAAAATACGCATCAAAGTCTATAAACCAAAAGCACTAAGGTTTTGCAATAAAGGAGAAAACAACTATTTGTATTTTTCGTAGACAGTAACACGTACATTAGCTATATTAATAAGTTGTATTACTCAGCTGTCATGCCTCTCGAGAAGGTTGGTACCTTCGGCTCGACGCCAGTGCGCTGTACGTGGAACTAAAGTTTTGGGGTGTATTATATGGGACAAGGGGTGTAAGTACTACGCCCCCTATTTCTCAGGGTGCAGCAATATCTGTCTCAAGAGTTCACTGGCTTTTGAGTAGGAGTGTGACCGAGTGATGACGACGCGAGAACACGCTAAGCAAACCAAAAACACACTGCCACACCGGCGCAATACATCTGCAGGCATCCCTGCAACTGCGTACAAAGCAACACGTTGTTTGCAAACAAGAGCACGTTTGTCCACACCAGATGTGTCGGCACTGCGCATGCGCAGTATCGACAGCAGCGCCACCACAGGGGCGTGAAGTCAGGGAGTTCGTGTATATCGGGACTGAAGGTTTCGCAGCCCTTACTTTATTAAATACATCTACGTCTATGAGAAATGCTCGCTTACAACATTTTGAAAAGTGTTTCAAGCCAATAAAAAAAAAGAATGATGCGCAAAATAATTTTAAAAGAATACGTAAAACTGAAGTTTTTTTGGGGCTACCACATAGATGGCGCTAGTGTCTCGCCTAGGGTAGCATATATATAGACCCCTTTCAAAAGCGTCACAACTCTGTGCGCCTCGGGCAACAGTGTGCGCGCTCTCCATGGTGAAGGAATGTTTTTGGTTCGTCCCGCTGGCTTTGCGTGAAAAAGTGGCAAGGAAAATGAAGTAACGCGTCTCTGATTCCCGCCGCCGGCTGGGAAAATAACCTTGTTAGCTAGCTTGCTAGGTATGAAACCTGAAAGCAAAGATGATGAGATGATTACAAATCATGATGTGTCTGCAAGTCCCCACTACACTTGCATAAAAAGATGCCCTCATGGGGAACCTAATGCGGTTCTGTCCTAATTCTGCAAGGAAGTATAAAGTAACATGGTGTTAGTAAATGCCTCAGTAACATTAAAAAAAAAAATTAAAAAAACGCACTTGCGACGTGAAGTTGTTTTGTTTGTTTTGCGCGCGTTTATTGATAAAGTGTAGAAAATGTTCGCAGGACTGATACGGGAATTTGACTGCTCGTTTTGCCTCGCCAATGGTATTTGTTTACCGATTAACACCAAATAAATGTGCGATGAGATAACAACGTAGTGTATGAAACAACTGCATGTAAAATCTTGAGGCCGGCCGAAAGGCAACGGATCCGTCGGGTAAAACCGACGCTCGTTTTTTCGCGTCAAACGTATACCTGGCTAACAGCAATAGTAAAGAAAGCGCAAAGCAGTATAATGTAGAACCAATCTATTATCCTCATTAAGCAAATGCATGCGAATTCGTGAGGTTAGCCAAACGGTCGCAGCAGCGGACGGTTTGACAGGTGCATAGAAGTACTCCCTTCGGTCCGAGTTTATCAGTATATCCATATTGCGCGCAGACCGGGACACAGCCCTGTGTTGGCATCTTCACTGATACTCTGGAGCGCGTAAACTGTCCTTAAAACATCACATGAAGCGCCTAAAGCTCGGTTGGCGCACAGCGAGGTTGCGACCTGCTTTCCTTCACCATGTCACGCAGCTGCTGACCGCCTCGCTGTTGCCATGGTTACCGTGCCGAGACACACTGTTGCCGGGTTTTTCTGCAAGGGATGGATCTAATTGGTCCTTCCCACCATCGACGCAAGGAAACAGATGGATAATCGTCGCCACAGATTATCTCACGCGGTACGACGAAACAAAAGCCCTTCCTTCAGGAACTGCTGTGGAAGTCGCCAAGTTTTTCATCCAATCCATCGTCGTCCGGCACGGCGCTCCCGAAGTTCTGATCTCAGGCCGTAGATCATCATTCATGGCCCAGCTGACGCAAGAAATCCTTCGTCTCCGCCACACCAGCCGCCGGCGCTATACGGCGTACCACCCGCAGACCAACGGGCTGACAGAGAGACTCAACAAAACCATCGCCGACATGATCTCCATGTTCGTTGACGTGGAGCACAAAACATGGGATGATGTGTTGCCGTACGTTACATTTGCCTACAACACGGCCGTGCAAGAGACCACCGGGGTGACACCCTTTCAGCTGGTGCATGGCAGGAAAGTAACGACCATGCTCGACGCAATGCAACCCCACGAACCAGCTGACGATGGAAGCCCCGACGCCCAGGTGGTTGCTCAACGAGCCGAAGAAGTTCGCCAGCTCGCCCGACTCCGAATTGAAGATCAACAACGTGTCGACGCTACCCGGTACAACCTTCGTCGTCGGGACATCCCCTTCCAGCCCGGAGACCGAGTATGGGTCTGGACACCGATTCGCCGCCGTGGTCTCAACCAGAAACTCCTGAAACGGTATTTCGGACCCTACAAGGTACTTTGTCGACTTGGAGATCTGAACTACGAGGTGATGCCCGACGGAACAAGAACATATTCACGCCGCCCACCACGACCTGAAGTCGGCCACGTCGTGCTTCTGAAGCCGTCAAAAAAACAAAAAACAAAAATTGGACGTTCTAGTGATTTATACAGCGTAAGGTTGGTCTGCCAGTAGGGCGACACTGGTTTACACTGTATGAGCAATTTCGCCAGTGCAGTACGACTGCTAATCTGGGGTCTTTAACGTGTTCACGCAGTAGTGATACACGACCGCACGCCGGTACGATGCTCATCCAAATCAAAACGGGCAGGGGTGGGGCTCGAACCCAGGGTCTGAAGCCGTACTACGGTCGATAGGACTGTGGACCTTATGTGTTCCAAATGACCCTGTAGTTTACAGTTCTTTTTATTTGCTTTGTTTTGTTTTGTGTTGCATCGGAGCGATGCACTTTTTAAAAAGGGGGAGTAATGCCGCGCGCGCAGCTGGCCAAGGAGGCAGCGCGCGCGTGGCCGCTCGTCGGGTGCGGACGATAGGATGAGTAGCTCCCACGGAGCGGTGATAACGGCCTTCGCGGGCCGCGGTTCTTCGGCTGCTGATAACTACCGCATAATCCTGCCCCCTCTGCCTTCTGGAATAGTCACGACGAACTCTTTATTTTTACACTGCGACGTAACCGGACGACCATACCGTATTGACGACTTTCGAGAAGAATTACAGCGACTGCAAGTACTCGGCGATGTGGCCTCATTTGGTGCTTATCAAATGAACCACGTTTGGATGGTCGCCTTCCAGTCTACAACAGCAAAGGACCAACTGCTTGCGGCCAAGGAGCTCACCATCAAAGGCAAGCGCTGTCTTCTCATTGACCCCCAAAACTCAGAACTCCGCATAAAGATTCACTGGGTTCCTTTTCTCGTGTCCGATGACACGGTGCGTCGAGCGCTAGAGCAGTACGGCCAAGTTCATGAAGTCACCCGCGAGACGTGGCGGGCCCAGGGTTTTCAGGGCATACAGTCGACGACAAGACTGGTTCGAATCACTCTGAAAGAGGGCGTCACAAAGGAAGACGTCCCTCACCAACTCCGGCTGTTCGGCGGCACAGCGCTCGTCCTAGTGCCCGGACGCGCCCCCTTATGTCTCCGGTGCAAAAAAATCGGGCATATTCGGAAGGACTGCAGAGTCCCTCGCTGTGAGGACTGCCATCGATATGGCCACACTAGGACAGATTGCGTTAGAACCTACGCAGCTGCAACAAGTGGACCACTCCTCGATGAAAACCTCGACATGCTGATGGACGAAAGGGAAGCGGAACAAGCAGCGAGCGCGGGCACCACCGAGTGCAACTCTCCCACGGAGTCACTGACCAGGGGCACGCCTGCGGTCATCCCTGAGTGTAACCCATCTGCGGCCCCGCTGACCAGCAGCATGCCCTCGGACACCACCGGGCGCAATCCTTCCGCGGCCCCGTCGTCCAGGGGCACGTCTGCGGCCTCAACGTCGACACCTTCCTCACAAGTCGAGCTTTCTGCGGACGCTACTACTGAGGACCCACTAACTAGCGGTGACACAACGCCCGTTTTCCAGGCGGACGGCCGGGCGAACCAAGCGCAGGAGGCAGCGGTACCGGACACGGCAGGGCAGAACGAAGCGGAGATGGAGGTGGTTACCACGGCTATCAAGCGACCTCTCGTCCAAGAGAACAGCGCTGAGGAAGAGGAGGACGGCACACCGACTTATTTACACTGTAAACTCGCCACAACCAGACGCGGACGCCTAAGAGCCCCGAAGCCCCGGCCTCCGCTAGAGGACCGGCACGAAAGGAACTCCTAGAAGGTGAACTGTTCCAACGCTTTCAGCGTCGTGCTGTGTGCAGACGCGTTTTGATGCGCGGGGTTTTGTTCTCTATTTTCTTTGGATCGCGACCATAATGAAACAGTTGAAATTAGTAACTTTAAATTGCGTTAGCCTGATAGCTCGAATAAGGAAACAATGGGTGTTAAACGCGCTGTTGAAAGAGAACGCAGACATCGTGTTTCTACAGGAAACGAAACTCTCCTCCGATTCTCAGGTGCAAGAATTGGCTCGATTCCTTGAGCGACATTTCAGTTTGTTTCATTCGAATGCTATCGCACAGAGTGGGGGGGCGGCTATCCTAGTTCGCAAAGATAGTGCTCTCGCCGTGCTTCCGGAGTGGGAAAGTGATAAGAGCGGTCGGGTGTGTGCAGTGGAACTGCTGTGTAATCGTGAGCTCTTTAAAGTTGTGTGTGTTCACGCCCCCAACACACCAGCAGATCGTAAGTCCTTTTTTATCAATCTACGACAATACTTGGACACATCGGCAAAGACGATACTAGCTGGTGACTTTAACTGTATTGTAAATTCGCGAGACTGCTCAAACGGGCTCCATTCTGATTCGAGCGTTGGAGAGCTTAAGAAGTTATTACGGGATTTTGACCTTCAAGACGTGACGGAAGTGGCGTCGGCGCCGTGGCCCGGCTATACCCATTGGCAGGGCAATTGTCACTCGCGCCTCGATCGTGTGTATGCGTCAAGCGAATGCGTAGCGACTGCGGAAGCATACAAGGTCAATGCCGTCGCTTTCTCGGACCATGCAATCGTTTCAGTGCGGGTGGGAAAAAGAAAACCTAAAGTAAAGAAAACATCAGGCTGGAGTTCTTGGAAAATGAACGAGAGCCTGCTAGAAGAGAAGCCGCTTGCTGCCAAAATAGAGGAAGTTCTACGCGAAACAAACAAGGCTGGCGTAGACGCTGTTAGGTGGGAACTCGTGAAGGAAGAGGTCAAATTAATCACCTTTCGGTATAGCCAGGAAAAGGCTGCTCAAACGCGGGCAGAAAAGCGCACCCTTGAATTAACTCTGAAAACTTTAATCGGTGAAGAAAGCCGAACCCCAGGCGTGTTCACTAGCGATATTCGCGAATGCAAGTCACGACTCCTCTCGATTATGGAAGGTGAATATCGTGGTGCAATGGTGCGATGCCGGTTGCATGCATTAGACACAGAAGAAAAGCCGGTTAAAATCTTTAAAACGAAAGAGCGCAATCACATTCGCCGAAATAAAATAACTTCTCTGCAAGTTGGGGAACAGGTTTTTTCAGAGCAGGACGACATCGAACGTGAACTCGTAGACACATTCACTAAGCTGTTGAGTGTGCAGAAAGAGGTAGATGAGACCACTCTAGAAAAATGTTTGGAAGCCATGCCGAAAATTCCTCCGGAGATTTCTGAGAAAATAAACGGGGAAATCACTGAAAAAGAAATAGGAGAAGCGATTAAAGAACTTAACACCAGAAAGTCGCCAGGTGTAGATGGGCTGGGTTCAGCATTTTATAAAAAGTTTTCAAACCTTCTAATTCCAATACTCCGAAATGTGTATGCAGACATCTTAAAACGAAATTTGCTACCTCCATCAATGCGACAAGCAGTAACAGTTCTCATTCCCAAAAAAAATGCAGGCTCCAGCGTTACGAGCGCAGACAACCTTAGACCAATCAGCCTATTGACTTCAGATTACAAGATCCTCGCCAAAATTCTGACTAAACGCATTGAACAGGGTTTAAGCTGTATTGTGGGAAATCATCAACCTTACGGGTTTAAAGGTAGGTCGATCACAACAAACTCCCACATAATGCGGACTATATGCGAAACGGCGGAGGCCGAACAACACCCCATTGCAGTGCTCCAGGTCGATCTTAGTAAGGCCTTCGATAGGGTGTCACACTCGTTTCTCTTTACACTTCTGGAACGATGCAGTCTTGGAGGGACGCTAACAAAGTATATTAAGATTTGCTACAGGGAAATCACTACTCGCTTATTAGTCAACGGGAACCAAACTACTCCTATAAAGGTAAAATCATCAGTAAGGCAAGGATGCCCAATGTCGCCGCTGCTCTTTGCGTTATATTTAGAACCTCTATGTAAAATAATTATGGCCGACGAGAATTCAGGGCGTGAATCTTGGCACCGGCCCAACTAAAATTCTAGCCTATGCTGATGATGTTGCAATTGTATGTTCGTCTAAGCGAGAACTGGAGCTTGCAGTAAAACATTTATCGGATTTCTCCAACGCATCAGGGGCAGTCATGAATATGTCCAAATCGACTGGGGCTTGGCTCGGCCCATGGATCACAAAACCCGAGAGGTATTTGGGCATGAATTGGTCGTGTTCAGTCTCTAAATATCTCGGAATTGAACTCGAAACTTTATCACTCAGCACCGGCCGAGAGGGCATTCATTTAAATAAGGTTCACGGAAAAATGAGCGAATGGCACGGAAGGTACCTTTCGTTCTTTAACAGGTCTTTCGTTTGTAACTCTGTATTCTTTTCGAGTGTTTGGTATGCGGCACAGGTTGTGCCGTCCCGTCAAGTAGATATCCACAAGTTTCACAGGATTTGTGCAACATTTATCTGGCAATCTTTGTTTGAACGGATGCGTAGAACTAATTTGTTTCTTAGCCTTTCCAAAGGAGGTATGGGACTCGTTAACTTAGAACTAAAAATAAAAGTAAATCGTTTTCTTTTTTTTTCGGGACCAAATCCACCTTGTTCTGGCGAGATCCTTAAAGTGCCTAGGGGGACGATACCTGTCGGCCTGGCAAGTTAGTACGGAAGAAGCCTCCAGAAGGGCTCCCGTACTTAGGTTTTACAAAGAGATTGAAGACGCCATTACTTTTTTTCAATCACGTTTTTCTTGGGACTACTTAATCCAGGCGAATAGGAAAAAGCTGTATTGGGACACTATCGACCTGGTAATACCGCCACCAATGTATCGCTCTCCGCCGGAAAGCGTAGAAGGGTCTACAGTGTTTAAAAAACTGCGTAAATACCCGGTAAAAACGTGCATAAAAGACTTGTTCGTAAAATTTCATACAGAAGTGTTGCCTGTTAAGACGTGGCTTGAGAACAAAGGGTTTCTTTTGGCGGGGTCTGCCAATTATGCTTTATGTCCTTTCCAGGAGACTTTGCACCATGTATTCCTGTACTGCACAAATGCTGAAATATTCTGGTCGGAACTCCGTCATGCACTTAACCTTGATGAGGCCCAGCCGGATTGGGGCACTCTAAAACTTCTCCGTGTTGCAGCTGGAGTAAACCAAAAGTGCGTAGAAGTGTTATTTCTGCTCGGGATGCATGCGATTTGGAGATCCCGTACGGATCACACGCTCGTTGAAGAAAAAGGCAAGCCTGCTTGGAGCCATTTTGTCGAAGGCTTTTCCTACACTAGTAACCTGTTAGAGCAAACGTGCATGCCCGGCTTCGAGCAGTGGTCCGTTATGCAAGCACGTTTAAAAAACTACATGGTGAAAAGAGACAAGTTCATAAATAGAAATTGTATAATGCTCAACTGATCCTATGAAAATTTGATTGGGTGGGTTTCTAATTTTCTATACATGTGTGGCTTCGGCAATGGCCAAGACGGCCAGCTTTTAACTCTGTAAATAAAAAGGTTTTTAAAAAGCCTAACGGTTATCGGGCCTGGCTCCCACGCAAAAAGTCAGGGTTCGATTCCTGGGAGCGACGGATCTTTTGTTATTCCTGCAATTTAGTTTTCTGGCAAATTCGAGAATTCTGTTGCGTGTTCGAGGTCCGAATTCTACGCGTCGAACATTCTACGCCGATTATTCCAGAAGCTTACGCATGTATACATGGGGCTCCGCGTGGCGAACCGGAGTCAGTTTCGCCCCAGCATTCGACTCTGCTGTCACGACGACTTCGACGCCCGCGAAGCTCTGCTTTCTTCTGTTCCATCTTTATTTTTTGGGCACAAGTTCGCCCCCATTAGACGTTTAGTTTCTTCTGTTATTATCGCCTCATCACTTGTCATTCGTGACAATGTATGCTCCGCTAAGCATAACTTTTACAGTTACTCTACTCTCGGCGTAAGCGATCTCAAGGAATCAACTCTTCCTTCAGTTTTGTCAATCCACCGGAAAACAGGAGAGTTAATAATAAATCATGAGAGTTTGCATGGTTGTGTTTTAATTGATCAGCTATATTTTACAGATTTAGTCTAAGTACACCAGAAGAAATAAGTGACGTAATGTACGCTTATCCGATAATGCATGAAATAAATAAACTGTTCTCGTTTATTTTAATTTATTTATTTGTGTAGACTTTCTCCCCAAAATAGGTGTACAGTACGCGCTTTAATTTCTGTGTGGTTGGGCCCCAGTCGAATGTGAATTAACGAACGTATTCTGACACGAGAGAGGAACATTTCGCTTTTGCTGGATCCAAGGAGTGGAAAAGTTTCGATTCATACGCGGCATTGTCATCAATGCACGCGATCAAAAGTACTCAGTTATTTTTCATTCTTTTTTTTTTTTTAACAAACATAAAATAAAGGTTTAAAATATAATTGAATCCTTGAGACAAAAACAAAAACGCTGGCAATATTTTCAAAAACCATTATTTCTTTGTCTCTCTTTCTCTCCCTCTGTCTAAAATACGGAAATAATAACAATACTAATAGAAAAATAACAAAGTTCTTGATTTTTTAAAATCCATCTGTGCCTCAAGGTCATAATGTTTCCTAAGTAGGTAGCATGCATGTTTTCGCTTTTTTTTTTTTTTTGTTTAAATAGTGGAAACGGTAAGGTTTCTTTTTAATTTTCTAAAATACATGGCAGGCTATAAAAAGTGATTGTATACCGCTGGTAAGAATTGGAAAATTAATTATCATCAAGAAGGGGTGGCACTTTGCGAAAGTTTAGTTATTTTTTAACTAAACTGTTTAACTAAATTTACTCGAAGTCTTTCGAATAAATCATCATTGTTGAGGAAGAAAAAAAAAAAGGAAAAGAACGAAATATAAGAAAATATAAAAAAGGGAACCGCGTTTTCTTCACCACAAACTGGTTGAGGAAACCTACAAGGAAGCACATAAATATGCGTCATGTACACTTGGGACGAGTACATTATATTAAAACTGTCGAAATATCAACTTGTGCGCCAAAACGGCATTGAAAAAAAAATCGTTCTTTTTTAGTTTTTAGCTGGGTGATTTCAGATAAGATTGAAAAAGTGTGACTGGTCGACATTTCCAAGTCACTTTCTATTTTATATCTCATTGCCTAATGTGTATACCAACGCGCCGCTCTGACACTGGTTCGGTGGCGAGCTGTTACTGCCATGGCGCATGTGCAGGTGATTCACGAGAATCATAAAAATATATATATATATTTCCCTGGAAAAGGTTTTGGGACAGGAAGAGTCGTAGCTGCTTTAAATGCATTTTTATACCAGTTTTTCTTATGCACGACATCAGTTACTGTCTGCCAACTTTGCAGGTCTGTAGCTTATGGGATAATTGAATCACGTCAGGTAAGTTTTAATAGCGTATCGTTTTCAAAAACGGATAGAAAGGTATGTGAGAATCGAGTATTTATGCGGTGCGGTGTCCAAGATATGAGCACGCGAAACACGTGACCAACACCAACATCTTAAATTGTTTTAGTACATTTCTACCCCTTCTACTCTATATTGGAGTCCATCCGAATGTACATTTTCTTGATTACTTTTTCCCTTCGTACCAAGTGCTTTCCCTTTTATGCCTTATAATTTTGCTCTGCGCTTCCTTCATACTGTGGACCAAAGTTCCATATACTATGTGATGAAGAAATAAAACTACAAAGTTTTATATTGAGTAAAATGAAGTGTTTAAATGGACACTGACAGAGTATTTATGCTCGTTGAGATTTTTATTTGAACATCCATATCTCATGAAAGCCCAGCCACCGAGAACACAATGTGCGGCTCGAAATTCGTTTTTTTTTTTTTTTTTTTTTCGCTCGAAAACTGCGGGTCGAAAATTGGCCGGTTTGAGGCGCACTGGACAAAAATAAACATGGAATCAGTTCTTCTTTTGTGTTTTCTAGGAAGCTGCAATGGCGTTGATTGAAATTAAAAAAAAAAAAAAAAAAAAAAAAAAATGTTGCACGACTTACACGAAGTGCATGCACTACGTCATTCCCGATATGGCGACGTCCCGCGGGTTGGCCCTACAGAAGTCAGAGCTCCGCGTCTGTTTTCCACGTGCCACCGCGCCGCTATTCGCCGAGATCGATCACGTGAGGAGCAAACAGTCATATGCCGTGCAGGAAAGTTACCGATATTTCGCTTCGCCAACGTTGCACGCGCCCCGGCATATGTTCCCCTGCTTTTGCCTCCTTCTCCTCATTTCCTGTTTCCCACGCGCGGCAACGCCGAATTCAGCCTCGTGACCCGACTCAATCAACGGAGCGCGCGTCTCCTACAAGCGCGAGGAGTAGCTTTCCAGCATAACTTAGGATTTCAAGATGGCTGAACGCGCAACTTTCGCTCCCGTAGGAAGCCTATACAGGAACTCTAGGCTGGACGACGCGATGGCGGCGCACGACGGACAAACGTTGCGACGAACGCGGGACCGCTACTTTGTACCTGTCGTTCGCAGTACCGGCCAATCGCTCTTGAAACGAAGAACATCAAGCGGAAAGAAAATAAGTACGAAAAAATCACACGACAAACGTTGCACGCAACGTCGTCGTCTGCTTCACACGCCGCAAAAGCGGAGGAGCGGAAAACAAAATGGGTAGGAAGCATAGGCGCCGACTACGGGGGGAAGGGGGGGGGGGGGGGGGGGGGGGCTGCATTTCCGGCGAGGCCCCTCCCCGAGCTCTCCGGAAAGGCAAGTACCATCGCCTCCGGAACCTCTGGGTGCACCTCATTTTAATCTCATCTCTGCGCCCTGGTGCCCGCACATATCGATAGCTGACGCCCAGTGGATAAATGAAAAATTTCCCACTCATCAGCTCCTGTCATTAAGTGACCAGAGCTGGTAAGTGGATACGATTTTCTCACTATTTGCGCAGTCCTGTTCAAAGACCCTACGATAAAGGCTAGTGCTAAAAATTCCTTCGAAAGCCATTGGAAGTAGTTGCGAATGACGACAGGGGCATCTCCAGCGGACCTGCAGCCTACGGAAGTAAACGACACATTACGTTTTGTAAGCCCCATTTTGTTTTCCCAAACGTTGACACAATTCATTAGGGTAAGTGCGGTTGAACCACGGAATTCACTGATCAGAACTGCAATGGCAGCTAAATTATAGGGTCGAAAGATCAGACATTTGTTTAGGTATCACGCTGTCAGCATGCTTATCCTACCTTATCCAGGGAATTAGACACGGTTTTACGGTAAACGGTAAGGAACAATTTAAATTATTAGTGTCATTCCTCGTTTTATTTTTCTTGGAAATAAATTGTTCGTATTAATAACATGCTGACTTAAGCTCGTTCTGATACACGAAATCTGGTATTTTGCATGCTCACGTGGTGTTTCCTAGTTTAGTTTTGTTTTCGAAAGATGAATCATTTCAGTTGAGCGAAGGTGCTAATTACAATTACCACAAATCAAATGCGACGAATATCTTAGAAAACACGCGTTGGATGATGGAGCTTGTTTGCATTGCGCGTCACCATCAAAAGGCCTAACTTGGCTGCTAGGGCAGGCGGCTACGGCTCCCATAGGTGTACGTAATACCGCTTTCTTTTGTTATCACAAGCTGCGATATGCACGCGTGAAAAAACGCTTGAGCGAACCCTTCTCTGAGCTTCCTTGATGTTAGTTGAAGTCTTCATATACTACATAGTCTATACAAACAACTTCCTTAAGATACCCCCGCGGTAGCTGGAGTCAACACTTCTTCATGAACCATATGTATGTATGAACCGTACGAACCAAATAAGATATATATATATATATATACAGGGTGTCACAAAAGAAAATTTACACATTCTTTTTTGCCGCAAAAATAAACTAGGCATCGCCGAACGCTCATTCTCCGCCCAAAGGTAGCGCTAGAGGCCACAACCAGATGCCAAAGTTTCAGCCCGATCAGATAACTTTATCAAAAGTTATAAGTGATTTCCTGAACATTTCAATGGGAAAATGGCGGCCGACGGAGTTTTCAAACACATGGGGCTCCATGGCACCGGAAACCGAAAACAGGCAAAGATGGGCTCCATTTTCCCATTGAAATTTTCAGAAAATCAATTATAACTTTTGATTAAGTTATCGGATCGGGATGAAACTTTGGCCTCTGGTTGTGACCTCCAGTTCTACCTTTGGGCGGAGAATGAGCCTTCGGCGATGCCTACTTTATTTTTGCGGTAAAAAAAACGTGTAAATTTTCTTTTGTGACACCCTGTATATATGGGTGATTTCATCTTAAATCGTGCAGGCAAAAAGGGTTGAGTTTTTAATTTCGCTGAAAAAAAATATATGTTATGGCGTCGCCTCTAAAAACGCAGTCGCCACAAACCGCAAGTTCGTAAGGTTTTTCGTTCTCGACTTACGAATTTTAAGAGAGGCCGTGGCGGAAAGCAGTGTTTTTCGCATCCGTCGTGGGTCCGATGTTTCGCTCGATCTCTCGCCGTGGATTTTCACTCCAGATTACCATAACTTTTTTCGAACACACTGCGAGCACAGGTAAAAAGCTCTAATGTCATGAAAATATTTTAGGCGCTTTGCTTTTTTTCTGTAAAAATGTCAAAGACGCCCCCTCGGTTTATTGTTGATGAATTTTGACAATTAAATACGGGCGACCTACCTGCGTTACGTCGATATTTTTTTTTTGTGTCTATGGAGAGCCCAAAACAGGATCTTTAGATATATATATATATTATATGATAACTCAGTTGTATTAAGTTTCCTTTGCGGTACGTTTACGTTAATGTTACGCTAAAACCAAAAGGTGCCGATTTTAAGGTCGATTTAAAAAAAAAAAACATTTTTTTATATTTTTCTTTAATTTTTTGTTAAATGTAGATATGATAGTTGTCTACTCGAAAAGCAAGTCAAGAAAGTGTGTAATTTGTTTGTATGTTCTATATTTAAGCCTCAACATCGGAAAAAAGACGTCTTCGTTTTGCAAGACCTAAGTCAGATATAGCGACCCGTGCGTTTCTATGAATTGTGAAAAAGTTTTCTTTAATTTTTGTATGCGTTTTGTTATCAATTATAAACGCACTTTGTGGTATTGAATAGTTATCTATGTTTTGATAACAGCAGGAAACCACGAGCAACATATCTAATCAAATCAGCAGGCCTAGTAGAACTTCAATATCGAGGAGGCACAGACGTTGTATTGTTTCGATTTATAAAACTTTCACTGTAAACTAGGATTACTAGCTATTAGCTGTCATAGTACTAAGACATAAAAGTGACCACATCATTGATATATATAATGCAGCTCTTTCCGAAACCAAACGCTAGGGTTTGTTCACCGCACATCGCACAGATCACCAGGGAATGGCCTTTTACTTCCGTAATACACAAAAGTGAAGACACAGACACAGTCCGATACCCACGGAGAGATTGTCACGAAGAGAAGTAGAGAATAAAAATAAATAAATAAGAATAAAATTACTCAACTCCGATCTTAACGAAAATTACGTTAAAAAATAAAAGATTTAGGTTCGAACGGTGGCAAGGCGATAAGTCCACGCCTGGTGGAGAGTCAGACAAAGAAGTCGACGACACGTAAAGGTAAAACAAAACACACAAATTTAATTAAGACGGAAAAACTCAGCCGCACAAGGCGAGAACAAAAACCAAATCCTCCGGACATTCCCTAAACGGGACGCAACCAAATGCGTGCGAACACGCTCTCAACAGCACCGTCGAGCCGCTATCCCATGACGAAATAAACCCGACAAGTACAATACTAACAAACAGTTAGTAAAAAAACATTCCAAAAATGAAAGCCGTTTACAACTCACTGTAACGCCGAATTAGAGCGCAGCTCTTGAGGAGGAGGGAAGGGTACTGAGGGGGTGGGGGTCATGTGACTTTCGGCGAAGGGGGGGCGTCACGTAACCTCGGGGAGGGGGGGGTAACGTGACCTCCAGGGGAAGGGGTAATGGACCTCGGGGACAGAGGTCACGTGACCTCAAGGGGGGGGGGGGGTTACGTGACCCCCCCCCCTCCCCAAGGGCATTGAAGGTACCCGAGGTCCTCCCAAGGTCCTCCCGAAGGAATCCGAGGTTCTCCCGTGGTGAGCGGAGGCGCTAATTACAATGGACCTCTTGGCGAATATGTGCTGCCACCTAGACACGCGACTGGGTTCGAGGCTAAGTGACGAGAAAACAACACGCGGGCAAGACCTTTCCCACTCGTTCCACACCCAAAACGTCAGCTACATCCTGTTCACCCATTGAGGTGCTGTGACCTAGATACGGCTTCCCCAAACTCGCCTTTGTCCCCATCGTGCGTAATCTTCCGCCCCAAAGTCGACACAACGAAACCATCTTCCCTCTCTGCTCTGCGAGAAGGAAGAGAGAGAGGGTACTGGAACCATTTACTCTCGAACCGATGTTTCTACAAAAGGTCCATTACCACAAATCAAACGCGGTTACGCCGACGCCGCTCAAGCCGGAAATGGGCGCCTAAGGGGTGCCCAAACAGGACACTACAAAACCCGCGACTCCGGCAAATCGTGCCGCGCTCTGCCGCGATCCACTTCCGGCCGTCGGAGGGAAATTTCCCTCCGTCAATTCTTCCCGGGGGGAAACTTCCCTCCGTCAAATCTCCCCCTCGCTTCCTCCACGGCGGCCTTGCTCTGCTCATCACGTGGGTCCGGAGAGCCACTCACACGCTCTGTTGGCTGTCGGTCAATTGCTCAAGGCCTCCGCTCACAATACGGAACCGCATCGGACGCCATCACGACGAAAGTGAATCTCGACAAAGAAAGCCGATCCGAGGCGGGCGAAACGCACCCTTCGACGCAGGAATGTCCCAAATCCACCCAAAGCCGGACCTCCTTCGCCTTCGAGCCAAGGCGACGGCGGTACGCGAGGGCGTTGGCGAGGTGAGACAGACGCAGGTGGCGTGTGACGTCAATCTGAAGAGGAGAGCAGTCGTGATCGTAAAAATTTTCACGACTCCTGCAAACATTTTCACGACTCCGACAGACCGTAAAAATAGAAGCGTCCGCTTCAATTTTCACGATTTGTCGGAGCCGCCCGCGAGGAGCCTTAAATCTTGCCAACCTCGAGACTATCCACCTCTCTCGCGCCATCGTGGAGAAAACTCGGCAACATACCCGCGACCGACCAAACTCGACAACATTCCAAGTCCGCATGGACAGAATACAAAATATCGCCATCGCAAGCACCCCAAGTGAAGACCTGGCCCGACACATCAGAGACATTCCAACCCTGCGTTTTGGTGACAACGAATATGAAGTTACCGCCTATATTGCCGCCCCCGACGACTCGGCTCGCGGCGTGGTGCGTGGCATCCCGCCCGAGACCACTGGCCAAGAACTAATCGACAATCTCTACTCGCCGGGCTATGAAGTTCTTTCAGCCCGAATGATCGGAAAAACATCGACAGCTCTTATTACTTTCACCGGCAAGCAATTACCGAAATATGTCATCTTCGAGCACGCAGCACTTCCATGCAGTTGGTATCTACCTACCCGTCACGCCTGCTACATATGCCACGAGATCGGTCATCGCGCTGATGTGTGCCCAAACCCGGACACTGTTAAGTGCGTGATGTGTGGTGTTTCCAACCCAACGAAAGGCCACGAGTGTACGCCCCGATGTGCTCTATGCACAGGCGCCCACCCTACGGGCTCCAAGGAGTGCCCTAAAAAGCTGGCTCACCGCCCACCAACATCTGTCTCGAACCATCACCGAAGACGAAAGGACACTCGCGTCAACTCCCGGTCACGCTCCCGCTCCAGAGGGCCACAAAGGACGGGACCGAGGCAACGGTCTTCCTCAAGACCAAGGTCCAATTCCAGGACACGATCAAGCAACCCACAATGCGACAAGGCACCAGCAGCACTCTGTCAACCAACAGACAACAACAGGGTGAGCTGGGCAGCGCGGCTATTCCCACAAAACAACCAAAAGAGGCAGACCACTTCCTCTTCGTCCTGCGCGCCGGATGTTAGTCAGCAGCTAACCGAAATTTTAAACCAGTTAAAGGAACTAAGGGCTGAGAATCAACAACTTAAAGAGGAGAGTCGGCAACTTAGGAGAATAGGCAACTCCGAACACTCCTTACACCCTCAAGATCCTCGCCACCCGCAGACCCCTCCCAGGTCATACCCGCAATCAAATCACATCCGGGGAAAAAAAAAACCTCACCAGTGTCAGCTTCCGATGAAGTGGCTGTAATCCCCGAACCCACTGGCCCCATGCCCTCGCAAATAGAAACAGGACTAGGAGAAACACTCGTACAATCACAACAACAAATGCAACAGCAAATCATTCAGATCCAGCAGCAAATGCAGCTGTCCCAAGAGCAGTCCCAACAACAGCTGCAAGAGATGAAACAGGCGCTCCAGCACCTTCATACTCTCATTAACACTGAAGATACTGACCACGCAAACCGCAAAAAGCAAAACTAATACCCAACCTAGAATCCCCCTCCCTTCCTACTCATACACCCGGTCATGATGAATAATCAGGCTCAACAAACTTCCCACAACCTAACCATTTGGCAATGGAATTGTCGTATGTACAAACAAAAACATGCCTCTCTTCGTCAACACATATGCGATGCCGAAACCCCCCCTGATGTCATAGCAATTCAAGAAACCGGATCGGTCCCATCGCAATCCGGCTACAACTGTCATACAACGTCCGCCGATAGTAGAGTCGCCACACTCACTGCCAAATCACTCACCACTGTTCTGCACCAAATTGATGGCAGTAACATCGACCATAACCTTATCGAGATCCTGCCTGCAAAAAGGGGTCAGATGAGTATTTTCGTGCTCAATGTCTACAGTCCACCAAGTCGACGAAAGGAGAATTTTGCCTACCTGCTCGCCGCGACTTTCAAACTAGCCAATCAGAACGGCGTCGTCATCCTGGGCGACTTTAACGCGGCGCACCCAGCTTGGGGATACGGCAAGGCGACCGTGAAAGGCAATAAATTGTGGGAGCTCATCCATCAACAGGGCCTCACAGTACACACAGACCCTGCCTGCCCTACCAGGATTGGCAACAGTGTGTCGCGTGACACGTGCCCCGACTTGACAATGACCAAGAGGCTCGCAGACGCTGAATGGTGCAACACCGAGGAAACGCTCGGAAGTGACCACTGCATTCTCATCACTACGGTCCCCCTCATTCGCAAGAACTCCTACATCAAAAAGACACGACTCGTTAATTGGGACGAGTTTCGTAAGCAGAGAGAAACCACTTCCACTTCAGAGATCATTTCCTTCGACGAATGGGTGAGCGCTCTACAACACGACGTCTCCGCTTATGCCAAAGATATCATGTTAACCGACGAACGACAAGCCGTTGACCCCCACTTACTCCATCTGTGGGAAGCTCGACGAAGCTTGATCAAGCGATGGCGTCGGCAGAAGCACAACAGGACCCTCAAGATTCGGATAGCAAGGCTCACAGAGGAGGCCGCTGATTACGCTGTGGACCTCATGCAACAGTTCTGCAACAGCCTACAGGGCACCCTGGGCACCGCCAAAACCTGGTCCCTGATGCGCCACCTGCTTGACCCCACCAAGAGCAAGTCAGCCACCCGGCATATTATCACAAAACTCCTACATCAATATCCAGGGACAAGCAAGGACATTCTCGACGCTCTGCGGGACAAGTACATAGGGCAACAACATCCGCCCTCTCAGCCCATGCAATACCGTGGTGCCCCCAACGCGGACCTTGATAATCCCATCACTTTGGCCGAAGTGAATCAAGCCATCCAGGCTCTTACCCGCAATACCACCCTCGGTGCGGACAAGATTACAAACCGTATCATTCGAAACCTAGACGACCCTTCCATCCAAGCCCTCACCAATTTCTTTAATCAGCATTGGGAGGAAGGCACATTACCGGCAGCGTGGAAACATGCCGATATCATCCTGATCCCTAAGACCGGCAAACCACCCAAATTGGAGAACCTGAGGCCCATCTCTCTCACTTCATGTATTGGGAAGCTATTCGAGCACGTGATACTCAACCGGCTCCAGCCATACGTCGAGAACAACAACCTTCTACCACCGACAATCTTCGGCTTTCGACCGCACCTCAGTACGCAAGACATCCTCCTCCAACTACACGAGGATATCAATCGACAAGTCTCCGCTCACAGCACTAGAGCCATCCTGACGCTGGATCTGAAGGGGGCATTTGACAATGTGAGTCACGACATCATACTTACCAATCTCAGTGATCTAAACTGTGGTCAACGAACCTTTGCTTACATTCAAGCATTTTTACAAAACCGCACCGCCACGATCGGCATTGGCGACCTTCGGACTCAACCTCTCCCCACTCCCAACAGGGGAACGCCACAAGGAGCGGTTCTGTCGCCTATGTTGTTTAACGTGGCGATGATGAAGCTCCCTGCCCAACTCGCAGAAATAGAGGGTGTCTATCACGCCCTCTACGCCGATGATATTACTATCTGGGCCACCTCCGGCTCTGACGGGGAGATCCAAGATGCCTTACAGCGCGTGACCGACGTGGTTCAACGGTATGCACGTGGTGGGGGTCTTCAATGTGCGCCTGAAAAATCGCAGCTGCTCATTGTAAAGAAGAAATGCCGGAACATTCCTTATGATCCGCCACAGCTTACTCTCACACTCGAGAATCAAGTCATTCCGCAAGTGACAGGCATTAGGATTCTCGGCCTCTTTCTCCAACAAGACGGCGGAGGATCACACGCGCTTCAACGTCTTACGCATACCACGAATCAAATCCTTCGTATGATGGGACGAATTGCCAACAGACGACACGGCCTGAAAGAGGAAGACGCTACCCGTCTCATCCAGGCACTCATCATTAGCCGTGTAACCTACTCTGTCCCCTATCTGACCCTCAAACTTCGGGAACGAGAAAAACTCGAAGTACTGATTCGCCGGTCTTATAAACAAGCCCTCGGTCTTCCACCCGGAACCTCGACACCACGTCTCTTGTCTCTCGGCATTCACAATACCGTCGAAGAGCACATTGAAGCACACATCACAGGTCAACGCGAACGTCTCAAGCTAACACCTGCAGGCAGGCAGGTTCTAACTCGTCTGGGCTATCCAATTCAAACCCTGGGCCACAGTGAAACGATTCCCCTCACTGCTGCTTATCGCACCAAAATTTCAGTTGCCCCAATACCCAAAAACATGCACCCCGAGTTCCATCAGGGGAGACGACAGGCTCGCGCCCGCACTCTTCAGAAGAAACTTCAATATGCCCGCCACGTCAGATACACTGACGCCGCCAGTTACCCGGGTCGACTGGCCATGGCTGTCAGCGTAATCGACGAAGACATGCGAGAAGTGACCACCGCGACCGTTCCTACCTCCCTCCCACTCGAGGCAGAAGAAGCGGCCATAGCGCTCGCTATCACGTCCACCCCAGCTATCACATCTCTTTCAATAATTACTGACTCGCAGGCGGCTTGCCGTAGTTTTGTCAACGGTCGCCTCTCCAGATTTGCTCATCGAATTTTAACTAATCACCGCCCTGAACCCCTACAGTATCCTTGATATGGACGCCGGGGCATAATTCCCTGAGCGGGAACGAACGCGCACACGCGTCAGCCCGAGCTTTAACTCTCCGGGCCCCGCCACCGCAGGAAGACCCATCCCTGGTCCCCATCCCGATCCCCCTTACCTATCGTGACATCCTTCAACATCTCCGATTGAGTCGCCGCACCCTTCCTCCGCCGCACAAATCTCTAACGAGGGAGGACGCTGTAGGTTGGCGCATGTTGCAAACAAATACTTTCCCCCACCTCAGCCTCTTACATGCCATGTACCCTACAGTATACCCCACAAACAAATGTCCCCTGTGCACCGAGAAGGCTTCACTATATCACATCACGTGGGCATGCCCTAAGATTCAGGCTGCCCCCCCCCCCCCCCCCCCCCCCCCCCCAGTTCCCAACCCAAACGCCGAGCAGTGGGAAGCTGCGCTGTCCAGCTGGGATCCGGACGACCAGCGTAATCTGGTCTCGCGGCGGGCCCGTGCCGCAGCGACAGCTACAGGGGCCCTGGAATGAGGGCTCCTCTCGCCTCGGAAGAGCCAAACGAATTGTTTATTAAAAGTTTTTTCTCTCTCTCTCTCTGTAGTGTCCTGTTTGGACACCCCTTAAGAGCTGCGCTCTAAAATACGTTCAGCGGAACCGCACCCGAGAAACAAAGTTCAGCGGGGCGAAGAAACACGCACGAAATATTGACCGACGCCGAGTCCAGCCCGACGAAACTGAAGCCTGGCAGGATGACGGCGTCCAGATGATGCTCGAATCTATTCTTCACTCTGTTGAGCACAGTCACGACGGCTGTGCGGAACAGAAGTTGTACGGAACAGAGTGAAGAATAGATTGGAGCAGCGATGCGCGAGAAAGTAACCGAGACGTATTGGGGAGGAGGACAGACCGTGACGCCCAAAGCGGTTGACCTAACAACTACACGGATGGGGACAACAAATACAATGACGCAGCGTTCGGCCGACATAACCGAACGCGGCGTCAGCGTTCGGCTGGAGTTCGTGTTCTCCGGCGAAGGGGAGGAGGGGCTCTTTTGTTTCCAGTCGGCCTGCATGAACAATGCAGCATGCACGATCCCAGCTCATCACAAAAGCCGAAGTGAGTCAAGCTCGCATTATCTGAGGATAGATCCGGCACTTAACGTCGCTTCGTCGATTGTTAGTATTTTTTTTTTTTTATTAAACTGCGCCCCGCGCTCTATTGTAGAAGATGACATGGCCATGCCCATAAGGCCTGTCGGCATGTGCATAGGCCTTGTGTTGAGTAAACACCAAGCGTGGGGAAAACAAACGCTGCCATCTTGGAATCACGTGACGCGGCAGCCATTAGGTTGCTTCAACTTGCTCCTCCGCTCTCCCCACCGCACCTTGACGGATGCGTTGTATCCGTGTTTTTCGTTGCGTTTCACCGCGCTTTCTGGCCTTGCTTCGGAAACTGTAGTCCGATATGTCTACTCGACGACTAAAGCATCACGAGAATTTAAAGGTTCTTATGTTAGCTGTGGTTTGTTTAGTAATAGTAACGGAACATTTCCAGTAAGAAGCGCGTATATTTATATCGCGCATTTAGGATCGGAAGGCGTCAAGAATAGTCAGCGCAAGGAGACTATCGTTATTTCCTGAAAATATCGTTTTTTGTATTCATAATATATCGAAAACAGTTGCTTTTCATTATGTAAGGAAATTTGCGGAGGAGATGGACAACGAATGTTTAACTTGTATTTTATCTGACGCTAGAAGTAATGGTGCGTCAACATCAGGCGAATTGTTTGTTCATAATATCACACCTACATGTTGATGAGGTTCTCAATCTTTTTTCGCGACATGATTATTCGGTTGGTCGGTTTACTTAAGAAGTTTAAGAAATTGTATACCGCGCTCGCTTCCATTTCGACAGTCATTTAAGTGATTTATTGATTATATTTAGATAACCCGTGTCATCCACTTAATTTATTTTAACACAAAAGTTGGGACTTCCCGCGTAAGAAACGGCCACAGACACTTAACGGTAGCGAGTTTTAGAATAGCGTGCACCAAGAAATAACGCCGTTTCTATTTGCAAATCCAAAACGCGGTTTGGGTTCGGCGCATGCTCAATAGCGACGACGTTTTTTTTTTTTTTTTTGTTTTTTTTTTGCGTACGCGGTTTTAGTTTTTGTGCGCATCTAAAATCCGCAATATTTTATGCAAAAAAAAAAAAAGAGCCGATTGCAGAACAATTTTTTTAGTCCAGGATTGCCGATGGTGCATAGAGGTTTACTTTTGGTGGCTGGCGACGCCTAAATTTAGAGAGCGAATCTGTTAAAAAAATATAATATTTGTTCACACAGGTTCGTAAAGTGGTGCCTAGCGCTAGAATTCAGCCAAACCGTCCGAAGCATTTCTCTTCCTGAGCCCTTTAATTTTTTTTTGTCCACTTTAACGGAAGACAAATGCCAGATTTAATTTGACGGGCCTGTCACTTATATCTTGAGTAAGCAAATGTTCATATAAAAATAATTTATTTTTTAGGGCCAATATTGCGAAATGCTGCTTATGAGTACTTTAGCAGGGTTGACAATTTAAGAAACTTTCTACTCAGCATGTCAAAGCATGCTCGAGTACTGAATTAAAAAAAAAATAGGCCGAGACGATACTACTCCTTTATACCATTTATCTGCGTCATTACACGAAAGGTTTTATTCTGCGAAGTTCACTGAAGGTTGGGTGCCCACGAAACCGAACAGTGAGTAGTAAACTCGCGAGTTCATCTGTTCTGGCCGATTCAGCACATTGCTGATCAAGCTGTCAATATGCTTATTTACATTCACATGTTAGTCTCTTCATTATATTGTTTTTCTGGAAACTGGTGTCATCGGGTACGGCTGTATACGATGGTAATTTCCCCTGTACACCAGTCAGGCGTTTCGCAACCGACCGTAATCAGCTACATCAAAGGAGTGGGTAAACAAAAAGCCCACAATTTAGGCTAAGATACATCTCGTAGTCCTCAAGGTGACTCAATACCATTGTTTCATTTGTTGTGTGCTACAAGGAAACTAATCGAATCACAAAATTAAGCAAAAACAACGTAAAACAGCAACACAGCCGCGTTCACGTTGAAACCGAAACCAACCAAAGTGAAGCAACCTGATGGCGCCGAGTGTGTTAGCGCTCTCTATCCGCCGGTGAGGCAACTAATGAAATGAAAAGGTCTATGCACCAACTCATGTTTACAAACAAACCGGAGCGCCCCTAGCGGACGCCACCGGCGCCGCGCATGCGCGATGAGGGTGTGGGCAAAAAGTTCGCCGTCGCCCATAAACAAACGTTTGAAATGCGATGTTGTCGGCGTCGGTGTGAGTCCCCCTGCTCTTTTTCGCGTTCGAATTGTTGATTCTACGTCTTCCTGGCGATGTCTGACTACCTGAGCGGCGTCAGCGAAATTACCGAGGCTGGTTACACCGCGAAACATCGGGTGAAGAATGTGACATGTGGCGTTTCATTCCGCGTGGACGCCGCAGTATGTACGCTAAAACCTGATTCGCATGATGAGATTTCGCTCGCAATTTTCAGTCGCGACGCCGCTCGGGCTGCAAAAGCGTGAACCGTAGCTGAGATAGTCGACGTCGATACTGAAAATCGCAAGCAGAATCGGACGAAGTCAATTAGTCATAGTAAGTCAGTGACGCGGTTACTCGTAGCAATGATCAACATCTCATTGTATTTACTGTTTACATCGAGCCTGCTTACCAACCTTCAAACTTAAGTCATTTGAGGTGTGCTTTTACTTCGTATAGCAAGTACCGGGCCAATATTTAATCTACGGGCCGGCGTCGTCTAAGAGAGCAGACGACAAGCAGAAACGTTTGAAAGAGCAGACGACAGTTCGAACGATCAGGCAGCTGTTTGAACTTGAAGACGCATTGAACGTAGTCCGCAGGTGGTCCGCACAACTTGATGATTTTCTGGCGTTCATGTTGGAATAAAACAAATAAATCTGATGACCACAAGTATCCGTGAATTCAACTCAAAGTGCTTCCCGCCCATGCAATCGTTGTCCGTCGGCGTCTGCTTTTTTCTTTTCACGGCACATATCCAGATTCTCGGACGAACCGAGCACGTGAAAACTGACCTTCAAATCTTTCTCGACACATTAGGTACGG
Source organism: Ixodes scapularis (assembly GCF_016920785.2). Classification (NCBI taxonomy): domain Eukaryota; kingdom Metazoa; phylum Arthropoda; class Arachnida; order Ixodida; family Ixodidae; genus Ixodes; species Ixodes scapularis. The sequence goes on along the minus strand of NW_024610243.1, from coordinate 38,957 downwards.
CCCCAGTCCCGGCGTTTTGACGAGAAGGCAGGTTTTTGTCTGGTTCCCTTCAAAACAACGCAGGAATACACGTCTGGCATGGGGACTTCTGCCCACAGCCCCAGACCGGAAGTGCGACCGACCCGCCACCACCGCGCCGTGACGTCACAGAGATGAGTTGGTGTATAGACCATTCCATTTAGCGCTCTCTGGGCGGCACCATTTTGTTCGCCGGCAGCGCCCTCTCCACACATCCGGGAAGTTCGGCGGGGTAAAACGAGAGAGAGGGCTCGCGCCAGACTCCGCTAGTAGACGACAAACCAGGAGGTTGCCGTTCTCCGTCTTTGGGCTGTAACGGCGGGCTCTACCGAACATCGAACTCTCGCTCGTGGCTTCCGTTGTGAAGTGGTTCGCGTTCTTAGAATGGTTGTGGCTACGCCAAAATCAGCCTATAGCTCTCTGTTGTTCTATTTTGCGAAATGATCAACTAGCATATCTTTTTTCCGTTACTTAAATAGCAGTTGAGTCAGCCGGCAGTACTACCCTCAACTATTGCGTGTATTGCGGCATGAGAGCACGTTTTATTTATTATTTCAGACTTCCACTCATGGTTGCTAAAGGCCTACACCAGTACGAACTTTGTATAGTAAAAAAAATACAGCAACCGGATTTACTTTTCGCCAAAGAGATCGGCCAATCAGACACAGTTTTCCCTATTTTTTCTTTTATTTGCACGCTGGTAACAGGGCAATCGGACCCTGTGAGCCTCTTTATGTAGCATAATATTAGACGACAACTGGCATACCAAAATCTGCGCATCTGCGCTTGAACGTTACAAAATGACGCGATTTTAAACAGAGTTTGCACGCCAGCCGGACGCTAGCTACAGCCCACTCGGCGGAGCGGACGGAACGCGGGGTGAGAGGGTGAGTGCATTTTTTTCTCTTTTACCCTTTCTGCTATGACCCTAATGGAACGGTCTATAGTTCGATCTCCTGCCCAATACCTCGAGCATTATATCGGGAGAGGAGCTTTCGAGGTAGTCACTGTAGTTACTCAATCTTCCTCTTTCCCCTTCCCTTTTCCAGAAGAACACGTCAGCCGGCGCTAACTTTTTATCTCGGAAGAAGATCACTTCTTCACAAACGGTTATAGTTGACAAGGAGGCTGACTTCGACACTGGTCTCCGGGCTTTGCTGTTTCCAAAAAAGATAACCCTTCGGTGCCATCGGATCCCCGCGGAAAGAGAGAGAGCACGGTCGTTTCAAGGATAGGGCGCTCGAAGCTTGGGCAAATACGGGGTATCGTTCCACGCGTGCACGGTTGGCTGGTTTCAAAATTTGTTCACATCCCTAACGTAACCGGCCCATCTTCGTGTGTGCGTCTGCGGGATTATTGTCCCGTGCCGACGGTTTTAGCGCGAACGCGGCGTTGTTTCGGCCGGTAGAACGGTTGTTGACCGTCCTTGTAAGGCCGTGGTGTCCTCATCCTCCCAGGCAACAGTTCCTTACTGCCACGGGCCGTCCTCTCTAACACAACGAGCGCGAAAGGTCGTGGTCATCTGCTGGTTTCGAAAGGGCGGGACATTCATATAGGCCAATGAGGGCCCCGAATCAATACTAGGTCTGCCGATTTATACACATTAAAAATTTACGACGCCTGCTGGTCTGTTAAGAAGGGCTGCTTCCTCTTTCAAATTCCTGCAATGTAGCTCCGCCTATAATAAAATTTAAACGAGCAGTAAATATAACAGGTTGGAACTACTTCATTTTTATGTGGGAACGTTGAAAAAGGGCCAAAATATTTTCAAGTTATGAAGACGCGCAATTTGCAAGTCTGTTTCAAGCCGTAAAAAAAAAAAAAAAAAGTTTTTCTACGATATTAATGCTTAAATATAGAATATACAAACAAGATACACACTTTCTCGAGCTGCTTTTCGAGTAGACAACTAGGATATCCACATTATCTACATTGTAACAAAAAATAAAAATATAAAAAAGGTTTTTTTTTTTAGAAAATTGACCTCAAAATTGGTACTTTTTGGTTTTAGCACAACATTAAACGTATCGCAAAGGAAATTTAATAAATCTGAGTGATTTTATAATATATATAAAGAACGTGTTTCGGGCTCTCCATAGACATAAAGAAATATTGGCGTAACCCAAGTAGATCGCCAGTATTTAATTGTCAAAATTCACCAACAATTAACCGAGGGGGCGTCATTGATTTTTTTACAGAAAAAAAGCAAAGCGCCTCAAATTTTTTTTATGATATTAGAGCCTTTTACCTGTGCTAACAAAGTGCTTGAAAAAAGTTACTGTAATGTGGACTAAAAATCCACGGCGGGAGATCGAGCGAAACATCCGACCCACGACGGATGTGAAAAACACTGCTTTCCGCCGCGGCCTTGACTGCGTTTTTAGAGACGGCGCCATAACATTTTTTCTTTCGAAATGAAAAATTCAACCCTTTTTGCCTGCACGATTTGAGATGAGATTCAGGGGGCTTGTCGGGCTGCGCCTCCCCCGCCCCCCGGGAAATTAAGACCTTTCCGCCTAAGGAATGGAGCGATAGGCACGTGACGTCTGGCAACTCTCCTCCTCCACATTACGTTACAATAGTCGGGCATGAGTTTCCGTGCTCATGGTTTGGTTTGGGTTTTAGAACAGTTTTGCTTGCTTTATTAAAAAGATACTTGGTTGGGCAGTGGGAAAAGTGAATGTGTGTTTAGATCACGTGACGTCAACTTCCCCGTTAAATTTAGAGTGGAGATTGAATTGACGTAAATTTTTCCGCTAAATTGAGAAAATGTTGGGATTGTGGACATGCGTTAAAAAACATAGTATGCTTCAAAACATACCGAAATAAATTCCACCAATTCCTCGGAGTGGCGCGAGAAATACAAGAATATCGAGACCTTTACTGCATAACTACTTATTTTACGTAAGCATTGCAAGTGTTGGGCAATGATCGCCTACTGAGGTGGATAGACTCGTACTTTACGAATCGTAAACAGTTTGTGTGTGTAGGCAATGCTGAATCAATAGTGTTACCTGTTCTTTCTGGAGTGGACCAAGGCTCGGTACTCAGACCATTGCTCTTTTTGGTTTTTATCAACCTGCGAGTTGATAAGCCCTCGGTACAGTGCCGACTTTTTGCTGATAATTGTGTATTGTTTTCAAATATATCTTATGTATCTAACCAAAAATGCTGAGAGGAGAGTATTCAAATGATTTCATTGTGGTGTCAAAAATTGCAATCTGAATGTCAAGAAATGTGTGCAGATGTCAATTACACTGAAGAAGGTGCCTATCTTTTTCTTAGTCTATTCATTCAAATGCCTTAAAAGTAGTTAATAAATACAAGTATCTCCGTATTACTATCACGTCTAACTTAAGCTGGGCTAGTCATATTGAGCAGACTGTCGCAAAAGTGTCAAGTAAATTGTGGTCGCTACGTAGGAAAATGTGTCACCGTACTCCTGCGACAAAGCTGACGGCCTATAAATCGCTGATTCGTCCTTTGCTGGAATATGCTGACGTTGTATGGGAGCCGCACTCGAAAACGCTCATTGACCAATTGGACTGCCTTCAAAAGAAATAGCTTAAGTTTATTTACAACTGATATGTCAAAGATTCACACTTGTCACCGTTGTATACCGCCTCCGGAGTGCCTATATTATCATGTCGAAGGAAAGTAAAGCGTTTGACATTTCTGCAGAACATAATTCATGATAAAACTGGTCTAAATTTTGATGATTATTTGCAGTATAACGCGAAGGCAGAATATAAGGCAGAAGCACGAGAATTTGCTCATTGAGTTCCGCTGCAGAAAATATGTTTTTAAATACTTCTTTTTTCCTCGTTCTGTTTGTGAGTGGAATAAGTTGCCACCAAGTGTGACGGCGATCGCTTCTACCGCTTTATTTGCGAGTGCAGTTGATGAATTGTTTTGTTTTTGTCACCAATGACTAAGCTACTTGTTTATTTTTGTTTGTTCATTCGACTCATTGATGGTTTCTGATGTTGTCCATCATGCTTGGCCCTGAAAAGTTGGCCGGCGGTATTCTCCAATAAATTACTGTGCTTCGTTTTGCCGAATTTCATAAAATTCAATGGTGGAGGAAAGACCAGCGGGTATAGGACTCAAAAATTCTGGACTCACCGAGTTCTTTGTTTATCCCATCAAGTAGACCAATCTTGTGAAGGCGCTGGGGACTACAAGCCAGCCAAGCCATTGCATCTGCCACGGCCTCGTGGAACCCTACAAACAGCATTGTACCAAAATTATATAAACTCGTAGTAAATCTGTCTGAACGTTGATTCCATTTAGATAAACCGAAATGTATCCTCTATACATAGCTAAAGCTCAGTTTTCCTGCATTCTTTCCATCCACACTTTTCTTTTGGCTTACATTACTTCCTTCTCCACAGAAATAGTCCCCTCTGCCCAGCACTTCACCTCTCTGTCCAGCACAAAACCAGTTGTGACTGGTTTTGCTGTACCAAATTTTATTATAAGTCGCATATGATCACTTCCTAAGATGTTCCAGCTTTCCTCATCTATTTCCATGTGTCTTAACCTGTTACACAATTTGCTAGACACTAGACAGTAATCAATTGTCGAGTGCGAATTGTTTCTCTCCCACTTTATTTTTCCATCGCATTTCACTTAGGCCTTAACCAGCACTAGATCAAGAGCATCGCAAAATTGTTGTAACATCCTCCCTGTTGAATTTGTGAACCCAGTGAAGTCTTCTAAGTACGCATTCGTGTCTCGTAAGATAATTATCTCCCGATAAGAGCCAATTTCTCCACCACATCTTTTGAGCCAACATCTTTTGAAATACACGTCATATGCTGGGCATTTTTTTTTTCTCTTGAATCAGTCCCCGTTTACACATAAACAAATGTTAGAAGCGTGTCTAAACCCTTAATATTCCTTCTCAACACTCATGTGTTTTCCGCAGCTTTATTTCACCCTTTCCCAAACCTCTCCTTTGATTAGCCCTCCCAATCCGCCTCTTTTCCGTACGCCTTCCCATCAATTGCATTACAGCCAAAAATAACCGGCCAAGTAGGGTGGTTTCTTCATATCCCTAAGTTGCGTCTCTGCCAATCCATACAGAATGAAATCATCATTTAATTGTTCCGCAATCTCTTCCCACTTTACTTTATTTCTGCTCCCCGGCATGTTTCTAAATCTTATCTTGAGCTACTTCCTTTTCTTTGTTCTGCGAGGCTTCCTCCATCCTTCCCTGTTTGCATTTGAACCCTCAGCTACCCGAAAGCTCTGCCGGCTGCTAGAAAAGCCATTGCTCATCCTCTGCCCCACCCGCATCCCCGTCTGTTACTCGTAGTGGATGCCGTCTCGACTGAAGGAAAGATCGAACTTTAGGAGACTAAATTGGTGTGACTAAATTGAACAGTGTTGCCTGGTCGCCAGATAAAAAGTATCAACATTAGTAAATTGGTTATGGCTCTGTAATTACGAAACTTGGTGTATATAAGAAGCAGCCAATGATCATTTCATTTCAAGATAAATTTACCCTTTTAATTTTCGTGTTCTGCCGAAGATTTTTCATATTGCCTAGACCTGCTTTCGTTATGTTGGCGAAAAGTGTTTGTTCGTTGCTTCTTCGCCTACAAGCCCATACGCATATTTGCGTTTGAGCACGACACGTTCCGAGGCGGCAAGCGAACACGTACCGTTGCGAAGGGCGCTTGCGCCAAGCATGTACACACAGTTGGACCGACAAGCAGTCAACTGCAGTCAAGAGCCAAAAATAACGCGCTATCGTCGCTAGCGGCTCACAAATGCGGAGCGCAAGTTCGTCTGCTTCTTTTCCAGGGGTTGTGGTGAGCTCTGATTGGCTCTGATTGGAAAGACAGGGGGTAGATATCAATGCAGCTTGCTTTGAGGTCTGCACACCATCCTACAATCATAGTCAATCAAAGCTCAGCGTTCTGACGTCACCGCAACCCCTGGAAAAGAAGCAGACGAACTTGCGCTCCGTATAGTAAGCGAAACGGCAACATTAGGAGTTTTGGCGAGTCGTTTCGACACGAACGGTTCGTCCTCCAACCGGGATCGTCGACGTCACTGCGGATGCGCGCGCGAGTCGTTGGGGGCTTTGAGATAGTCTTCTCGTTCGTTTCTCCCACTCCGGCCGCCCGAGTCGTCACCGCAACGCAGCCAACACCGTTGCCGACTCGGAGACAATGCAAGATGGCGGTCGATTCCGCGAGCGAGCACGTCCTTTTCTTTCTTGGCTCCTGATTGGTTTAGCGAAACGCCCTCCCGCTACCGCCGCGTCTGCGAGGTGTTGCGCGACGGCACGTATAGACCTTTCCAGCGGCAGTCTCGAACGAAGTGAGCGGGCGAAAAATGCTGAGTCACTGAGCTGTGAACGCATGCGCAGCGTCCGATATACCGCACAGCAGATCAACAGCGCATGCTTGGAAGGCGTTCCACAGCCCAGCAGACAAAGATGGCAGCGCGCAGGAGGCGATTTCTGCAAAGGTCTATAGGGAGGGGCCTTTAGTAACCGTTTCCTGCCACAACGACGCCGCTCAGCACTCAAACACGTGCAAACGCGAATTTGCGTATAAGCCTTATGGGGCGAGGCCGTAATTCTCACCTGAGTTGGCGCCCTGTCGAAATACGTGAGGCAGTCCGGCGTATTGTTGGAAATAGTACACGTGGCCCATTTCATGGAATACTCCCTTAAGACCTTCCAGGCTTTTTTCCGTGCACATCCGAATTCTATATGGCGTCCAAAACGGCAGGCACGGGCGAAAGATGAGTACAAATTTAGAATAAGCATCTGCTTCTGCAACGACAGTTAGTTACAAGCTGCACTCAACCCCCCCTCCCCCCCCCCCCCCCCCCCCAAAAAAAAAGTGCTGCTCATGTTTCTTTTTTGTTAGTGTACTGCTCAGTGGGGCTAAACACCATCCAGCTGATAATTTCATAAATCATATACCATGTTTTCCCGTTTATAAGTCGCACATATGTATTCGTGCGGCCAGCGAAACTGCCTTGGCAATCCCGCATATGTGATGATCGCAATATGCTTAGCGCAAGTATTTTGCTTCTTGCGTAGGGGGTTTCGGTGACGTCAGAACAGCGAGCTCCGATTGACTCCGATTGGAAGAATAATGGGTTGAACCCAAGGCAGCCAGCATTGAGGTCTACCCACTATCCTTCAGGTCGGAGCGAATCGGAGCTCGGCGTTCTCACGTCACCACAGTCCCTGCGCGAGGAGCAGACGATCTTGCGCTCCATATGGGAGAGCATATTTTAATATTCTCGTCAACAAACGAGCGCCGTTTGTAAGGGTGCCAGTCTCCTCCACTAACTTTTTTTATTTTCTCTCTAAACCCCGCGGCAAATTTCCGCAAGTAAGGTTTATTGCGTCATTGTATTAGACGCACTTCTGGAGATCTTAGATTTAAAAAAAAGATTACAGTAAGATCCATTGGTGGATCTTCAGGAATGCGTTAGCATGACGTCAGGAAACGTCAGACACGTCCCCCTTTGGGAAACGCTAACACTAACCTTTCCACTTTATGCTTTTGGCTTTCTCTTTTGCTTCCTCTTTTTGGCTTCGTTTCGGGGTCACTGTTAGCGTTTCCCAAAGGGGGACATGGGTGGCGTCTCCCAAGGGTCGTTGCTAATGGACTCCCTAAAAATCTATCACTGGATCTTCCTGTAATTTTTTAACCCCTTTTCTGTACTCTTTGCGTGTCAGAGCACGTGGAGACCCTTGGATACGGTCATCTATATCACTCATGGAAAGAGCCACATCCACATCACTCGTGGATGGAACCGCCATCCATCGTTATAACTGCACACGCATATCACAGCCCTCGCACCGCTACTACGGAAACCTAGAGCGAAAAAAAACAAACAGAGACGGCGGAGGCGGCAACTGTGCACGCGCGCACAGTGGCGTCACAAGGGCGGGGAAGACCGCCCCGGGTGCAGCGCTCAGGGGAGTGCAGCTGGGTGGTGAAAAAGGGGGGAGAGGGGAGGGGTGGCGGGGGGAGGGGGGGGGGGGAGTCACGGCGGGCCACAAGGGTCGCGGTGAGTTACCACCCCGGGTGCCGCTGTCCGTAGTGACGCCACTGCGCCCGCATTCCACCGCGCCGCGGCACAATACCTCCTAGATAACAAAGCCGTAGTGCTGAATGAGACGGCGTTATCAGAGAAGGCCATCGCTGGTCCCAGATTGGATACGACGATTACGTCAACGTTCGGCTCAAAGTTCACAAACTTGACTCGAAGCCGAGCGCTTACGCGGCACTCCTTTCCAATCTCTGCCCAACGTTGGCCTTCTCGGATGACGCCATTTCATTCAGCACTGCGGAGCTGTTGTGCGACGAAAACCAAAGGGCTCGTTTTGACGAAAACCCGGCGGTGTCTTTCAGTTTGTCAGCTACGGGAAGAGAGGGAGAAGGAGGGGTAGAGGTCGACGCGTGCTTACGTCAGCGCTTCGGACCAATAAGAGCGTCGTACGCGTCACCCTCTCCCCCTCCCTCTTCATCTCTCCCTGTATATGACAAACGAAAGACGCCGCCGGGTTTTCGTCAAAACGAGCGCACCGCCGGAAAATGCGGTAATGTTAACTTTCAAGCAAGCGGTTACATGAGGGCATGCTCTGTCGCATGCTAAGATGTCAGAAAAATATTTTTTGCAGCTTTTTGGAAAGGTGTTTAGGAAGGTGGAGATTCAAGCGCGATTCAAATACAGGGTGCTTGCTTTAAAGGGGTGGGGGAACGAAATTTCAGCGCTCATTTTCTAGCTTTAATATGTTGCATGTTGCACCCTAACCTCAAAAACACCAGTCTTCCGTTGAAAAGCACAAGAAAACTAATATTAAAGTAAATAAACGATTTTCCAATGTGCACCTGGTGGATGCATGCGGAGCCTATTTGGGAGGTAGTCTAGCAACGTTGTGGAATCTGCTACGTAGTCGTGACGTAGCAGATTCATTCGGAGCAGCGCCGTTCTTTGGCATTTCACTGTTTTCCTTCTTAGCTTTCCTCCTCAACTCACAAATCGCGTATTGTACCAAACGGTCCAAGAAGACGGAAAGGAAGGACTCCCTTCTTTTTCAGAGCCTCGTTCCTGCAACCGGAAACAGTCATTCTCCCCCTAGAAGATTAGCCCGTCGCTCAAAACTCGAACAAAAGTTGCTTTCCCCACCGCGTTCAGCCCTAAGCTGACAGTGTTGTGGAAGCTACGTGCTCCTTGGGCCAGCCACACGCTCGTCACCCCACGGGTACTTCGAGCGGCTCGGTTGTAACGCGCTGACGCTATTGACACCACCACAACGGTGACAACGCCACCAAGGGCAAAGCTCATAACCACGCTTGCCTTGCTACTCCACGAACGCGGGAAATCTTTTCTTTCTGTTTTTGTTTGCGCCGGACATCCCATGACGCATCGCGCTCTCCGCTCGCTTCTCTTCGAGCGCTTGCTCGAGTGCACCGTTTGGAACGAAAAATATAGCCAATCGTTAAAAAAAAACGTGCGATTATGATTTACGGTTATTATCCGTCATGCTTGACTCATTTCCGAACGAAGTTTGAATATTTCAATTTATGTTTCCGTACCCCTTTAAAATTCAATATATATCTAGAAAAGAAGGTTTTTTTGAGTTCAGACAACATACTACTTCTTCTTTGAGGAAAGCATTTGCCACCGGGGGGCGGGGAGATGCGTGGTACTGCTTATTCCGGCTTAAAAAAACGCGGGGCTTATTCGGTAAAGGCCTCGTGATTCTTGCTTTAGCGTTCTTATCAGCTAATGGCGAAATCTCGTAGGCTTTAGAGCGACAATACCCTACAAGTAACTACGCCCAGCGATTCTTTTCGAGCGTGGTGAATACACATGCCACCTGAAGTCTCGGCCGTCGCAGAAGTCCCATGCCGAGGCGTCGCAGATCCGATTGCTCTCCGCCGGTGACTCCTCCAAAACCGAGTTGTTCCAAAAAGCGGGCGGCAGAGGTGGGAACCCGAGCGACGTGTAGAAGGATTCGGCGAGCTTGAAGATGTCGATGACGCTCATCTTGTGCAACTGTACGAACGAGCCAGTAAAAAATAAGCAGAATCCGGTAAGAATAACTCGAAAAAGTCTCCCGGTGGCGCAAAGTATAGCAGTCGACATTGCAATAAAAAAAAGTACTCTCGTTGAAATAATGACACTTAGAACATAACAAAATGTCAACTTCGATTCTACGAGTTTCAGAGAGGAGGGGCATATCATATTGTTTTACGCTTTGTTCTTTATTTTTTCAAGTTGCAGATACCGCGTTGAAGAGATTACCGAATGTAACCAGGGGTCAGCCAGTCACGGTCCCTCGTGCCGACGTAAACAGTTTTATCTAACAGTACTGCGGCTGCTAGGCACCGTAATAAGTTAGCGCCTTACATAACGGCAACGAACTATAAAGAAGAACGTTTTTTGCTGTTCTACTCGTTACGTTTAAATTACTAGCATTAATTTCACTTTGATTTTTACAGTATAATTTTGTTTTAATTACATTTCGTTTTTTATCCTCACCACTCGCACGCAGAAATTTCTTTCATGATCTCTATAAAGAAAAAAAAGTAACGCCACGAAAAATATCGAAACCAAACCAATATTTACGCCACGAAAAACAATCGAAGCTCGCCCCCTCCCCCCTCCGCACCAAACAGTTCCAGAAAAATTATTTGCAGTCCTCCCATGGGGCTGCAAGGATAACTGACAATAGCAACAAACATAAAGAAACAGCTTTTTTTTTTTTTTTTGGTGGGGGGGGGGGGGGCGGGTTGGGGGGGGGGGGGGGTTACTTATGCCATAATTAAAATGTAACCCTTGCCTTTTAAGGTTCAATAGATATCGTAATCCTTAATTCATCTTTGCAATGACCTTCTTAACGACATATTTTGACAAGGCTCGAAAGTGCAATTCAAATTATATTAGTGTTAAATATTAGTCGCAACGTCCTGTTTTATCTACGAAATTAAATTAGTACAAGAGAAAGGAGGGTCTCTTAACGAAGAGTAACAGAAATTGTTACTCACGATCCTGCGTTTCATTTCAAAAATTTGAATGTAGGCAATTACCCTTTTCAATCAGATTGAATAAGCCGGTTGAGGTCAAAAACTAATTTCTTAAAGTCAGATTTTTTTTTTCACACAAAATAGAAGTAGATTTACAATTCCAAATGATTGAATGGCGGCCCTCCTAACGGACGTCGTGAACATCAAAAGCTTATATTCAGATATTTGCGAATATTTGATGAATACATGTACGTGCCTTTAAATCCACAGCAGAGGTATCGTAAGAAGGCGGCCAGAATACTCCAGTTTCATGGAACCACGACTCACTTTCCAAATCTCCTGAAGACAAGGAACGCAACGACATAGAGCTCGAATATTGCGCAATAGTTTTTCACGCTGAAGCTAAAAAGAGTACTATGTACCACAAAATATTATACGGTAAGCATTTTGTGTTCGGAGCACCTTGACGTTTTGCGAGTAGACGACCATATCGAAACTCTAGGAAGACTGGGAAACAAATTTAGCGCTAACATTTCCGCGTTCAAACTAAAATAGTCAGACTCTTGAAACAAAACAAATGTGACCACCACTTGGCACAAACCGTGTCAGTTATTCACTCTAGATTGTGTCAGGCGATCTTACCGCCTTCTTAAAGGCCGACGACCAGACTCGAGATTCTGCAAGGCAGAAGATCCTCCTCACGACGGGGGAGGAGGAAACAAGCAATGGTGGACAGGGTAGAAGGGGGAGAAGAAGAAGCCAGGGAAAAATGGAAAGCGCGAACTGGTCGTCGGCCTTTAAGTGCATTTGAGTTAATGCGCTCCACTATCTGGTTCCAAACAAATGTTCAGCGTAAGAGAAACGAGTTACCAAGGAGGTGGGCGGATATCGGTCCTTGCGACGAGACGTACTTGGCTGCGTACTTCTGGACCAGCCCATTCCGCAGGAAGGCGTGCAACTGCTCGTAGAGAGGCTTCGTCAACTCCCACAACGATTCGAGGTCACCATGAAATGTCTCCCATTCGTATTCGTAAATCCAATACTCCGCCGTGCTGTTGAATCCTGTCCAATTTACAAACAATTCAGAGCTTACAAAGTACAAAGGCATCATTGGACCTAATTTGAAGAGCGAACATTACGACAAATATCGCGTTCAGGAGTTCCATTCGTTTCCTAATTGCGAATGTAGTTTTATTCCGAGATCTGGCAAGAACATAGCCCAGTTTGTGTCTTATCTGTCTTTAACTATGTGACGCTGTCTGTATTTAATTATAAGCTCAATAAGACTCGCGAGTCTACGATTCCGTTATAAACCTTTTACAAAAACAAACTGGAACATGGTTCGTACTGTTCGAAGTATAGCTGGGACACCGGTGATGGTCATTCCGAACCAGCGGTGTCGAATGAGGAGCCTGACAGGCGCCTGTCTATCTGCAGCTATGCCTAAATGCCGGCCGCTTGACCGACTCCGAACAATGGATCGGACACACGTCTCGCCGCGACCTACCACCAGGATTGTACCGTGCTTATCTTCATAAAGTGTTATAAGAAGCATGAATGCTGTGACGTAATATCTTATTATTTCGCAGATACTCCGACGTATTGGGGATAAGACATTACTCCGACGTATCGGGATAGCTTATGTGTTAGAACATCGAATGCTGAAGTTGCTTCGTGTGAAGACCACCCTCCGGCAATGTGCTTGAATTCCTGCAATTTCTTGAAATGCACTCTGCTTCCTCGGGTTGTTATTTGTGTCATCCATTATCGTCGGGGATATAAACAGATGACCGTCATGCGAGAGAATTACGCGACATCAATATTCACTATACCTGTAACAGCATGGTAACACTGCCAACCAGGGTGACTACACACACTGCTGCGTATATCGATATGTGCATCACAAACCAAGATAGTGATGATATTGCAGCTGGTGCTATATTATACGACCTTAGTTTCCATTTTGTTTTTTCATTTTCTGCCTTGGGTTTAACTAGGGAACATAAAAGCGACAAACAAACGTTTTAGAACCGCCCAATAAACGGTGACAGATTACGGAATTTAATGCCTTATAGAACAAGAAAGAAAGTTGCGGCGGCGTCTGCGAAAAGCGTGACTCATCCCGTGCCTTTAAAATCTTCGACATAAAATTTAAACAAAGTTATGATGCAGCGTTTCCATTGCGAAAGATAAAAACAAGTAAAAAAATATGAAAAATCGGTATTAGGCGACCTGTACAAAAAGACAACAACGCAAGTATCTAGTTTTCATCATGGGTCGGAATCCCTGTCTTTTAGCTGAATTTAAAGGGTTTCGAAACAAATTGAATATCGGTGTGAACAGCGCGAAATTTGATTCTCAAAACAAGTTTTCGCGTGTTTACAGTGATAGCAGAAAGGTATGGAACACCGTTCATGACCTAACCAATAGAAGGCAAACGCAATGAAATGCGAAGAAAATCTTAATAGATAACATAAATGTATCTGGAAAAGAACTAGCAGACGAAATGAATCGGCATTTTATTACCATATGCACGTACAAGGGGCAATATGTCAGCGCAGTTAACTCTACACCCGATAAATCAGTTGCAGTTCACCCTACTTAGTCTAACTATATATGTCAAATAAAATTTTAAAAAAAAAATTAAAACAAATCTTTAAAAAGTTATGTTGCCGACGAAGGTGATGAAATAAAATCTTTACCTATAAGGCAAATCACGGACATAGTAAGTTCCATCTTGTCCCATATAATATATATAATGCTTGAGTCTGGTGAATTTCCCGAAGAATTATATGGGCCGGTTTCGATTTTTTCGGTATTCTCAAATATTTGCGAGCGCATTATCAATGATGAAATAACGTGTTATTTTTTATACTTATCAAATAATAAACCATTCTTAATATGGCTTTCAAAACAACAAGTCTGCGGAACAAGCACTAATTGACATCTATGTTATTCTGCTCTAATACCGTAACTTAACCATCACGTTCCATTTCCACGGGTGTTTACAAAAGTGAGCATTGTTATGTCCCGTCCATCGTGGAGAAACATGTCGTCCGGTTTTCGTCCTTTATAACACATTCTCCTCTAACACCGTAACTTAACCAGCACGCTCCGTTTTCACAAATTGTTCACTTTAGGGTTATTTTTGAACTTAGGAAAATCGTTTGATACACGATATTCTATTAAACTGTTTGATATATGCGGTGTACGAGGAGTTACACTCAGAATATTAGGAACATATTTGAGATCGCTAACAATATGCATCCACTAATGACTTCATCTAATAAAGTGAAAATGCGTCATGGCATCCCTCAAGGCTCCATTCTAGGGCTTCTATTATTTCTCGTGTAGGTTAATGATATTACGCCAATATCTGGTTCCCCTGAATTATCAAATAATGCAAACGGACGACACAAATAGATTCGTTGTTGACGTGACAAAACGTTAAGTGGAAAAGTTAGCTAATGAATAACTTATGAACTTATCAAGATGGTTACGAATACATCGCCTGATTTTAAATATACACACAAAACTAAACCTATGTTTTAAATCAGTTGAATAGGCAAGACTACACATTTATCGAAAAATTCGAAGAGGCATCATTCGAGCAAGTGACAGTAGAAGATATTTTGTGTGTATAGTTTGCGTATAGCTTGGCATGGAGTTTTAATGTCAAGAAACTAAAGACTGATTTATAGAATAAAAAAATTTGATGCATACGTAGAGAAAATTTTTATTTTTATAACAAATGTCTAGGCCCAATAAGCGCATATGTAAACTAAGATAATATAAAATCATATATAACATATTAAGATGATATAAGAAACATATAAAGAATTTTATTCTCATATAGCGTTATACGGTTCTTATATATTCTTATACGATCTATTTTGACCATATGCACTTATTGGACCAAGACATTTTTTTATACAAATATGATTTTTCACTACGGTGCCTAGTGAAAACACACATCATATTATTCCTTATTTTACTCCAAAATTAGTCCTGGCCTTTTGGTCTGGGAAACGACGACAGCCAGCTGCAAACTATAATAAACCTATCTTTGTTTCCAGAAAAAATATTTATTACGTACAGGTGAAAATTACTTAGGGGATTCCAGAAATTGAATGACACCTTCACTACTCATCAAATGTAATATGCTTAAGGCAGACCTAGTATACTACCGTAAACTTTTACCATGGATACATAAAAACAGACTACACCAGACCAACAGAAAGTCTGCAGACTGGTTCACACATTTGCGTCGACCGCGTTGCGCTCCGTTCCGTCGTGCGGTACAGCGCCTTTCCATTGGCTCGTCGTAAGTGTCGCCATGGCAACAGCTCGACGCAAGCAGTCTTAACGAGGTGCGAGTGGTTGAAGTCGCACTCGAACGCCACTGTGTGAACGAGCCTTGAGTGCATAGCCGATTAGAAACTTAAATCGAAGGATGCCGGCCATTAGAACCAACTATGGTCGACAAACGTTCTTTTTAAACAACTAAAACCCTAATTAGAACGAATTTTAATATAGACTAACAAAACGTTTTCTAGTTTTAATGATGTTTGCAGAAAGTTGCTAGTTGGCAGTGAAATCGCATTGTCATCTGGATAGTGTATTGCACCAAGAACATAGTCGCTATATCATATAGCCAATTTCAAAGGGATATGTTTTCATTGTAATCTCGTCTAAATTTGTTGTTGTTGCTGATATGTCTGAGATATATATATATATATGCAATTGTATCCCAGTTTGTGTTGTTTTAGTTGTAAAACGACTAAGATTTACTGACGATTATTTATAGTACTTTTCACCAAATGTTGTTTTCATTGTTGTTTACTTTGCCGTGTTGCTTTGACTCGTTTGTTTTTTATCGTGTAGTGTTTTGTAAAATTGTTGTTATTATGCAATGATCTTAAGCTGCTGAACTTTAGTGGGCAGAGGCCTTGTCAGGCACCACGCCTTTGTCTCTGCCCCCTACGCGGTAAACCCGCCAAACAAATAAAGAAAAAAGAAACATGAATTTGGAACGTCTTCCAGGCGCTTTAGCGATTATTACTCCTTTTTGTTTACTCCATTCGCCTTGAGTTTGGAAAAGAAAGTGATAAGAGAGCGACAGTTCATAAGAGAAAATGTCCCATAGTAGCCACTTCAGCAATCTATATTTTAGGGCAACGGATTACTCTAAGCAGATGCGAAAAGTACGCGCATACTATTGCCCCCTGAATGAGAATCCGAACAGTATTACTAAACTAATATAAAACCTAACACATACACAGAAAATTGAAATCTCGGAATCAAGCAAAAAAATGGCAATAATTATTTTCTTTCAACCCAAACTTTAATAAACCTGAGTAACTCCGATTGGATTCTCAATTAAACATATAAAATAGCGCAACAGAAACAAGGACAAGAAGTAAACAGGACAGGCGCTATCCGATTGGATTCTCAATGTAGCCAAATTGTTAAGTAAGAGAAGACATCTATGCCGTCAAGTGCACGATTAACCAATGAATTCGTGTTTGTTAGCCTGCCCTGAACGATCAGACTTAGGACAATCGTTAAGCTCATTTGTGCTGACAAGTGTAGCTTATTATCAGACGATATATTAAGCTGAAACCTAATAGGTGGCTGAAGGAATATAAAATAGGAGAATCATTTTCACGATATAATCTCCTGTAGAAAACAGAATTCCACCTTGATTCATCTAACGGTGGTTTAGATCACATTTTTTTTATAATTTTCTTAAAATTGTGCTTAAGGTACATGTCTTTGGGCGGAACATTTATGCATGCATGAACGCGACAGTGCGTTTCTGCAGAAATATAAGATTGGAAACTCGAAGACGCGAAAACTCGGTCACATTTCACATGCAGTTTTGCGCCATCAGTATTTCAAACCCAACCATTCAGCCTCTGGTAAGTAACTGGTTGTTATTTTGGGGTAAAAATATATCCACAAAATGTTATCAATTACGTTTTATTATTCGATGTGAAAAGCTACATCCGACAACCACAGATTCCGGAAAAATGATTTTTTTTTTTTTGGTTTGGATACTTTAATTTAGCGCATAGCTTCTCATGTCTAACGAAAGATTTCGCACTTTCTCTCCCTGCTTAAGAAAGCTAATGGCGCACCGTTCAGCTTGGCCTCGACGTCGAGCAGTTGCAAGAGATCCAGGAACTGCTTCCGCGATGGCTCGACGGCGACGCGCCGCCATTGCTGCCAGTAGTACCGACGCTCCTCGTAATTTTCCGAGATCGACATGATCTGCACGAGATCTGGAAGATATAAGGTGCCCCGATGTAGGCCAACTCTACTCTCGCAGATTCCTCGGATGTAGCAATACCTGAATAAGAGAGACGGCAGTCCGTGCCGGTGTCGCTCCGCGCTCCCTTGTACTGGCACACAAGGGCGGCTCTGGAGCGACTTGCAATGTCGCGTTGCAGATCAGCGTACTGCGAACAAGCTTGGGTTAAGGTGGCACAAAATTCAGAGCGCTGGTGAGCTGTGTTTAAAATTCACTTAACACATATCAGGTGTTTCCCAACATAGCGCACAAGGTTTCGCATAAAGCGCATCATCTATGAAACAAGTTCTGACATTTTATTTCAGTGTAAGGTGCACACACGGCGGTTAATTGTGGGAAACATTATGGGATTAATCTCGTCCACGACTCTGGTGGTGGTTTGCCGCGGGACTAGGAGGAGCATGGCGAATCATAGGCAGGTTAACCGCCCGCGCCCAGGCTGCGGGGTCCGAAGCAGAAAGAGCATAGAAACAGAACAAAATGTTGATGGCGATAGATTTGAGATGAGGCACAATGCAGAAGATAAGGACCCATGAAGAAATATAAAACAACACCGTGGAGAAACACTTTCCCGCTTTGCCCAACTCAATGGCGACCAGAATTGGCGACCAGCGGCGAAGCCTAATCAGAGCGTCCTTTTTTGCTTTCAGCTCCTGCTTTCTGTCGCGCACATCGGGGATGGCCCTGCCAGATATCAACGCACCCACGGAACTACGGCCCGAGGTCTGGCTCCCTTCGCTGAGTCAACCTCGGAATCGCCTTTCTCATCAGCAATCGACGGGCGATGCGTGGACCAATGGAAGGTGCCATCAGCTGTGACGTCACCGGATCCCAGCGTTATAAACGGATCTATCCCAGCCATCACTTCAGTTGGCCTGGCTGCAGCGGCGAAGACATGACGCCTAATCAGATCGTCCTTTTTTGCGTTCAGGTTGGTGTCACGTACTTTGATACTAAGTCGGATAGAAGCAACAACTTACGTTTGCTGCTGCTGCCGGGCCAAAAAGTGTTACTTCAAATGTGTTATGAGTGTTGTGTAGTTCTGAAAGAGTGTCTGCTATTAAGTGGTGATGTGGAATTGAATCCCGGCCCTGATATTGAGGTACTGCTTGAACAGATTTCTGAAGATATCGCTGAAATACTTTGGTACTTTCGTGAAGCACTTTGGTGTAAGGTAAAAATACATGACTCCTGCCTAATATTGGGAGCGCTATAGAGGCCTCCTAACGTACTTCTTTCGGTCTTAGAAGAGACGAAGTCATATCTTTTAAAGCACTATAGAAGTGACAGTAAAATTCTGCTCGCGGGTGACTTTAATCTGCCATCGATAGGTTGTGACTCCTTATCGGCCGGTTCTAAAGAAAGTGACAGCGCTGAATGCCTTTTAGATATCGCGTTCACGTTTGACGAAGTCCAGATAGTGCAATCTTATACTAGAATTCAGGGAAATTCATTGTCTATACTTGATTATATTCTGCTTAGTAGTGAATGCAAAGAGTTTAGCGTCAAAGTACTGGACAGAATCTCTGATCATAAACTGGTGCTGCTAGAGCTACCCCTTCGTTTCCACAGGCCTCAAGTTACGGAGACTAAGGTGCTTGATTTGAATAATGCAGATGACGTTAGTATTATATAGATGCATTGGATTGGTCCCTTGAGAAGTTCACTGATCATTCAGAGCATTATAACGCAAATATAGATGAGCTTTGGCACCATTTTAAAGCTATTGTGGAGGAATGTCTAACTAATTTTGTCCTATACAAAATGAAGATTATAAAGCGCGAGCGGCCCTCAATTAATCGGGAAACAATATATTTGAAACGTAATATTGCGCGTGCTCGTAAAAGGGGAAGGCCACTGGATCACAGATAAGAAAACAAGTGGTAACAACTCTGTCTCGGGAACTAAAACGTATGTTATCTGAGGCAAGGTTTTGCTATCATAGTACAACTCTAGAAAGAATTTTTTTAAATCTTCTCCAACGAAGTTTTGGAAATATCTATCAGCCAAACTAGAGACTGGCACTGCATTTCAAATAAACGATGATATAATTGAAGATCCCAAAACAATAGCCGCAAGTTTTAATGAACATTTTAAATCTGTTTTTACTAGCGATGATGGACGGCCGCCAAATTACACTGTTGATCAGGCTCTGCCAGAGTTGTATGACCTTATTTTAACTGAAGAAGGCATCCTTAAGTTGCTTCTTAACGTCGATCCTAAGAAGTCAATGGGGCCAGATTTATTTCCTGCTTTTCTGGTACGTTACTCTGAGTGGATGGCTAAGTTGATAATATTCCGAAAAGTTGTTGATAATATTCCGAAAATCATTAGAATGGAGTGCTGTTCTTAAAGAATGGAAAATAGCAAAAATTATACCTGTTCTTAAATCGGGCGGCAAAAAAAAAATGCTGGGAACTATAGGCCCATTTCCATAACGAGTTAGTGTTGTAAACTATTAGAGCATATAATTTCTAGGCACATTTTCGATTACGTTGAAAAGATAAATATCTTAGCGGCGAGTCAGCATGGATTTAGAAAAGGCCTTTCTACAGTAACCCAGTTGATAGAAATAACGCATGATCTCGTCAAGGTAATGAATAGCCGAAGTCAGGCAGATGTTTGATTTCTGGATTTTAGTAAAGCCTTCGATAAAGTTCCTCACAACAAGCTTCTTCTAAAACTGAATACCATACTTAACTCAAATAAATTAGTGAAATGGTTAACCTCATACCTAGAAGGAAGAAAACAGTACGTTTGTTTCAAAGGTTATGAATCTGATTCCCTTCCCGTTGACTCCTGCGTGCCCCAGGGCTCTGCCTTGGGGCCCTTATTTTTCTGATTATATATCAACGATATCACTAAAAAAATAGATGTAAACATAAGATTATTCGCAGACGATTGTGTTTTATACAAAGAAGCTAAGTCCTATCAAGACCAAATAATTTTAAATAATTGCTTAGAGAGGATACGGTCCTGGTGTCGGGAATGGCAAATGAAGCTGAATACCTCAAAAACTGTTTCAATGTCCATTACGCGGAAAAAGTGTCCTCTGGAGTTTTCCTAATGCATTGATAATCAACCTATTCCGACGTGTCGAAGAATGTTAGCGGTTGGGGTTATATTTTAGTAATAAACTATTATGGGACAAACACATTGATTACATTAAAACAAGAGCGACCCAGCGGCTTTGGGCCTTGAAACGTCTCTTGAAACATTCTTCTCCCAGCGCAAAACTTAGTCTATAAAACGATGTTAAGGCCAATTTTAGAATATGCAAATGTTGTCTATGACCCGTTCACTAAAACCAATATTAATAAGCTATACTTTGTCTCATCTTACGATGGACTACAGGCCAAAGCCACGGACCGCCAGGTCCAATCACGTTCCACGCTATACTATGACACGCTTAACATTGATTAGGGGTGGACGAATGGTGCTCGAATCCAAAAGCGCCGCATCATTTCTATAGCTTCTACGCTGCAAAGATTTTATTTGTCGTGGCTTTCTTTGCGACGTAAAATGGTTGAGTCATTCAGTGCTCTTCGATTCGAACCACTGTCCACCCGCCTTCTCATCAGTGATCCGAGACGCGGGCACCGATACGGTCATCGAAGCGAAATACCGCACAATTCTAAATATATCGTGATTGGGGTGATTGGATCTGGCGGTCCGTATAGCTTTGGCCTTTAGTCCATCATAGGGTGAGACGAAGTATAGAAGGTGTACAAAAGAAAGCAATACGGTTTGTTTACAACAAATATGAAACGCGAAGTTCCCCTTCAGAAATGTTGCAACAAGCTAACCTGCTATCATTAAGCGAAAGAGCGCGGATAGATAAATTAAAGATGACATTTTGGAAGATTCAGGGTAAATTAAATATGGACACTTTCAGATAGATTACATTTTCAGGCAGGTTAAACACCAGATCATTTCATGCACGTTCAGTACTGGACTATCAAGTGCGATTGGACACCTTCAAGTACTCCTTTTTCCCTAGGACCATTTTTGAATGGAACAAGCTGCCCGCTGATGTTTCCAATTCAGACTCTGGTGACTATTTATCGATAAAGCCACTGTATTCTTTTCAAAATAGATTGAAATTATTTTTTCTCGTGTTTAGGTGACTTGTTAATAGTTATTGTTTTGTATCCTGGGTACTATATGTATTGCATAATGTTTTAGGCATCATTTCTGCACGCTGATGTGACCAAATCAGATTCTGTCTTATTAATATTTGTTTTGTATGCTGGGTGCTATTTATATATATATAGTATAATCTTTTGGGCCACATTATCCCTGGTGTTCAATTGTAGTCTTCTTATTATTTATATTTTTTTGCCTCTCCTACCACGGCCCTTTGGGCCAGGTAGTATCAGTAAATAAAATAGATTAAAAAAATTGGCCCCGGAGGCCGTGTGATTTGACACCGTGCGACTTCAGAGGGTTTGTGAAAACTCCTGTAAATGCCAACGAACCACAAAATATTCCTAAGCTCAATGCAGAAATCTGACGCGTCATTCGAAAACTTGAGCCGTAATTATGCGGAAACGGAAGCAAAGATTTCGTAAATATGGCCAACTTTGTTAGACATTCTGTGGAATAAAACGTTTTCAAATGAATAATGAAATTTTAATTGGTTTGCGTCCTATGATACCCGGGCAATTACAGTCCTGGGGAACATTACAATTATTTTCTTTTTCAAGAAATGCCGGAATTAATAAATTTGCTAATGTGGCTCATATAATTTAATGCAAAAAAAACTGCATAAAGCCGTGCAAAAAAAAATAAATCTATACGCGTTTAAAGGTTCAACTGATGCTTATTCGTATTCTATGACTGTCGTCTAAGATATTTCCGGGGAACATTGCGACGTTTGGTGTTGTTCCGTTGAAATTCTGTTTCCTGCATGGGCCGAGCCCTTGATGTCCAAGCTCCTCCTCCTCCCTCCCTCCCTCCCTCCCTCCCCTCCCCCCCCCCCTCCCCCCCCCCCCCCCCCCCCCCCCCCCCCCCCCGCCGCGGCTCTTAGAAGTTTCGTGGTTTTGCTTGCAGCTCTTAGGCCGGGTCAGCCTGGCTACCCCTGGAATATTCGCAACTCCAGCTCGCCCTCTCGCGGACGAGCGAAGAATCAAAGAAGCGGGGAACGGCGGCGGAGACCGTGGCTGCAACAAGCACCTTTTTCGCTCTTTCCAGGCCGGAAACTAGCTCTGCATTTCTTTCAGGGACTGTCGGCCCTGGTGCTGTTGTTCTGGTCGACGTGTTCGTGCATCACGCAGTTTTTATTAATTAAATAATTTATTTATTCATTTATTGATACTGTTGGCCAATGACCGTTACAGTGAAGGATATCTGACAGGTGTACACAAAGAAACCGAGTGCGTTAAAATTGAAATTTTTGTGGTCCGCTTCGCAACAGCATTGCGCGAAGAGCCGGGATGTCTCATTTCACGGGACTTTTCGTAGATCGCATACGCTAGGGATTTCGGATCCTGCGGTCGCCAGCACAATCTTCGCTCAATATTACCGCAAATGCTCCCTCAGGTAGTACAAAGCTTTTTCGTTTGATTTACGAAAAGTCTGTTCTTCCGACAAAGTAGGAGAGAACTGCTCGCGCAACGGTGTATCGAGTGATGGACATCGGGAATGGGTTCGCATTTAATGCGCCGAAAGGCCGTGAAAAGGATCTCGACAGTTCGCCCTAGGCACTTCTAGAAGTCAGACCATGCGTACCTGCTTTCAGTTAATTACAAAGGCAAATAAAGAAATGCTCGCCGCATTTTAAGTGCGTCTGCGGATCGATCGTGAGGGGTGCCTAGAACGGGAAGTTTTTGGCGAGGCGGGCCGCGACGATGCGAATAACGGCACACGGGCGTAAAAATACTGTATACTTCAATATTTATTTGGCAGAACAATAAATAAAACCCACACGCCGATTGTGTTATTATGCAATTCGTGCACTGAGAGGCATCCACGGCAGCGATATAGAATGCGCGCCGAAAATCATTCTTCAAAGGTGCAGCGCGAACTTCTGGTTGCAATGCCTCACCGTACACGGTAGCCATGCGGTTACGCTATGCTAAAACTGCCTATTGGCAACCACGTCTTAGGATGATCACGTATCGCAATGCACTAAAACAGCGGAGGTGTGTGATGGGCTGTGAGCCTGACACAGAGACTCCTGTGAACGCTGTTCTACAGGAGCCTGGCGGGCACATTGCGCGGCTTGAATTCTAAAGCACCGGTGGCCGGGCACATTACAAAACACCGCGCATATTTTCACCACCCACAAGAAATAGTTTAACGCACACAAGGACGTGACACGCGCTCAGAAACACTCGCCCTCCACAAAGCTTCACAAGTTCTGTTATGTTTTTCCGCAACTTCTAAAAAAAACATGCTCGTTTTTCTAACGCATATCAACATGTCCGTCACCTGCGATACGCTCCTGCTCTACCCTTCTAGCGTTTGAAGCCAAATTAATTAATTTAAGCGCACTGACCAGCATGAGCGAGCATGGCGCATAGAAAATCTATCCCAGTCTCTTCCGCCATCTTGGAACTACCGCCCCGTCATCTATCGGGCGTTGAAGTTGCGAATACGGTTCGTATGTTGAGGCTGTTCTTTAACGAGCGTTGTATGAAAACCTGGCTTGTCCCGGGAAAGTAAGTGAGAAATCCTTGGAACAATCCAGCTGGCCATGCTTCTAACGACCCATTGTCAACACATTCGAAGAAACGAGAATTTTGCGTAGCAACTCGAATTAGCAACGGAGGTAGGAAGAAAATACTCTGGTGATGTCCTTTGCTACAACTTAACAGCTTGTAATAATGTGCAGTATTATTTTATTAGTTATAACAATATGCATCACTAGTTTATTGCTTATAGTAATGTACGGTTTTGCATAGGATAATGTACATTACCACCGATGAAAGTTTACATTACTAATTCACATACCTTATAATAATGCGCAGTAACCTCTATATTTTTTTCTTCGTTTCACACCTTCACGTGTGCGCAAATTGATATTCATATCTTCTATTAGTATTGATTACTCTTTTTGCATTTGTTGTGTTAAGGTTTACCATTGGTTTTCTTTTTCTGCTTGATCTCAGTCTATACGCCCATCACATAAGACACCTATATGGTCCCACGGCCGGACTGGAGGCGCGCGCCTTCTTTCTCTTCTTACGGCCTTTGCAATTGGGGCAATCGCCGTTTCCCGCCACAATTCGCGGGGGGCGCTGTCACCTCACCCATGGCCTGCCTTTTGCCATTTGCACAGAGCGCGTCTGACAGTGTATCTCAGCGTTGTCGCAACTTGCGGCCGAGATTTTTATAGCCTTTGACACCTGATCCTTACGTTTAGACCCTTAGTCACTATATAATGCGCTACTGATGAGCCCAAAACGGTGAATATTTGACACACGCCTCTCAGAGATTCGGGCGTAAAAAGTAGTTAGTAGAGACAGCGAATGCAATTGCGGAAAAACTATACTCGTCTTTACCTCCAGGACTTCCGTTGCAACTCAAGAACAGGAGCAGACGGACCCCTTCTACGTGGAGGATCTTTAAATGATAAATAATTCGTACACTCTCGTGAAATGTAAGAAGCAGGCCCAATCTATCTATTGCCGTGGTCTGCATCATTGTCTTATAGGCCGCACATGAAGTCGGTCAGCTGCTCTAGACGAGGGTGTAGTAGCCTATACAATTTTCGCACAGTGCATATTGCAGCCTAAAGTGCTTCCTCGAGGGCTTGTGCACATGTCCAGCTGATTTTTCGTCACAGGGGAACGCAGTTTGCTGACGACACTGCCTGTCGGTAGAGTGACTTAAATCGAAGTGAAGTTCAATAAACCGTTGCCAAAACAACAACCCACGAAGCTCGAACACCAGCGCAAAGCAGCTCGAAGGGACTCTCCGAGTGGGGTGAAGTGGGGTGAGGTGGTTGCGCCCCTGGCGGCAAGCAAGTGGACTACATACGGAGAAAAAATGCCATTGGCCCCCGGGCGATTGCAAAGGCCATAAGAAGAGAGCGCGCGCTTCCAATCCGGCCGTGATGGTTCTTAGTGGGCACATGAGGAAAATAAAGTATTATTATTACCGTTATTAATAGTATTATTATTCTTATTCGTCTGAAAGGTGTGAGAATTGTTTTCTTTACTTTTTCATGACTCAGGTTGTCTGTGCGCCAATTCTGAACCCGTTCATTATGTTAGTAGAGGTAAAATGCGAAAATGCGCCGATGTCGTGTTCGCGCTAACAGTGTCGCGATGGAACACAAGAATCGACCGCATTTTGAGAGGTATTCTATAAAGTGCTGCTTACCGCAGATAATACTCATCGTGTGATAACCTGTTCGCCTCACTTGTATTTCCGTCGTTATACTCTTTATTCCTTCAAACAGTAATCTGGAAACACTTTTGGAAGAACAAGTTTTAAATTACGTCCGCCCCACTTCGTGAGCAAAAACTCGCTATGGTGAAAGTGTAAGCGCATTCTATGTGCAAACCATCTTCAATACATTCCAGATTCCTTGCTTTCACTGATTTCAAACAAAACACCGAAAAAAAGTCTCAGAACTGCGTTTTCTGACGTGTTGCGACAGCGATCTTGATCACAATGGGAAACCTGCCTGGACAGTTATTCTCACCTTTTTATTTTTCATTTTTACCGACGAGCATATTCAATGACGCCAACGAATTCAAAATTTTTAAAGGAACTTACTTCCTTTCCTTCGCCCCTGTCCTGTTTCTTTTTTTCTTTTTTTTTTGTAGGACCACGCACATGTGTGTATTTTTTTCGCCTGGAAATGCAACTGAATATTTTTTCCTCGCAGTATGATGCCCACATGTTTGTGAAATTTGTTTTTCCCCAAGTTTGCGGCGTAGCAGTATATAAGCACCTGTGTGTGTGTGTGTGTGTGTGTGTGTGTGTGTGTGTGTGTGTGTGTGTGTGTGTGTGTGTGTGTGTGTGTGTGTGTGTGTGTGTGTGTGTGTGTGTGTGTGTGTGTGTGTGTGTGTGTGTGTGTGTGTGTGTGTGTGTGTGTGTGTGTGTGTGTGTGTGTGTGTGTGTGTGTGTGTGTGTGTGTGTGTGCGCGCGTGCGTGCGCGCGCGTGCGTGCGTGCGTGCGTGTGTGTGTGTGTGTGTGTGTGTGTGTGTGTGTGTTTCGCTCAAGTACGGATGCTAATTATATTCGTCCACATCTCTCTTCATTCTGATGCTGTGCAGGTGGCAATGTGTGTGCGTGTGTATGTTTTCATTTGCTTTGTTCCTCGCGGCGTAACTTCTGTCCGACTTTGCAAATAACTGTGTGCATGCTTCCTTATGATACATTAACATTTGTATGCTTGTAAACACTTTACTATTTTTTGCGTTGCATTATGCAATCCGGTTTCTTTATTTCCTTGCAACAATGCTGAATCTGATTTTACAAGGCCTTGCTGGCTTTGACCAGTCCAACATCATTCTCTAAAACAGTCATATTCCTAATTAAATTATTATTATTATTATTATTATTAACCGAATGCCAATATCTAGTAGCAAACAAATTCGGGTCAACATTACATTGTGCTTAAAACAGCAAATGCCACGAATTTATTGAAGTACCTAGTTGCTCAAGTACACACAAAAAGATGTGCCGGCATATTCACATATCGCTGTATACGCTCTAAAGATTGTGAGTTCACTTTTCCGCAGAGCACGGACACATCTAATATAGGGCGAACAATAAATAATCCCCGAATGACGAAGCTCAGGATACGACTAGACCGAAAAAGTGCGATGTGCTCCGGGACAGCTAGTGCGCATGACGTTTCACTTGCTCGTTGTGCCTGCACCTGAACTTCATAATTCACAGGTATTCTTGTATTCTTCACCCTGATTGACTGCATCCGTGTTCTGCGGGAAAGGGTACTTACAAACTTTTCTTTTAAGACTGTAGTTTCCAAACATCTCGATCAAAGCTGTACTTACACGTCCAAGTTGTCGATCGTCAAGCGCAAGCTTGCCCAGAACCGATAGCCTGCTGAAGGCCCGACGGAGCTGAGCGCTCGTGAAGGACT
Organism: Ixodes scapularis; assembly: GCF_016920785.2. NCBI lineage: Eukaryota > Metazoa > Arthropoda > Arachnida > Ixodida > Ixodidae > Ixodes > Ixodes scapularis. Next base: position 11,548 of record NW_024610243.1, on the reverse strand, counting down.
TCCACGGAAACCTCGTCACATTTTTCCAAACTTCCCGCGCGTTCTCGATACGCAAGGAGTACATCATTTCCTTGGAAAGGCATTGAAAAAGATAGGACATCTTATAGGAAGCGAAAATTCTATTTGCGATATCGGCCGTGGTAATTGTTCAATAACCTTTATAACATTGTGCTTCAATTTCGCAAAAAAAAAAAAAAATCCGATGAATAAGCGTGGTTTTTTCTGTATAATTTTAGCTTTATGCGTAAGCCTTAAATCTTGCAGACAGTTGCGTTTGACTGCGTTAAGACCGCTTGCGTCGAGCAGTTGCTATGGCAACGCTTACGACGAGCCAATGAAGAAGTCGCTGTGCTGCACGGCGTAACGCAGCGCAATGTAGCCGACGCAACTGTGTGAACGTGCCTTTAATTGTTGTGACCTTAGTTTGACACTTTGCATAGTATGCTGCCACGAAATGGCTGAAAACGCACTTATTAAACTACAATATATGTTACTTAAAAAAAAGCAATGTTTAAACTGGCTAAAAATGCCTTGAGCTAATTAAGCTCTCATAACACAAGTCATTAATTAGATTTGCTTTACTAATGTATCCTGATTGTTGTTTTCTCTGCTGAAAGAAATGTAATCTTCGGAGCTTTAGCTTTCGTAATTTTATGTTGAATAAATAAAATAATTACGATGATAGTTAGATGCCGTTCTTACCAGATGACGTCTGTTGACATCGCTGGGTGCTGCTTCGTATTTCCATCTGGCCGTCAAAATATCTCGGCACAATCTTGTCTGCGAAACTTCCAGCTGATTCAGAAGGTAATCCTTCGCAAACGTCTCCTCCTCGATAGTCGCTGACAATGTGATGACCTTAATAGCACACGCCATCAATAATGCCCGCAAGGCCCAACTCGTAAAGAGCGCCATGCGAGCAACCGCTTTCCTCGGAAAGCGACTTCAGTCTCTCGAGTTTCGCAGCTCCGACTGCATATACGTTGCCTCCGAAACAACACAGAGAGCGAGTTGACCTCGAGGTTTGTCCGCAAGATCCACTGGCATCGCGACAATTATGCGAGCTTGAGCCAAGGATAGCGCAGAGGGAAGTTTGCAAGCCACTCCGTGCGAGACTTTCCTACGGTAATTTCGCTGAGGGACGAGTGACAGCCGAGAAAGATGCCTCATTAGCGCTGCCATATTCTTCCCGTACACAAATACGCCATCGATGTCAGGTGCAAAGGTTCGAAGATTTCACAGAGAGGTTAAGGACGTCACCAAAGACGACGTGCAACCCCAAATTACGTTCACTGTCACCAGGATGAAAAATCGCATAACGACTAAGCGGGTAATACTACGTATAATCGCATAACGACTAAGGGCGGCAATACGACAGATAATCGCATTACGACGGAATGGCTCGGCACCCTTTCAAAGGGTTACATTCGTTGAGAGAATGATAACAGCAGGGGGGTCCTTCGGTTGTCCCGTTTCCAGCGTTAGCTCATGAATAACGCTTCGACATCTCGCGAACCTCGAGCGCGCATGCGCAACCGAAGCACGGCGGATGGTAACGAGCGCGTATTGGAGATCGGGAATCCGGTAGAAGCGCCCTGCCGTTCTCATCCTGGCAGTGACCATTCCTTTTGACAAAAGTGCCACGAGACAAGGACAGAAAGTAAGAGGCACGGCACACGCGATTATGCTGTGTCTCTTACCTTCTATCCTTGTGGCACTTGTGTCAAAAGGAACGATGTACCAACTAGCACATCTCTCACTATTGACTACACCCCATTTGAATGTTTACAAATCCACGGCCTGCAGCATGCAATTTACACAGCCCAGAGCGCGCACGCCCTTCGCTTCGCAAGGCGATCAAAATCGCTCGCCATAGTCACGAATGCTGAAAATGGCACCGGCAGAAGCCCCTTTTTGGAAAGGTCTATGGGAAGGAAATGTTTCTTTGCAGGCCTTACATCCATTTGAACGTCATCCTTGCCTCAATGTGCGATGGGCACGTAAAAGGGGCCCTGCGCATCGCCGTGATTATGGGAGGCCGTCTTCGGGTTTACCAAGTACGTCAGGGTTTTGACGTATATATACCGACCCCAACCGACCGCCTCTAAAAACAGCCAATTTGGGCCGTCTCAACCAGACTTGTAAGTAATCTGTTACAAGTAACAAAATTACTTGTGATCCCTTAACTTTTGTAAAGGAATTATACATATTTTACACTAATTCTAGTAATTCATTTGCTTATTTACGTAAGGGAATGATTGTAATTCGTTAATTTTCGTTTTAAATCACGGAGGAAAAAAAACGGAAATTTTCTATACAAATAAATCTTCTAAAAACTTTTTTTATAAGGGTAAGTTTTATCGGAATCATACTGTTATCGGGACTTACAAAACGTAAGGCGTGACATTCTTCAGATGCTCAGCCTTTCCTCACGTCGCCTAAAGCCTCTACTCATTTTTTTTTTTCTGGTTGTGGGGGAGGGGGGGGGGGAGGGGGAGGGGGTTGGCAAAAATTACATTGTCAGCTTGCTCGCCCACAGCGGAGGGGGACGCACACTAATACCAAGAACTCGGTGTGAATAATATTAGGCAAACTCCCGAAATCAGTGTTTATTTCTAACAAAAAAAAAAAAAAAGAACGGTCAAAGTGCAGGCGAGCTTCTGAAGCGGATCTGTGCGCGCCTTTTCTTTTCGTCCCTTCCCTCTTTTCTCGCTTTCGAAGCGGCGAAGTTGAGGACACCAAACGATTGCGCGCCTTACAAAATCTCAGGACGATTAACAATGCTTTCCTCCGTTATGGTGAACACGATAGTTTGCATAATGTCACAATAAGAGAAACTCTATTCCGCTGAAAAAATAAAGTTGTACACGGAACTTGACTGAAATCGTTGCGACAATAAATGGCATGCTGCTCGAAATATATTTAGAACACCTCTCTCCTTTGGGAGATACGAATGCTTATTTGATTTTGTGTTGCTTTTGATCTAATCTTCTTAAATCTTCTGGTTCCCTACCCTTTTAATGCGTCAAATTGTTGTGGCCTCTAATGTTTTTGTTTACAATATGTTGACACGTCGTCGTTAGAATATGTATTTTGACGACGCCGCAACACATCCACCCGCTCCTTTTGTTGCTGCATGTTGTGGCTGGATAAGCCAGGATAAGCCCGGCTTATTTAGCCTCACGATGCAGCAACAAAAGGAGTCCTCCGCCGTAAAGCTGGGAAGGCATGGCGACGAGGATTTTACTATCCCGCGGAAAAACTGTTTGCGGGTCGTGGGATATGCTCTGAAGCAGCCTTGAGCGTCTTAGGGAAACATGCAGACACCCTAGTACATCTACTTTCCCGCGCAGTAGTAGTGGAAAAGCCGTCACTGCGAGTTATCAACAGGGAGGTCGGCCAATACGTTTCGACCTGAAAATGAAGTCAGCGATGTTCCATTGAACGCATGATCACGTAAAACATCATTTCCTGCAAATTGTCACGACGTAGATTTTTCGTTGGAGGTTCTTCGGTCGTGCCATTCGACAAGCTCGCTGCACATTTCGCCGTGGCTCTCCTAGGAGAGCCCTGACAGAACATGATCGCGTCTGCCTCTATGCGCTTACCAAGCAAAAGCGGAGCCCCTCCTCTCGCGGACGAGGTCGTGTTATGTCTCGACGAGCGAAAGTGGATTGGTATGGGGTGATTTCAGATAAGATCGACCAAAGGATGGCTAGTCGACATTTTCAAATCAACTGATGTTTTTATATGTTATTGTCTAGTGTCTGGTATGAACGAATCCAAACTTAGTTTTGACTGGAAAAAATACTTGGGGACAGGAAAAATCGTAATGCATGAGGTGGTGTACAGTTGCATTAACGCGCACTGATGGAGGGGGCCCGTTTGAGAGTGAATAACTAAAGCGATAACATTAGGAGAACTCTAATACGTTTTAGGCGCAAACTATGGGTATAGCTTGCTTGTAATATAAAGTAATCATATTTATTTAAATTTTATTTATTTTTCTAAAAATTGACAAACATGCCTGCTCGAACGACAAATGGCAAACTTTGGAGGTCTGTATCTCATGAAATAATTTAATCATTATGATATAATTTGCAGATATTATTCTACTAATATATAGCTAATATTTAAAAAATAACTAGGGTATCTGTGTGATACAATAGTTAGGATATATTTAGTCAAACATGGAAAAAAAAATCAAACAAAGAAAAATTCCGATGCAAATAAAAAAAAAACACCACTTTCGATTTTTTTTAAATTTAGGTAACCTGTTATACTCTATTTCGGCATTCATTTCCATTAAAAACATGTTGCATCATTTTATTGAGAAACAAGATACAACTCCCCAAAGTAGGGTCCTTTTTCAAAGCCTACACTTAGCAGTGTTTTATACAAGAACTGACTCTGAGTTCCAGTTTCATGAAACCAACGCACATCTTGTATATATTTTTATTCAGATGAGGCCAATGATAACTAAAGAAATCGTTCATACACTTAAATTAAGGAGAAACTACAGTGTACAAAGAGGTATCATATTACGGACTAGTGATCCGAGAAAAGATCATGCAGCCATCGGCCACTAGGAACTTTGTTTACTTTATTCTCCTGCGACACTATATGCTATTCCCTCTTCCGCTCTACCTTCATCTCTCTCTCTCTCTCTCTCTCATATATATCCCTGATATATATCCAGAACAAAAACATGTTCAAGCATTCCCTTTCTGCGGGGCAGTGTTCTGTGGCTAGCAAAAATCATTTCCTCGCTAAGCTCACGATTATGGCAAAATAGTTGCCGGAAACCGCAGACGACACTCGTCGCTAGTTCTGGCAAAACGGCCGATACAATCTTTTTTTCGCATTTCCCCGCTCGCTGTTAAGGACAAGGGGGATCGCTTCAACCAGCAAAACATGGCCGCCGACGCCTGTTTACTGAGCAGTCATGCCTGTCGCCATCTCACTCGCTGGCGTCACGGGCGATAATATCAGGCACAAAGGGGCACACCAACCGGCAGCATTATCCCCAAATACTCGAGCCTCGCGTAAATACATAGAGTGTAAACGCTGTCGCCATGTTATCGTAGTAAGACCGCCCCCCCCCCCCCCCCCCCTCCCCCAACGGGGGACTGCAGTACGCGACGGTGTACTAACACAACGGCGACGATATCGACATCGCGGGCTCCGAATTTTCCTATAGTTCTACTCCACGGGCATTTCTCGAAACGCTTGATATTGTGTACGCCCGCCTGGAAGGATTTCAGGCGCGTAGTTAAGATAAGGCGGTTCTCCGCGGCAAAAGAAAACAATTTCACAAAAGCTTAAAAGCGGCGGCGACGCGTGTGTGGTGAACGCTTGTAGTTTTGGTGTAGACAGGGTGTGTGTGTTCTCGTTGTTGACACCAGCCGGCGATAAGGCACTGCAGGCGGTAGCTCAGTACAGCAAGGGCTAATCCGAGTGACCATCAACGTAACCCCACCGCCAACCCCTCGCAAACCGGTCGCCGACATGGCTCAAACTGTGTCATGAACCACGTGGTAGAAGCTCGGGTGCTTTCATATCAGCGCGTGGAGGGACGACAGTGCGATTCCGGAAAGTCTTTTTCGAAGGCCGCTGACCACAATTTTTTGTCTGGAGACTTTCCCTCTTTCTTCCTTTGACGTGGATCAAGCTTTGCCGACAGCCTCAGTTGTGACCTCTCTTTTCGAATGTACGTTTGCAGTGAGTGAGCTCCTCAGCCTCGGACTTGTCACTTGTGCACCCAGTAGTTCTTTCACTTGGCAATTATATGCCATCAGTTGGGGTTTAATTTCTATTATTTATGTATACATTATGAAGACGTCCTGGAGCTCCGAACGAGTGTTTTGTCCAGATTACTTTTGCAAACACAAAAAGACTATACCAAAGCAGCGGAATTTTCGAAGTGTTGCGAGTTGGACCTAAACTCGTTGAAGCAAATTCTTCCGCCTGACTGTTCCACCAAAGTGAGTGCGACGGGCTACCTGTGCTACCATTGCTTCATGCACATCACTAAGGAGATCTCGATGCGAAGCTCAGAGCAGTGCCCTGACATATTTGTGCCAGCTGAAGAAGCAATTGAAGATCTAAATCGCAGCATACTACCTACAGATGTGTCGCCGCTGAGACAACCAAGCGTCGTAAGAAGTCGGGACAGGCCTGCCTATGCCAAGAGAAAGCAGACAGAACTGGAGCAGGTTGCTGTCAAGAATATACGCTCAAGGCTACGTATTGCGTACGACAGGGACGCACCATCGGGGTCGTCCGAACCAACATGCTCCACATGCACTGAGTGGGTGGACAACTTTCGACAGGCCTTTGAAACCGCCACCTCTCTCCGGGAACGTTGTCAACTGCTTACACTCCTGCCGTCAACACTGACGAAGAATGAGGTTCAAAAGATGATTCCACAGGCCTCAATGTACCTCATCAGTAAATCCCGAAAACTCAAGGAAAAGCATGGCGTGTGGTATGAGCCGGATCCTTACACGAGGTGCAAGGTGAGCCCTGAGAACCTGTCTGCTGCCCTAGAGTACTTCATAAAAGACGAGCTACAATGTTCGCGCCAAAGTCCCAACCAGAAGGACGTCATCTCTGTCATGCTCAACGGAGAGAAAACGTTCGTGCCAAAGCGCTTCATGACACGCTCAATACGAGAGGCCTTCCGTATATACAAAGACAAGCATCCCGATTCCGGCGTTGGGCTAACGAAATTTTATTCGTTGCGCCCTAGATGGGTCCAATGTATTCCACACCAGGAAGTGTGCGTTTGTGTGCGCTGCGCCAATTATTATCTTTGTATTGCCGCTCTAGAGAACGTTACAGGCTCAACATTCAACACTGGTGAAATGAACTCGGCATTTCTGTGCGACCCAGCAACAGAACTGTGCCTTCAAGGAGACTGTGATCACTGCCCAAAAGGCCAGTTTCTTACACTCCAGGAACTTGATATCCCGGAGGATGAAGAGATTGTGCTTGCAACATGGGAGTCCGGCGACCTTGTGAAAAAAACTTTGGAACCTGAGACTTTCCTAAAAGTCATCCAAGTGACGGTTGGAAGTTGGTTACTTCACAACCATATCCGGCAAACGCAAGGTAAAGCGATCTACGATGAAAAACAGTGCTTGCAACGCGGGAGCATTGTCTTTCATTTTGACTGTGCTGAAAACTGGACCATCGTGCTTCCTGACGAAGTGCAAGCATATCACTGGAAAAAAAAACAAGTTTCGATATTTACATGTGTAGTGACGACAAGAAAATCCACAAACAGCTTTGCCATCATCAGTGAGGACCTGTGTCACGACGCCGCTCACGCTTGCTTGGCTCTAGAAAAAGTGAAGGAGTGGGTTGAAGACAACGTTGCGGTATACTCGTACGTGACGTACGTAAGTGACGGCGCCGCCAGTCATTTCAAGAATCGCTACCAGCTTCACCAATTTGCAAAGGACGATTGCCCACAAGCCCAGTGGTTATTTTCTGCATCTGGACATGGGAAAAATGCATGTGACGGAGTTGGCGGACTCGTGAAGCACCAGGCCACGCTGAACAACCTGAGAGAACGTTCAGTAAGCGCAATTCAGACGGCCAGGACAATGGTGAGCGTTCTATCAAAGAAACTGAAAGGCGTGCATCTTGTATATCTGGACGAAAATGAGGTTGTTCGGTATCGTGAACAAAAAAAAAAAAGAAGAGTGGCTGACGGTGCGCGCCTTCCCTGGCATTCAGTCTTGGCACGCGTGGCGGCTCAGCAAGTCATCAACAGAAGGGACCTGTGACGTATATGTAGCACGGACAGTCGGATCAGCTTGGAATCAACTTTATTAAATGGGTACAGCGAGGAAAACCTTAGCGTAAAGTGCCGAATTTGATTTCCCAAGGACTGCTCATATTGAATGCAGGGACATCTTATTTATCACATTTTTCTTCACGGGGTATTTAACCTACTGTTTTTGTTGGTGGTTACTAATAATTTTTATCTGATCACTATAAAAAAAATCCCAAAATGTTATCCTCGAGCAGGATAAAATATATCGGCTTGCCACGATTCATTCATACACCGAGAGCATCGAAGCTGCTCCAGTTAGGCACTATGGCATCCGTCACCTGAAATTGTTTGTAATCGTAAATACACAGCCAACCTAAATATCTTACTATTATATCTTTGTTTTTGTGTGTGGAAGTAAAGTTATTTATTTTACTCTAGATGTAAAATATACCGGAAGGTACAACTTCACACTGCATCATCTTTTCACAAATCATGTCTCTAATATGATACCACTTTGTACGCTTATGTAAAATGCTGTATATAGTTTCTCCTCCCTTTTACTGTGTGACCGATTGCTCTTTTTATCAATGACCTCATCTGAATAAATGTATATAAAAGATTTGTGCAAGTTTCATGAAACTGGAACTCAGAGTCACTTCTTGTATAGGACACTGCTAAAGTGTAGGCTTTGAAAAAGGACCCTACTTTGGGGAGTTGTTTCTTCTTTCACAGTGCAATGATGCAACATGTTTTTAATAGAAATGAATGCCGAAATAGAGTATAACAGGGTACCCAAATTTAAAAAAAATCGAAGGTGGTGTTTTTTTTTATTCGCATTGGAATTTTTCTTTGTTTGATTTTTTTCCCATGTTTGCCTAAATATATTGTAACTATTGTGTCACTCAGATACCTTATTTATTTTTTCAATAATAGCCATATATTAGTAAAATAATGTCTGCAAGTTATGTAATAATGATTAAATTATTTTATGAGATACAGATTTCCAAAGTTTGCCATTTGTCGTTCGAGCAGGCATGTTTGGCAATTTTTAGAAAACTAAATAAATTTTTAATAAATATTATTACTTTATATTACAAGCAAGTTGTACCCATAGTTTGTTTGTAAAAAGTTTTAAAATTCTCCTAATTTTATTGTTTTAATTATTCACTTTCAAACTTGCCCCCTCCATCAGTGCGCGTTATTGCAACTGTCCACCTCTCCCTGCCTTACGATTTTTCTTGTCTCCAAATTTTTTTTCTGGTCAAAACTAAGTGTGGATTCGTTTATACCAGACACTAGACAATGTCATATAAAAACATCAGTTGATTTAAAAATGTCGACCAGCCACCCTTTGGTCGATCTTATCTGAAATCACCCTATGTCACTTTTCTATGACGCACACTCAACCTGAATACTCTAAGCATCTTAGGAAACAAAAAAAAAACTGCATTCATGCGTCGCCTTTTTTTTATTTATTTATTATTATTTTTTTATTATTATTATTTAAAACGCTACCAAACACCCGACACGCCCCTTTGAGGCATCCTGGATAACACAAAATTACAGCCATGCGTGACCTTTCAGTATTCTTAAAAACGCGACCAAACGTCGTTACACGCCCCCTGTTTTTGAGATTTATCTAGGAAAAGGGAGCAGGTCGTGTTATCGCTTTTTGGGAATCCTACAAAAGGAAAAGGGACCTGCAGAAATATTCTTCCGCCTGGCGGAAAGTCCTCCTCGCCCTTTTTCTTTCTTGTATTGTAACACCGGGAGGCGAGGGGAAAGGTCCCCTTTTGCGCCGGCTTCTTCTGAGAGGACAAGCCGAGAAAATCCCCTTTCTGAGCGACGGGCGATGGGTGCGGCAGCAGTGACCTCGTGACTTGCAGGTATCTTAACCTCCTATCGCGTAATCTGCTCTTTTATTTTATTTATTTTTTTTTTTTTTTTTTTGCTCTTGCCAAGCTTAGCCTTTCGGGTTTAAGTTTTACGGAGCTGCAAGGCTGCGCCCTCGCAGTTCCCGAATTTGAGTTGTCGAAGTTCTTTGGTTTAGCCCGTGGCAAAGTAAACGTATACTTGGGAGCTGCGATGCATCCCCGTACCCATTGAAGGAACGTTTCATAAATATTCTCGGTTGATCAAGGAGCTCCAAACACATGCGCGAGATGTGGTGATTTGAGTATGTAAAGATGAAATACATCTTCACAAAACATTCCGTTTTCAAAAAACGGCTGATGACACTCAAACCTGTCTCAAATTGGGATCGATGGAAAAGAAAGCAATGTACCAGGCGCGGGCGTCTTGTAGAAGGTCTGTTTTCTAGCAGCGAGCACAAATTATTGTGCGCGTAACTCGCACTCTATGGTGGCCAACGAATGTAGATGTCATTTATATTTACGCATCCCAACAGCCACATGAGGTGAGAAGATATGGTGTGTGTCGATACTAAAGTTTTAGTGGATCGTCTTTAGCTCTTGGATAACCATGCCCTACAACGTATATATAAGCTATAACCTTTCTGTGAGCATTCTTTATTGAGTGCGGCTATCGAAGCGTGTCGTCTTATAGCTCAGCGCTGCTTAAATCGGTGCTATAGCACATGCTGCCCCTTTAAAGTATTGTTAAAGGATTAAAAAAGAGCATCAAATGTAGCCGATTTTTTTTAACATGAAACGCGTTTGTAATTTGCCATTGCAAACACGATTTAGGTATACTGCCACACAGTTAGCACGGACAAACTATCGCCGGTCTTTCTCATTTTGTTTTCTTAGAAGTGAATGATGTTTAGAAAACTGATATGCAACTATACAACCTAAGTGGCAGAGCTCAGTGCTAGACAGTACATGTTGCTGGCATAAATCGTAAAAAGCGCCGATGTCGCGTTCGGGCTAACAGTGCCAAATAATGCACGCATACCGCTGCAAAATTAGAGCAATTAAGCATAATATGGTAATGGATTTATTACACGCCTTGCTTTAATAGATGAAAGGTTTCAAGAAATCTTTGCAGCGCCTTGATTTTCACAGCTGACAACGAGTCACACTTATTAACAGCTTTGGCTTGCTTTATCAAGTCGTCCAAAGCAGTCATCTCCGTGGTTTCAGAAAAAGTGAGGTTCAGGCTTGGTCGGAGATCGCTACGGTTACACTAGTATGCTTTTTCAGTTCTATCTTGTATATACACGTTTCTTGCTCAAATAAACAGGGGCATCTGACTTTTCGTTCATCTTGGCCTTTGGAGCGAATTTTAACAAGTTCTGAAACAGACAAAGCAAAAGTGATTTGATTAACTGAACACTAGAGGTTGTGCGAAATATTTACAAAGTTCGAGGTTCCCTAGAGTCGTCTTTTGTATTCAATTCCCCCTCCCCTCACCACCACTTCCTTTACTCCATATAAACAACGTAGATTATTGTATGACCCACCAGTAATAGAGCGTACTCGCAAAATGTCTATTTGGCGTAAGAAAGGCCTAGTTTAAATGTTCGAGCAATAAACTGGTCTTCTTACTGTGCGTGAAACAGCTAACGCGAACGCAATATTGACATTTTTACGCAAGGGCCATGCAGAATTTAGTGTATAAGAACAAATTGATGCCTCGTAAGTTGGTGCCCAACGGAAGCACTCTTTACCGAATTGCTTGTTTAAAAATAACAACTTTTCAACCATAATAACCAAACAAAATAACACCACTTTTTGGGGGACCCCTAAATTTACTGATTCACTCCGTTAGCGTTGATTGTGCAGCGGTATGCGTACATTACGCGAC